>NC_090437.1:1317603996-1317903996 GCF_031143425.1 Pleurodeles waltl | reverse complement strand
TCATTTTGGGAATTTTGTTTGATAGGGAAGGCATCTGGTCGCAGTGTGTGGATACCAGAGAACTACAGCTGATAAGGGCTAACATTGCTATAAAGAACTTTGCCAAATGGTTGGGGATAAATTTCCCCAAAGATTTGTTAAAAATCTATAGAGCAAAATGTGTGCCCATTGCCACATATGGGGGGGACTAGGGATATATCAAGTGTAATGTGCTACAAATAGTGAAAAACGATTTCCTGAAATTTCTTTTATCTGTACCAAAAGATACCTCATTGTTTGTTTGCCACACAGAAATGGGGTTTACCTTTTTAACTGACTTAATATTGGTATAGCCAGTTCCTTTATGGTAGAAAGTTTGGACATCAGAGTATGCGGGTCTAAATCGTGCCATTTTGAGGAATTGTTGAGAATCGCAAAATTCAGCCGTTTGCGAATGCAAAAACGCCTTTCAGAATGTATGAAAGGCATTCGCAGCGCAATTTTAGGGAATCAGTAAATAGCGATTCCTTAAAATTGTGACCCCATTTGGAGAATCGCAAATTGCGATTCTGTAAATGGGAAATCGCAAATAAGGAATCCATATGTGCGATTTCTTAAGCACATGTATCAAGCATTTCCTAAATGCGAATTGGGCAATTAGGAAATGTAATTACCACAAACTAAAGTTTGGTGGTAACCATGTGTACATTTTAAAGATGCATTTTAAATGCATTTTTAAAATTGACATGTAGCGCACACATGCCCCCAAGGTACGTGTGTGCTTAACATGTCCGTAAAAATATTTTTGGGGTGCAACAGAGGGGGCCTTAGGCCCCCAGCAACCTGGGATTTACATTTCCTAAATTGCAAATTCCTAACTGGAATTTGCAATATGGGAAATGCAAAACCATTCGCATCAGGCCCATAGGTGCAAATGGGGTCGGATTCTCCATTTGCGATTCAGTAATAGCATTTGCAAATTTTAAGAAATCGCTATTACTGAATTGCAAAAATCTTACATCCCATTTTGCATTTCCTAAGTAGCAATTTCTTAAAATTTGCTATTTAAGTAATGCAAACCAGATCTTTGATACATATGGCCCCTCCTGTCTTAAGGAATCAACTTATGTTGACCATGTATGACAAGCAGCCCTACTTACTGCATGTAATGAATACCTGGCATCCGTTGGTTCTTACTCGATTAAGATTGGATACGTTCCACCGCTTGAGTAGCTTTCCTGTATGAACGATTGGAAGGCAACATTAATCACATTATTCTTTCACCACAAAGTACAATGCATGTAGTCTTATTTTGGAAACTGTAGGTCAGTCAGAGGAAGCGCTTTGTAATCCCATTATTAAGATCCTCCCACTTATGCCAATGCTGCCCCGCTTACTTATAATTACAAACTCTCCCGACCATTGAAATTTGCTGCGGTCTCTCAAATTTTCTATGTACTGTATTCAACACTAGAAAGAGATTAAATTAATTGAAGGTGGACATGATTGAAACAGATGATTAACCAGTAAAATGAAGAATGAATAATGACCAGTAAATAATATGTGTTTGTATTGTATTTTTAGGAATTGTTTTATTGGGCATCTGTAACCAGTTTCATGTAATTCTTTTAATGATTGTGCAGTTAGGATTTTTATTTAAAAGAATTGGATAAAGCTTTATGAATATATATATATATGTATATACACTAACCTGGTAATCTAAACACTGATGTCCCTGGAAGGATTATCTATCCCGTATGAACTGCTGACTACCTTGAATTAGATCTGATGGCTGGGTTCATCATCACTGCTATGACTAGGGCATAAGAGAAACCTTTGATGTGGACTTTTGACAAAGGAACCAGGGTAAAAATCAAACATGAGCACATTTAATTTGATCCTCTAAGTTGTTCAGTGTACAGCTTCCTTGGAATGTTTAAATTATCAACTGAATATCTTTGGTATTTTAATAAATTATGAATTTAGCAGAAGTTTCTTTGAATTTCTAGTGAATGTACATTTAGTGAATTCCAATGCTTAATTTGAGCCTGTGGTTGCCAGTGGGTGGAGGGGCACTTATTTTTCTGCATCAGGCAATTACTGCAAGCAAAAGGCCCAAGTGAGAAATAAATAAGCAGAGAAAGATGGGAAAGCGTCACAAAAGGAGCAAGCAGAAAGCTGCAAGAGTGAGCTGAAGGGACAGGGAGTGATTATAAATGGATTAAAGTGGCCCGAGATGGCTTTAGGATTATGCTGCATCAGTTTTCTGTTCTCGCACATCTAAATGATGCAGCTGTGTGTTCACCAGAGAGCTTTGGGCACCGGCATGTTTTTTTGTACTAATTAACCAATGGTGAAGCCTACCTGTAGCAGAAAGCTTAAAAAGGTAAAAGAAGAATCATTAGAGAATACAATGAAGTTTTGTATAAATTAAGGTAGCAAGACGAATGGAAAGTTATGCTTTTTTGACCAGTACAGCATGCGAATGCTGGCTCAAAGATATGTTTACATTTACAAGTAAAGGTCACTTTCAGCTCTCTCTTTGCCTGTCCCCAGTCATACTTCAAAGTTATCACTGACAAGGAAAAAAATGACGCTATGACTTAAAATAAAATATTTTTAAGACACACGTCCTCTGGAAGATATCTCCACTGGAATTTCCAGCTGACCTGTTGTAAATGGTTTATTTTTAATGTAGACAGTTGTACATAAAGATTGATTTGTAAATGTATAAATGTGTCACATCAAAAAGACATGGAAAGTTGTACTGGCTGGAAACAAAGTAATTAAAATAAATACAAAGCATAAGAAACTGATACAGGCTAGAACCTGCTAAAACGTTACACAGCAGTTATTGTATCTGCTAGACATATATGCTACTGAGATGCAAATGCCAATGATTAATACGTTATTCAGCTGGAATTGTCACCAAACAGGCGAGCTCATAAGTATAACTGAAAACATGAAACATAGATTGGTTTAATATATAGCAAAGAGTATGGATTGTGTTTCAATGTCTCATCTAAGATGTGTCTATATATTCTTTAAGTAATAGAAGCCTACATGCAATGCATGGTAGGATACCTGGAGTTTTCTTTTTAGGAATAGTGAGTCAGCAGCACAAACTGTGATTTACATTTGGGAAGGGTACCAGAGCTGACATAAAAGGTAAGTACAATTTCTACCGTTCATGCATGCATTTTTTTTAATGTCCTACTTCCAAACAAATATGTAAGTGCAACATAAATTAAGTTCCTGCGACTTCCTCTTGGTTTGATTGATAACACCATCTTTTAAAATTTAGTTTTTAATGTTACTTGCATGATCAAAGTTTCATGTAGTGGGACATAACTTGTACATGTTCCATGTAGGGTTTGCATCCATGGTCACACCGCTGATTTTATTCATGAGTAGAGTTTAGCGTACTAAAGTGGTTCAATTTTAGTGAAAGAACTATGGCTGAGATAAAATGTAAACATGATTCTGTATCTTTATCCTCCAACTTTTGTAACATCTTAACTGTTTTATAGGAGTAAAGCATGAGACAAAAATTAACGGTTTGATATTGTTTGTTTCGATAAAGAAATTACTCTTTAAACGTCCTTCCTAAGATCCTTTTACCTGCATATTTGTGTTTGATTTCTCGAGTATCTGAGCAGCAGTAATAAACTGAATTTTTTTTAACTGTAAACCCGATTGTTCTTTTCGAGTTTTTCATTAGAAAATAAATCATTGAAAAGTCATAATTGTTCTATAACATAAAAAATGAATGGGATTATAGTGGCAAATGATACCAGTTGCAATGTTTCCACCCACAAAGCAATGTACACAGCAGAAGTAAGAGCAAAATTCAATGTTTTATTGCTTGATGTAAGGTGGTTAAAAGGGCAATGCAATAATTTAAACATTTAGGCGTCATTTTGCGCAAATGTGGCGCAAAAAAAGTATAAATCAGGGTCTTAGTTCAAAGAGCATTTAGTCAAAAGCGTTTAGCTCGAAAAACAGTTGGTTAAGAAAAATTTAATTGAAAAACCCCTGTTGTTTTAGTGTATGTGTCACTGGGACCCTGCCAGCCAGGCCCCAGTGCTCATAAGTGTGCAATGTATGTGTTCCCTGTGTGATGACTAACTGTCTCACTGAGGCTCTGCTAACCAGAACCTCAGTGGTTATGCTCTCTCTGCTTTCTAAATTGTCACTATGATGCTAATAGTGTGACACTGTTTATCGCACACGTTTGCCTATAGTGCATGGCTATGTCCTATTGACACATATGTTACCTGAAGTCAAGGTAATAAAGTTGCTAACTACAGAAATACATAATATTGAAGTGGTGTTGTCATTACTTACATCAGAAATGTTTATGCGTGATGTCAGCACGTCTTTGCCTGCCCTCTGCTGCACTGCTCCTGTCTACTGGGTGATGAGGTGGTAAGGGATCACCATCTTCATCTGAGTCTGGCTCCATGGGTTTAACTAGTATGCCTCTTCTCGTTGCAATGCTGTGCAACATAGCACATGTAGCCACAATTTTGCAGGTCGTCTCTGGGCTGTACTGTAGTGCACCTCCACTCTTTTGGATGCACCAGAAGCAGCTCTTCAGCAATCCAAAGGTCCTCTCCACCACACTGCGGGTTTCCCTGTGTGCAACATTGTACCTCCTCTCTGCTGGCATTGCAGGGCTCAGGTAGGATATCAGTATATAGGTCTGCACTGCGTAGGCACTATGTCCTGGAATGAACAGAGAGTAAAATGAGTACTTTTGATATCTGACGTCACATTTACATCAATGCAACATTGTTAACTATTACATTACCCAGTAGATATCCTTTGCCAAACTCCCCAGCTAGTAGTCTTGTGTGAATCCCGCTGTCGCGAAAGATGTATGAGTCATGTGTGCTACCAGGGTATCTGGCCACGAGATCGGTTATGAAGTTGGAGGCATTGCTAATCACCTGTATGTTCATGGAATGATGGTTCTTACGGTTACGATACACATACTCAGTGGCCGATGGTGGACAGATTGGTACATGTGTCCCATCGATGGCACCTATGACATGAGGGAATTGTGCAATCTGATAGAAATGTATTTTCGTCTTTTATAATTCCTGTGGGGTGCTGGTGAATCTTATGTGCTCTTGTATTTTGCTCAGCATGGCATTGAGAAATGCATTGAAGATGCGTGAGAGAGCACTCTGTGAGACCCCTCCTGCTGCTGCTATGACCCCTTGATAGCTCCCTGAGGCTAAAAGGTGTAGGGAGCATAATAACTGCACATGGGTGGGTATACTATTGGTCTTCTGTGTGGTGCGCTGCAGTATGGGTTGTAGATCTGCTATCAGGTCAAGTATCATGTCAGGTCAGGTATCATGGCTGAGCTTAACCTGTACTTCTCACAAATTTCCTCCTCTGTCTGGTCAAAAAGGGTTATGCGCACTCTAAAAATGCGCTCCGATAGCCTCCTCCCTCTCCTCAAACCTGCGAAGATTCTCATTCTCCTCGACATCACATAGAGTGCAGCCATTGCGGAAAAGAGGCATTCTGGGCATTTATATAGGTTGCACCTGGCTACCACCTGATTTCAATTTGTGGTAAATTGCATGTGTAAAAGGCCATTGTGTAAATAATTCCAATTTGCACATTTTTGATGCATCATATTGCGACATGGTTTTGTGTGTCACAATCAGCATATCGAAAATTACGTCAGGATTTTGTGGATCACTATCTGCGATTCGCAAATCAATGTCGCAGTTTGCGTCACGCAAATAGAGATTCGGTAATTCATGTCGCTATTTGCGATACGCTGTTTGCAACACGCGAAACCATGTCGCAGTCGCAAAAAGTCGCTATTTTAGCGATTCCCTATTTTCACACTGCGAATGCCTTTCATTCATCTTGGAAGGCATTTTTGCATTTGCAAATGGCCGAATTTTGCGATTCGCACCATTTGCGAATGCAAAAAAGTTTGATACATCTGGTCCCAAGTTCAGGAAGACCAGAAAAGAGGCCTCACAGGATTGGGTTGACTTTGTGGAGTATTCTGTCATAGCTTTCAAAGGCTGGTTACATGGCAGCAAAGTGTCAGACTATGAGAGCTTGTAAAATCTGTTGTTCAGCAAGCATATTTTGAGTAACTGTGTCTAGGAGGCTGGCCTGGTTTGCACTGGTTACCTAAGTTACTTACACCCTATGCCAGGTCCAGTTATCCCTTATTAGTGAAATGAAGTCAATGTCTAGAAGCCAGGCACTCTAGGGGTAGTATGGATGAGCAGCAAAGGCCTAACTAGGTGACATGCAAAGCTCATGCAATACCACTGTAGTCACACAGTACTCACATGCATGAAAAAAAAAAATACTCAGTGTTACAAAAATAAAAAAGTACTTTATTTTGGTGACACAAATACTAAAAATACCTTAGAGACTATACTCCCGTAGGAGGTAAGTAATACACAAATTATATACAGAAATAGCTCTAAAAACAGTTGGAAAACAGTGCAAATAGAGAAAATCACAATAGTTAGAAATGGGCCTGGGGGAACACAAACCATATACTAAAATAGTTGAATGCGAAAGTCGGTTTCCCACCTAGGCAAGTGTAGTGTGTAGAGGAGTGCTGGGAGTGTAAGCAGGAGTAAATCACAATAACTTTCCTAGAACACACAAGAACACGTGAAAGAAGATTATGCAAGAACCAGAAGAGGCTGCAAGACACAAACAATGGATTCCTGGACCAGTGGAAGACCAGTGGCTAACCCGGATGAAGGTGCAAAAGAAGAACCACCAGTGTAGAAGAACAGTCAGTACTGCACCCAAGGAGACAGATGCGGGTTCCTGGTTGGTGCAGTTGGTGTCCCAGGCCGGCTGGATGATTGCAGTCTGGTTTGCGTCTCTGGATTCTGCCAACAAGTCTTTGCTCACGCAAAGCTCGCGGTTAGCAGAAAATGGTGCTGCCCCAGACCAGGAGGGACCTGATGGCCTCTACCCAGGAGAGGGAGACAGAGTGGGCTCTCAGCAACTCAGAGAGCCCTCAGAAGACCAGACAGCATGCACAGGAGTCCCACAGCATGGGGACAAAGAAGGAGCAAAAGGAGGACCATGCAGTATTAAACAAAGGGATCCACGCCACTGGAGAACCACGCAGGAGGCTGTGCATCACAGGAAGTAATGCTTGGTACCGGAGCTGCACGGTGCACGAAGAACTTTGTGGAAGGATGTCAACAAGCCTTGGCAACTGCAAAATGTGCGGAACACAGGAGTACTGGCTTGCGTGAGAAGGCAAACTTTTAACTCCACCAAAGTTGGACAGTAGGACGTCAGGACAGTCATGACCGCTTCAGTCCACCACCAGTGTTGCTGGATCCATGCACTTCTTCATCAGAGGTGACCCAAGCCACCAGTTGGCACTGTAGAGGGGTGCCTACTGAAGCAGAGAAGTGACTCATTTACTTCAAGGGAGATTCCTTAGTTCTTCTCGTGCAGGCTGAAGACAGGCAGTCCTCGGAATATGCATGACCTGAAAACAGTTGCAGTTGCTGGCAGGAGCTGAAAATACAATGTTGTAGAAGTTGTTTTTCCTTATTTGTTGCAGTTGGTAGAGTTCCTGTAGTTGAACCATGGGGTCCCTCAGAAACTAAGGTGATTGGAGGGTGGGTAGAGGTAGATCTTTCCCTAACATTACTAAATCTGGTAACCTGTTCTCTAGGTGTGAAGGGGGCCCTCCTAGAGTGACTACCTCTCCCACTGCCAGCTACATTAGATGGTTTGCTAGGGGGAAGATCTTTT
Organism: Pleurodeles waltl; assembly: GCF_031143425.1. Lineage (NCBI taxonomy): Eukaryota > Metazoa > Chordata > Amphibia > Caudata > Salamandridae > Pleurodeles > Pleurodeles waltl. The sequence goes on along the minus strand of NC_090437.1, from coordinate 1,317,896,238 downwards.
GAAGAGGCCTCCCCTGAATCTTCAGGATGTTTCCCTGACTCTAAGAGTGTAGAATCTTCCTCCTTCTCCTCCTCCTGGTTTCCAGTCTGCTCCTAGTCATCCTGAAGAAGGAGTCTCAAAAGAAAATTCTTGTTAGGGTTCTTCCCTACATCTAAGCTCCTCTCTGAGCAAAGCCCCTTGAGTTCTTTGAAGGTCATGCCCTTATAGGGAGTACCCATGACCTCAGAGCTAGGACCAGACATAGGTGGTCATTACAACCCTGGCGGTCGGTGTTAAAGCGGCGGAAAAACCTCCAACAGGCCGGCGGAAAAAGAAATAGAATTACGACCGTGGCGGAAACCGCCAACATAGACAACCACTTTAACACTCTGACCACCAAGGCGATACAAACAAACACCATGGCGGTAACCGCCAATAGACCGGCGGAAGACAATGTACCGCCTACATTATTACAAGCCACCAATCCACCACCTTTTCCGGGGCGGAGACACCGTGAACAAAAACACGGCGGGAACGGGACTTGGAAGGGAAAACACTCACCTCTACACATCTCACAAGGAACCAGGACTCCATGGAACCGGAACTTCAGATTCTTCCAGCCTTTATCAGTCCTCTACCAGGAGCACGAACGCCGGCGGCGAAGACCACGGTGAGTACTGTACCTACGACACAGAGGAGGGGGGAGGAAAAAAACAGTGACACACACGCAACACTCCCACCTCCACCCTCACCCACGACAACACACACACTTATACATCATGATACATCACAGTTACACCCCTCAACCCCCCCCTGGAAGAATGCAAGGGCAAAAGGAAATGAGTCAAATGATTGTAATATATACGAAGACAGTAATCAAAAATATATACATATATTAAGATATTCAAATATAAACAAACATATATACCTCAAGAATCCAAGTCCAAGGTATTCCACTATCATAGTCCGTGGACCACTGGGCCCAAAAGGCATGGGCGAGGCCCACACTCAATACCCAAACAAGACGGAGAGAACACTGCTGGGGCATCAGATATAAATAAAACAGGCACCTCAGGGGTATGGGAAGGGGGGGCACCTCAGCCGGATGAGTGCACAACGCCAGATCCACAAGGGGGCTCCATGCCCACTGTTCAATCCTGGGGAGTGCAAAGCCACAGTCTCTCAAGTCTCTACAGAGGGTGGTTTGCCCACTGTTCAAACCTGGGGAGTGCAAAGCCACAGTCTCTCAAGTCTCTACAGTGGGTGGTTTGCCCACTGTTCAATCATGGGGAGTGCAAAGCCACAGTCTCTCAAGTCTCTACAGTGGGTGGTTTGCCCACTGCTTTATCCTAGGGAGTGCAAAGCCACAGTCTCTCAAGTCCCTACAGTGGGTGGTTTGCCCACTGTTCCATCCTGGGGAGTGCAAAGCCACAGTCTCTCAAGTCCCTACAGTGGGTGGTTTGCCCACTGTTCCATCCTGGGGAGTGCAAAGCAACAGTCTCTCAAGTCTCTACAGTGGGTGGTTTGACCACTGCTATATCCTGGGGAGTGCAAAGCCACAGTCTCTCAAGTCTCTACAGTGGGTGGTGTGCCCACTGTTCCATCCTGGGGAGTACAAAGCCACAGTCTCTCAAGTGGATAACATTCTCCACTGGTTTCTGGAGGGGCCTTTGTGCCAAGAGTGCTTCATCCTGCCAAGGACTGGGGTATTGGATGTGATACTCCACTGCTTCTGCAGGGGGCTTTGTGCCCAGAGTGCTTCATCCTGCCAAGGACAGAGGCAGTGGATGTGATACTCCACTGATTCTGGAGGGGGCTTTGTGCCCAGAGTGCTTCATCCTGCCAAGGACTGTGTGAGTGGATGTGATACTCCACTGGTTCTGGAGGGGGCTTTGTGCCCAGAGTGCTTCATCCTGCCCGTGGCGGCCTCAGTAGCGTAGGAATCATTGGCGCTCACTGGCCTGCGGTGCTGCTGGTGGCGGTGTCCTGGGCAGCGGTGCTTCTGGCGGTGGTGTCCTGGGCAGCGGGGCTGGTGGCGGCGGTGTCCTGGGCAGCGGTGCTGCTGGCGGCGGTGTCCTGGGCAGCAGTGCTGCTGGCGGAGGTGTCCTGGGCAGAGGGGCTGGTGGCAGTCTTGTCCGCCATGCAGATCTGCCCAGACTTGCCGGTTTTACTGTGCCCCTTCCCCACCTTGGATGGTGGCGTAGCTGTCTTCACACCCCCAACTGTACCCCTGGGAGCGGCTTTGGTGACTGATTCCTTTCCCCTCTCCCGCCTGACACTGGCCAACTTTTTATGCTTTACAGGTGGAGGACTGTCTGTGCTCTGGCTCCTTGCCACACTGGCTGCCCTGCTGCCTGGCACACTCCAGAAGCCGGTTACTACTGGCCCCACTGGTCCCGCAGATGTTGTGGCTGAGGTGCTGGGATGGGACCTGGAGAGTCAGGTTCTAGGAGACTGAAGGGGTGGGGGAGGTGAGGGAAAGAGGTCAAGGTTGGACAGGAAAAGTTTCTTAGGAACACTGGGACGGGTAGTTGGAGGCGGTTTGGGAGTGGAGGAAGAGGTAGTGGTTGTAGGAGGTGTACGTTTGGTGACTTTGGGTGAAGGTGCATGGGCTGGAGGCTGTCGTGAGGTGGATGGCTGTTGGATGGGTGTGTGGCTGCATTTGTGTACCTTGGGAGGTGGCCTCACAGACACACTGGGAGAGGACACAGGGGAAGTGTGAATGGTAGAGAGGGTGGTGACTGCACGTGAGCGGGGTGTGGTGGTGGTTGTGCTGGAGGTAGTGGCTGAGGATGTAGTGCATGCAGGTGTGACTGGAGACGAGACAGGGAGGGAGGAGGGAGACGAGGAGGAGGGGGACACAGTGGAGGCAGTGGATGTGGGTGTGTCTGCATGTGTGTGATGTTTGGATGAGTGCCTGTGGGATGTGCAGTGCTTATGTTTGCCAGAGCTTCCCTTGTGTGTTGAGGTGTGTACAAGCTGGTCTGATGGTGTGCTTGGTATAGGCTGGTGTACAGGGGTTTGGGTCTGGGTGGAGGAAGTTGGAGGGGGGAGGCTAGAGACAGGGACAATGGCTGCCATCAGTGCTGAAAGCAGAATCTGAAAAGCTCGCTGATGGTCTGCCTGACCAGAGTGAATGCCCTCCAGGTATGCATTGGTTTGTTGCAACTACCTCTCTACACCCTGGATGGCATTCAAAATGGTAGACTGCCCAACAGTGAGGGACCTGAGGAGGTCAATGGCCTCCTCACTGAGGGCAGCAGGGGTGACAGGGGCAGGGGCTGAGGTGCCTGGGGCGAAGGAGATGCCCACCCTCCTGGGTGAGCGGGCTCGGGACATATGCAGAGGGGCTGCTGGGAGGGCGGTGCTGGTGGTGGGGGTGGTGGCTGTACCTGTAGATGTGGGGTGCACAGATGGGCGCTCCCATCAGAGGAGGAGTACGTATCGCTGGTGTCAGCTCCTGTCCCCGCCGTGGAGCTCCCCTCGCCCTCCTTCCCACTGGTAAATTCAGACTCCGTAGTGTCACCCTCCAGGGCCATGTGGGATGCAGCTCTCTCCTGCTCCGGTGCCACTGCTCCTCCGCCTGATGATGCTAATGCACACAAGAAGAGGGAGACCACAAAAAGGGGCGGGAAGACAGAAGAAAGACATGTTGAGTGCATGCATTACCGCTACCGTTGGCGGACAATACAGACATGTCCTCCCATCTTTTCCGGCAGTGAGTGCTCCGTCTGTGGTAGACCCCCATGACTTCCTTTGCGATGGGACGCCACATGTCCTTCTTCTGGTAGCCGCTGAACTACAGGAATAGTACAGGGGAAAAAGAGAAGTTATTACCGTCCGCACCGTCACAGTAATTGGCCCACATCCCTACCCTTGCCATGACACACATGCACTCACCATCATTTCATGCACGCCTCATTCTCACCCCCCCTATCTTTCATCCACACCACTCCACACAGGCATTGCCCATACAGCATGCTCACAGTGTACTTACCTGTTTGTCTGGAGGACCGTAGAGTAGTGCATACTGGGGGAGGACCCCATCCACAAGTTTCTCCAACTCCTCCGTGCTGAAGGCAGGGGCCCTTTCCCTCGAGCCATTGTCTCTTCCAGACTGAGGTCACAGCAGCACTTGCAGAGTAGGTCCTCTCCTGTCGAAGATCAGGTATCAAGTGATTGAACAGACAGAAAATGGCGGTCACGTCCGTGGCAGTGCGTACTGTCACCACCGGCGTACATCGTCATTGGCTCCTGGGACCCATAGAGTCCAATGTTAACCAATGCAGGGTTCCGCTGCGGTCTTCGACTGCCTACTGCGAAGGTGTACAACGCCAGCGCAGTTACCTCATATCCCATTGTCCCACTTTACAGATCAGACAGCCGCCATTTCATGGGCCCACATGCCATTATTTTGGACTGCGTCACACATATCTAGGCCTTGCCTAAACACTCATACAGGCATATGTCGATTTGCCAGTATTTCAGAGTAAGCTGTGTTTACGTACCTCAGAGTTGGTTGACTCTCTGCTCGCTGTTCTCCTCCATAGGCACTGTCCGCTGGGGCATGTGAGGAGATGGCGGCATCCTCCGCTGTACAGACTACTGGTGGACCTATTGACAATGGAGGAGCAACATGTGATCATCACCTATAGACTTGATCGTGAAACAATCCAGGAACTGTGTGCCCAGTTGGAGCCAGACCTGATGTCAGCTATCCGCCATCCCACAGGAATCCCCCCTCAAGTGCAGGTGCTGTCAGTACTCCATTTCCTAGCAAGTGGGTCATTTCAAACTACAGTGGCCATTGCATCAGGGATGTCCCAGCTTATGTTTTCCAACGTGTTGTCCAGTGTGTTGTCTGCCCTGCTGAAACACATGCGGAGCTACATCGTTTTCCCTCAGGTGGAGGATTTGCCTACAGTGAAAGGTGATTTCTATGCCCTGGGACATATCCCCAACATCATAGGTGCCATTGATGGGACACATGTGGCCTTGGTCCCCCCCGCAGGAGTGAACAGGTGTACAGAAACGGGAAGAGTTACCATTCGATGAATGTGCAGATGGTGTGTTTGGCACACCAGTACATCTCCCATGTGAACGCCAAATTCCCTGGCTTAGTGCATGACGCTTACATTTTGAGAAATAGCAGCATCCCTTATGTTATGGGGCAACTCCAGAGGCACAGTGTGTGGCTATTAGGTGAGGACATGGACCCAATACAGTGTGAATAGTTGTCTGGGTCTGGGTATGTCCCTATGAGTTAGTGTGTGTCTAACAGTTGTCCCTCGCCATTTGCAGGTGACTCTGGTTACCCCAACCTGTCATGGCTACTGACCCCAGTGAGGAATCCCAGGACAAGGGCAGAGGAACGCTACACTGAGGCCCATGGGCAAACTAGGAGGGTTATAGAGAGGACCTTCGTCTCCTGCAGGCCAGGTTCCGGTGCCTCCATATGACAGGTGGTTCCCTATTCTACTCACCAAAGAAGGTGTGTCAGATCATCGTGGCCTGCTGCATGCTTCACAACTTGGCTTTGCAATGACAGGTGCCTTTTCTGCAGGAGGATGGTCCAGATGGAGGTGTTGTGGCAGCCGTGGAGCCTGTGGACAGTGAAGATGAGGAAGCAGAAGAAGAGGACGTAGACAACAGGAACACTGTGATCCTGCAATACTTCCAGTGAGACACAGGTAAGAAGACAACACTGGCTGCTACATCTGATTTAATTCTACTAACTCTCATCTGTCTGTCATTTTCACCCAGTGTATGGTCACTGAGTTGTCACTTTCCCTTACGATTTCACAGATGTGGGTCCCACTGTGTGACATCTGCTTTGTTTCCGCATGGACTAGAGCTGTGTGACATAGGTATGTTGACATTACATTTGATATAACATTTTGCCACTGTTATTGCAAATACACATTTTCGAAAGCACAGACTGACTCCAGATTGTTTTTTGATTTAAGGGTGTTTATTTAAGTGCTCAATAGTGGAGGGGGTTGTAAAATGGTCAGGGGTGATGGTGGAGGAATGTCCATGGCAGAGTCCAGTCTATTAGTCTCACAGGTGCATTGTCCAAAGGGGCATAGGAAGTGGAGCTGGGGCAGTTTAAGTATGGACAGGGTGACGAAGTGGGACAGAAGGATGACAATCAGGGTGGTCTCATTTCTTGGCTGGGGTCTTGGCATTGTTCTCTGTCTTTGTCCTGGATCTCAGGGACCGTTTTCAGGGTGGTTCTCCATCTGCAGGGGGTGGGGTGCTGGTGTTGTGGTCCTACGGCGGTGCCTCCTGTCCACTAGCGCCGGCGGAGGTAGTGGGCAGTTCATCGTCCAGGCTAGTGTCAGGGGCCCCTTGTTGTGCCACAGTGTCCCTCCTGGTGTTCACGAGTTCCTTCAGCACCCCTACAATGGTGCCCAGGATGGAATTGATGGATTTGAGTTCCTCCCTGAAGCCCAAATACTGTTCCTCCTGCAGCCGCTGGGTCTCGTGAAACTTGGCCGGTACTGTTGCCATCGTCTCCTGGGAATGGTGGTAGGCTCCCATGATGTTGGAGAGGGCCTCGTGGAGAGTGGGTTCCCTGGGCCTGTCCTACCCCTATCGCACAGCAGCCCTCCCAGTTCCCCTGTGTTTCTGGGCCTCTGTCCCCTGAACCGTGTGCCCACTACCACTGCCCCCAGGTCCCTGGTGTTGTTGGGGTGGTGGTTTAGCCTGGGTTCCCTGTAGTGGTGTACACACTGCTGATTGACGTGTCCTGGGGACAGGGGTATGGGCCCGCTGGATGGGTGCTGCACTGGTGTTTCCAGAGGGGGCAAGCTCTGTAGTGGCCTGTGCTAGTGTGTGGGGAACCGACTGTCCCGAGGTCCCAGATGGGCTGGGCTTGTCATCTAGATCCAGTTGGACAGAGCTGCTGTCATGACTGTGGGCCTCTTCTGTGGGTGGAGTGGACATATCTGGACCCTCCTGTCAGGTGACATTGGGTAGGGGTCCTGCAGGGGTGTAAAGGCATGATTATTGCATCTGTGTGTGCCATGGTGTGCAATGGGTGGGTGACCGTGTACCCCAGTGCTTGCATTCCTGTGTAGGACCTTGTGTGATAATGGTTTAGGGGGGTGTATGGGTATGTGTAGTGACCATGCATTGGTGATGGGTGTCCATGCTTTGGTGTTACATGCAGGGCTTGAGTTTGGGATGTATGGTTTGTGATGTTGGGACATACGTGAGGAGTTGGAGTGATGGGGTGAGGGCGAGGGAGGAGTATGTGATAGCATGCAGGTGGGTGGGGGATGTAATAGTTAAGATTTGACTTACCAGAGTCCATTCCTCTAGCTACTCCTGCGAGGCCCTCGGGATGCAGTATAGCCAAGACCTGCTACTCCCATGTTGTTAGTTGTGAGGGAGGAGGTGGGGGTCCGCTGCCAGTCCTCTGAACCACGATGTGGTGTCTTGAGACCACGGAACGCACCTTCCCCCGTAGGTCGTTCCACCTCTACCTGATGTCATCCCTAGTTCTTGGGTGGTGTCCCACTGCGTTGACCCTGTCCACGATTCTTCGCCATAGCTCCATCTTCCTAGCTATGGTGGTGTGCTGCACCTGTGATCCGAATAACTGTGGTTCTACCCGGATGATTTCCTCCACCATGACCCTGAGCTCCTCCTCAAAGAACCTGGGGTGTTTTTGCCGTGCCATGGGGTGGTGTGGGTGATGTGTGGGGTGGTGTGTGTTGTGATGTGTGGGGTGATATCTAGAGGTGTGTTGAGTGAGATGTGTGGATGTTGTGTGTGTGATGGTGTGGAGTGCCTGTGGATGCTAGTTTGTAGATTGTGGTGTCTCTCTCTGGCCCTCAGTCGCAATTGTTGACGTAAGGGTATGTGGGTGATGTGGGTGTGTGCTTTATATTGTATTGGGTGTGTGGGAGTGGTGTGTGTATGTGTATCAGGTGTGTGTATTTCAAAATGTCCAATGTGGTAGTGTTTTGTAAATGTGTGTGTATTTTGAGCGTGGCGGTGTGTACCGCCAATGGAATACCGCGGTTGAAAGACTGCTGCGTGGATTCGTGGGTCGTGATAGTGTGGGCGTATTCCTGTTGGCGTGACCGTGGAGGTTTTGTTATCACCAGTTTATAACTGACCTTTGGTGTGGCGGACTTGTGTGGGTGTCTGGATTTTGGCGGATTCTGAGCTATGGGTCATAATGACTGTGGCGGAATTCCACGGCCGCAGCGGTGTGTTGGCGGTCTTCTGCACCGTGGTAAGCGGCTTTTACCGCCAATGTTGTAATGACCACCATAGTGTAGTGAGTGTTAGAGTAGTGTAGGTAAAAAGAAAAACCTACTCTACCTGACCCCTAGTCTCTTAGAAATGAACGTAAGAGACTAGATCCTGTAACTAGGTATATGTATGCATAGCTCTAGGTATAGAGTACACTTTCCTGTGGAAAGTACTGGTGACAGAGTGATAAGACAATTGCAAGTACTTATCGCACCGCTGCACCACCAATGTAGGAGGCTGATCTAGTTTGTAGTGAGTACCTAAGGTACTTACACCTTATACCAGGTCCAGTTATCCCCTATTAGTGAAATGTAGTCAGTGTCTAGAAGCCAGGCTCTCCAAGGGTAGTGTGGAGGAGCAGCCAAGGCCTAACTAGGAGACCAGACTTGCAAAGCTCATGCAATACCAGTGTAGTCACACAGTACTCACACACATGAAAGAAAATATTCAGTGTTACAAAAATAAAGGTACTTTATTTTAGTGACACAAATGCCAAAAATACCTTAGAGACTATACTCCCTTAGGAGGTAAGTAATATACTCAGTATATACACTGAGTTGCAGAATTAGCTGTAAAAACAGTTAGAAAACAGTGTAAATTGTGAAAATCACGACTGCTAGAAATGGGCCTGGGGGAACACAAACCATATACTAACATAGAGGAAGGCAAAAGTCAGTTTCCCACCTAGGCAAGTGTAGTGTGTAGAGGGGGGCTGGGAGTGTAAGAAAACACCAAAGGTAAGAAATAGAACCCAACCCAAAGCCCAGGAAAGCAGGAGTAAATCACAGTAACTTTCATAGGACACACAAGAACACGTGAAAGAAGATTATGCAAGAACCAGAAGCAACTGCAAGACTCCAACAATGGATTCCTAGACCGGTGGAAGAAGGGGACCATGTCCAAGAATCACTGAAGAGTCCAGGGAGAACAGGAGCCCCTGCTAACCCGGGTGAAGGTGCAAAAGAAGAACCACCAGTGAAGAAGAACAGTCAGTACTGCACCCAAGAAGATGGATGCGGGTTCAAGATTGGTGCAGGTGATGTCCCATGTCGGCTGGATGAATGCAGTCTGGTTTGCATCACTGAATTCCGCCAACAACCCTTGGCACATGCAAAGCTCACGGTTAACGTAAAATGGTGCTGTCCAGGACAAGGAGTGATCTGGTGGCCTCTACCGAGAAGGGGAGACAGAAGGGGCTCTCAGCAACTCAGAGAGCCCTCAGAAGACCAGGCAGTGTGCACAGGACTCCCACAGCAACATTGTATCTTCAGCTCCTCCCAGTAACTGTAACTTTTCCCAGGTTGTGCATTCTCCCACGACGGCTTGTCTTCAGCCTGCACCAGAAGAATGAAGCAATCTCCCTTGATGTGAAGGAGTCACCCCCTGTATGAGCTTTTCTGCTCACTCTTGTTCTGACCCATTTGTCTGCCTTCTTTCCCAATTCTTGGAGAGAGGTCAGATCTGAGTCCACAAGATACTGGTGTAACAAGTCAGACACACAAGTATTCAATATATGCTCTCTCAAAATCAGATTATACAGGTCCTGGTAATCAAACACTTTACTGCCATGCAGCCAACCCTCTAAAGCTTTCACAGAACAGTCCACAAAGTCAGCCCAATCTTTTGAAGATTCTTTCTTGGTTTCCATGAACTTAATTCTATATTGCTCTGTGGCAAGGCCAAAACCGTTGATGAGTGCATTCTTTAAAATGTTGCAGTTGTCTGCATCCTCCTCCCTAACAGTGAGGAGTTTGTCCCTTCCTTTGTCAGAGAAGGGCAACCAAAGTATAGCAGCCCACTGCTTTTGAGGACCATTCAAACCTTACAGGCCCTCTCATGTGCAGCAAACCACTTTTGAATATCATCACCCACCTTGTATGGGGGAACAATTTTGTGTACTTTTCTGGAGATAATGTTGACTTCCCTGACCTCATAAGTCCTGAAACTTTCAATGCTGCTGTCACCATGGGGAACTAACCCAAACCCCTTTCTTTCTCTTTCTACAGCTAAGGCTTCCCAGCCTCGGTCTAGCCTCCTCCAATCTCAACTTTCTGAGTTCCCTGTCCAGGGAGTTATCCTCAGAATTGGATATGTTAGACCCTTCAGAGACTGAGGTGATGTGAGAATGAGCAGAAGTAGATCTCTCCCTAACTTGTGGTACCCTAGTGACCTGGCCTCTAAGTGTGAAGGGTGCCATACTTGTGTGAGACCCCTTTCCACTACCAGGTACACTATGCGGTTTGTTGAGAGAAATATCTGTGGAAGGACCCTCCCCTGCATCTTCAGGACCCTCTCCTGAATCTACCTGGTCAGAATCCCCCTCTACTTCCCCTTCTGATTGTACATGACCATCAGGATGCTCCTGGTCATCTTGTAAGAGGAGATTCAAGAGGAAATACTTATTGGGCTTCTTCCCAATCCCTAATCTTCTTTCTAAGAAGAGACCCCGCAGACCTTTGAAATTAAGGTTTTCAGAAGTGGTTTTGACAACCCTGGGAGTAGCCTCAATAGAAGACATAGGGGGTGATTCTAACCCCGGCGGTCGGCGGAGAGGCGGCGGTCGGACCGCGAACAGACCGGCGGTCCAAAAAATGGCATTCTGACCGCGGCGGTCACCGCCGCGATCGACCGCCACTTTCCCACTCCGACCGCCACGGCGGTCATGACCGACGGGCTGGAGTTTGCGCACTCCGGCCCGGCGGTCGACCCAAGACCGCCAACCGCATCATGACCCTGCTTACCGCCGCGGTTTTTGGCGGTCGGGAACCGCCATGCGAACCATGGTGGTAGGCACTATCGGGGCCAGGGAATTCCATCCCTGGCACTGATAGGGGTCTCCCCCACCCCCCACTACCCCCACGAGTCCCCCCCCCACACCCTCCACCCCCCCAGAGGTGGTACGAACCCCCTGCCCCCCCCACCCCGACATGCACATACACGCACCCCGACATGCACGCACCCCCAACATGCACATATACACACCCCCTACACACACACATACACAATGGGGGCACATACCCGCACACATACATGCCAACATGCGCACCCGCCGAACTACACACATTGCCCATAGGCACAGCAGCACCCCCCGCCCGCATGCACGCACTCACACACCCCCTCTACACACCCCCATGCACGCACACATCAAACAACACACCCCCCGCCCCCTCCCCTCACGGACGATCAACTTACCTTGTGCGTTGGTCCTCCGGGAGGCGACGGGAGCCATAGGGACGTGACCGCCAACAGAAGACCGCCAACAGAAGACCGCCACACAGAAATGTGGGTCGTAATTCTGGGGGCGGTGTTCTGCTGGCGTGGCGGTGGAGGTTGACCAGTCTCCACTTTCCCGCCGACCGCCAGTGTGGCTGCTGGCGGTTTTCCGGCGGAACGCTCCCAGCGGTCGGAATACGCGCCGCGGCATACCACCGCGGTCGGCGGTCTTTACCGCGGCGGTAACTCGGCGGTCTTGCGAAAAGACCGCCAAGGTCAGAATCACCCCCATAGTGATAGAAAAAGTTAGAGAGAAGACTAAGAAGTTAGCAAACTTCACCTAACTTTTTAAAGGGAAAAATAAACTTTTCAGAACTCGTAAAACCTTTAAAAAAGTTTGGAAAAACTTTTTGGGAAGTGAAAAAGTGACTGCTAGATATAATTGTAAATAGCTCTAAGTATTGGAGTACACGTTTCTTGTGAAAAGCACCAGTGACAAAGTGGTGAAGCAATTGCAAGTACTTATCCCACCGCTGCACCATCAATGTAGGAAGCTGGCCTGGTTTGTAGTGGGTACCTAAGATACTTACACCTAATACCAGGTACAGTTCTCCCTTATTAGTGAAATGTAGGCAATGTCTAGCAGCTTAGGCTGTTAGGGGTAGCAGTAACAGAGCAGCCAAGTCTGAAATAGGAGACATGCAAAGCTCTTGCAATACCACTACATTCACACAGTACTTATACACAATAAAAGACAATACCAAAAATAAAGCAACTTTATTTTAGTGACACAAGGCCAAAAATATCTTACAGGCAATACTCCTTCTGGAGGTAAGCATTATACACAATATATACACTAGAAATCAAAATCAGGTAAGTAAACAGTCATAGAATAGTGCAAATAGTGAAAAACACAATAGATTGCAATGGGCCTAGGGCCAACTCAAACCATATAGTAAATTAGTGGAATGCGAAAGTCGGATTTCCCCCTAGGCAAGTGTAGTCTCTGGATGGGTGCTGGTAGTGTAAGAAAACACCAAAGGTAAGTAAAGAACCCCTCCCCAGAGCCCAGGAAAACAGGAGTAAAGTACAGCAAGTTTCCTTAGAACACACTACAAGTGGTGATGAAGAGTTATTCAAGAACCAAGCAAGACTGCAAGCAACCAACAATGGATTCCTGGACCTGAAGACCTGTGGAGCTTGGAGACCAACTCCAGAAGACTATGAAGAGTCCAGGAAGAACAGGAGCCCCTGCCCACCTGGAAGAAGATGCAAAAGTGGATTCTCCAGTTGGAAGAAAAGTACAGAAATGCACCAAAGAAGATGACTGTGGGCTCCTGCTTGGTGCAAGCAATGTCCCATGTCAAGTTGTTGGATGCAGGCTGTTTGCATTGCTGGATTCCACTAACAAGCCTTGGTTCACGCAACAATGCATTCTGCATCAAAGAGGAGCTGCTCGGACCCAGGAGGGACCTGGAGGTCTTAACTCGGACTGACGAGATAGAGGGGGCTCTCAGCACTTTAGAGAGCCTTCAGAAGACCAGGCAGCACCCACAGGAGGCCCAGAACACGGGGACAAAGGAGTTGCAGAATGCGGTCATCACAGTACTACATAAAGGGATCCCACACCGCTGGATAACAACTCAGGGAGCTGAGCGTCACAGGATAGAGTGTTGGGGACACACAGTGTACTGTGCACGAAGGATTTCTGGAAGAAGTACACAGAAGCCCAAGGAAATGCAGAAACCGCGGTGCACAGGGGTACTGTCTGGCACGGGGAGTCATGGTGAGGCAAGCCCTTACCTCCACCAAATTTGGATAGCTGGAACTTTGGACAGTCAGGATCACTTTGGTCCACCACTCGTGTCTAGGGATCATGCTTGTCGACAGGAGAGGAGTCCCAGAGTATTGGTTGTTGTTTCAGAGAAGTGTCTGCTGAAGCAGGGAAGTGACTCCTTCACTCCACGGGAGATTCCTTCGGTCCTTCTGGTGCAGAATGAAGACAGGCAGTCCTCAGAGCGTGCGCAATCTGGAAACTGTTGCAGTGGCTGGCTGGAGCTGAAGTTGCAGGGTCCCAGTAGCCTTCCTGGATACTTTGTTGCAGCTACAGTGGTCCTCGAGCAGTCTGCGGTTGCTCTGATGGTCTGAAGCTGAAGCAGAGGAAGCAGAGGAGTCCTGGTGGACTCTTTCAAACCGAATCTGAGGAAACACCCAGAGGAGATACCCTTAGTAGCCCTGAGAAGGGGATTGGCTACCTAACCAGGTGTGCATCTATCAGGAGAGGTCTCTGACGTCATCTGCTGTCACTGGCCACTCAGAGGCTCCAAGAGGGTCCCCACACCTTGGAATCCAAGAAGGCTAACGCCAAGGACACTTCAAGGAGCTCTGGGCATCACGCCTGGGGTGGCGATGGACAGGGGAGCGGTCACTCCCCTTTCCTTTGTCCAGTTTCGCGTCAGAGCAGGGACTGGGGGTCCTTGAACCGGTGTAGACTGGATTATGCAAGGAGGGCACTGTTTGTGCCCTTCAAAGCCTTTCCAGAGGCTTTGGGAGTATACCCCTCCCATGCCTTTAACACCTATTTCCAATGGGAGTGGGTGTAACGCCCCTCTCCTAAAGGAAATGCATTTTTCTGACTTCCTGGGGTGGAGCTGCTCAATCCCCAGGAGGGCAGAAACCTGTCTGTGAGGTGGCAACAGCTGGAGCTGCAGTAGAAACCTCAGAAAGCTGGTTTGGCAGTACTGGGGGTCCACGGTGGAGCCCCCAGCGTACATGGAATTGCCCCCCCAACACCAGAATTGGATTAGACACCTTAATCTTAGACACCTCTGATGGGCATATTCAGAGTTATCACTGTGAAGCTACATATATGTATTAACATATATGTAGTGCACGCTTATAATGGTGTCCCCGCACTCACTACGTCTGAGAAATTGGTCCTGGACAACATGGGGGCACCTTTGCTAGTGCTAGTCCCAAAGAAGTGTTTGTATGAGCTCCTTATGGGTGGCAAAATAAATGCTGCAGCCCATAAGGATCTCCTGGAACCCCATTGCCCTTGGTACCTAGGTATCATATACTAGGGACTTATAAGGGGGGTCCAGTGTGCCAATCTGAATTGTAATATGGAGTCACTAGACTATAGTGACACATTTGGTAAAATGAGAGAGCATAAGCATTGGAGTTCTGGTTAGCAGTGACACAGTCAAGAATATTGACTACACAGTAAAACACGCTGACATATAGGCCACAAACTATGAGCACTGGGGTCCTGACTAGCAGGATCAAAGTGAGACAGTAAAAACACACTGACAAGCAGGTAGAAATTGGAGGTAACTTGCCAAGAAGGCTGGCACTTTTCTTCAGTGTTCCCGTGCAACACTCATGGGTTTTGATACATTCATTTTGTAGCACACATAGAAAGAGGAAAACGCCTCCGAGGATTATTTTTGTGCTGGAAATTGTCCCTTCCTGCACAAATACAATCCTACTGACAACGCAGACACCCTTACATCACGGTGCAAGGGTGCCTGCATCTGCGCTAGACAGCAATTTACGTACCAGCGCAGGGGAATGCACAGAAATGCATCATAAGAAAGCACTTTTTTTAGCTTTTGCTGTTTTAAGGTTTGTGTGGTGACATCTGCTTTTTATAACTACTGTGGCTTTGATGTATTAAATTTTAGTATTTTAATAGAAAGAGGAAAATAGAATAGAAAAATAAGGAAAATCGTTTTTTAATCAATGTGTGTGTTTTTTTAAAATTAGCATTTTTAAATTGTGCACAAGTTATTTCTGAGTATTTTTAATGTTCTGGGGGTTTGGGGAAGAGGAGTTTAGTTAAAATAGCCTGTGGAGGGAGTGGAAATCGTTTTTACTTGTATTAAACAGGAAATGAGGGTCAGTAAGAGCCCTTCCTGTTGGGACCGCAAGTTAGCGGTCTAGTGTTAGGGAGACGATTCTGGGCTGGGCCTCGTTCCTGCAGGCATAAATGTGCCTAATTAAAGGCAAGCCCATCTGCGCCCGTCTGCGCCCGACCGGCCCCGGGGCCAGAAATGCTGCCCTTTTTCATAGCTGTACAGTATCTGAGGGAGAGGAAGATTACAGTGAACTATTGCCTAATCCCACTAATAATATAGTATCCAAGCCTTTAAGGAAGGGTGGATCTATTTGGACCTGTGAAACCTGTAATTGGGCTATTCAAGTCCCTATAGAGGCAACAAAGGTAAGAAACCAAGACATTAGGCCGGCAGGGTTGGGAGAGAAAAAAAATGAAGCAGAAGGCATTTCATAATTACAGCTTTCAGTATGCCTTAATAAATGCTAGGTCCCTTCCCAAACATAAACAGGAAATCTGCGAAATGATTGATAATTGGCAGATTGATTGTCTATTTATTACTGAAACCTGGGGTAAAGTAGAATCGGACCCACACTTTATTGTCGCCTCTCCACCAGGTTTTACCTTCCACAGACTTGATAGACCTCAGAACAGGGGGAGGGGGTCTGGCCATTATCTATAGGTCTACGTTGGCATGCACATGCATTAGTTCTTCGACAGATTCATGTGAGGCAATGATATTTACAATTTCTCAAAACAGTGGGGTACTACTAGAGGGGCTGTTGATATATCGTCCACCAGGACCGACTAAACATTTTTTACAGTCTTGGCCTAAGTTGATAAAACCTTTGGTTCTGTCTGCAAAAGCTGTGATATTGGACGATTTTAACATGCACTTTGATGAGACGTCAACTCCTAAGATCCGTGAATTCATTGACTTTATGGAGGCACTGGATTGGACCTCCAGAGCCTCGTCAGATACCCACATTGCAGGGCATATTCTGGATGGGGTGTTTGCACGAGCTACTCAACAGGTGGAGGTAACCATGATACAGTTGAGGACGGATCATCATCTGCTGAAATTTAAACTCGCCTCAAAGAATGTTGGGGCTGCTAATGTGGAAACGAACAAGGTAGCCAGGTTATGGAAACAGGTTAAAGTAGAGGAATTAGGCCCAGCTTTAGAAGCTGGTTGGGATAAGGCTAAAGCTATGGCCTTGCCCCTGATTGACAGTTTTCTGAAAGGAGTGGAAATGACCATGGAAGAAATGGTACCCCCTGTAATTAGAAGGCCTAATAGTCAGAAGAAACCAGGTCACCCTTGGTTTACAAAAGACCTCAAACTCCTTCAAAGAAAGTATCGACAGCAGGAAAGACGGTGGAAACTTAATGCAGTACCTGAGGAAAGGGTGGCCCTTAAGTCCACTCTAAAGGCTTATAAAGCAGCACAATTTATGGCCAAATCTAAATTTTATACTACCAAAGTAAAGGAGGCTATTAATGCCCCCAGGGAACTTTTTAAGACTATTAAGGCCCTAACTGTGCCCATGAAGCCGGCTGGTCTAGAAAACTCTCAGGGTTTCTGTGACAAAGTTGCTTTTCATTTTGAAAATAAGATATTGCAAATACATAGCAACTTTGATACCCAGATCATTCCCGAAGTATTACCCCCATGATAACAGAGAGTGCTACAGCAGATGGCCAGTCACTAATGTCATATTTTCAACCCCCTTCCATGGATACTATTAAAAAGAAGATTCTTGAAATTAAATCGGGCTCCCCTCTGTACCGGTGTCCTCCTTCCATTTTTCACTTGGTTCCGGATTTAATGGCACGGATGTTGGTCCCCATTTACCAAGAGGTAGCTATGTCTGGGGAGTACCCATCTATCTGGAAAGAAACAATAGTAGTACCCCTCAAGAAAAAAACTGAGGGGGATAATCAGGACATGAGTAATTTGCGGCCAATAGCACGTCTCCTGTTTTTAGCAAAGATTCTAGAAAAAATGTTGAACTCTGAATTGATCGAGTTTTTAACAAAAGCGGATGCTCTTGATATCTCCCAATACGGGTTCAGAAGAGGGTATAGTGCTGAAACTGCCCTAATCTCATCCAGTGATACTATTCGAAGGATGGTTGATGAAGACAAGGGGGCCGTTTTGGTTCTTTTAGATGTATCTGCTGCGTTCAACACTATCTCTCCCACACTATTAATGTCCCGTTTGCATCATGTGGGTTTGAGGGACAAGGCACTTAAACTTTTGAAGTCTTTTCTTACAAATAGATGGACCACAGTTAGCTGTGGTGATTTCAGATCTAGACCTTATCTTCTGCCATGTGGGATTCCGCAGGGATCTTCCCTCAGCCCCACAGTGTTTAATGTGTATGTGGCGACTTTGGCTAGTCTAATTCGTACTTTTGGTTTAATTCCATCTTCCTATGCTGATGACTCCAAGCTTATTATTCCTATTAATCAGTCATGGGAGGAGGTTGCAGATCGGTTCAGTAATTGTATGGTGGAAGTGAGTAAATGGATGAAGACCAATTGGCTAAAAATGAATGCCACCAAAACTGAAGTTTTATGTTTTGGACCTGGAAAGAATTTATGGAACTCACGGTGGTGGCCCTCTGAATGTGGTAACTGCCCTGTGCCCACTACTGTTACTAGAAACCTAGGCATCTTGTTCGACGAACATCTGTCTTTTAAAAAACAGATTAATCATGTGGTAAACATCAGTTTATGGTCAATTAAAATGCTAAGAAAAATCTTCCCCTATCTGTTACATGAATGGAGAGTATCTGCTATCCTGGCATTGGTAATGTCCAAGATAGACTACTTTAATGCACTATTCCTTAATCTGGATAAGTGGGTGATAAAAAGACTCCAATTAGTTCGGAATTCCGCTGTCAGAGCGGTTCTTAATCTCCCACGATGTATATCAGTTAGAGAGAGTCTCAGGAAATTACATTGGTTACCAGTGGCGAGCGTATCCAGTTTAAGTCGCTCTGTCTTACTTTTAAGGGAGTGCATGGAATAGGACCACGGTACCTGACTTCCAGACTCCTCCTGCATGTACCTAAAAGAAGCTTGAGGTCTTCCCAAGCTCACTTGATTCAGGTCCCTCACACACATAAAGCCAAATGGGGAGACAAAGCTTTACAGTAGCTGCAGCCAGAGGATGGAACTCTCTCCCACAGAATATTAGACAAGAATCAGGTTATGAAATTTAGGAAAATGGTGAAAACTTGGCTCTTTTCTCGTTAATTTTTTGGTACATCAAGATCAGGGTCTTTGATTTAGTTTGTTTCAGTTTCTTCTATTGGATGTTTTTCTATCTTCATTAATTCTGTTATTTTTCTTATCCTCTGTCTATTTTTTACTACGTGCTTTCTTCCCAGCGCTTCGATGCTCTTTGAGTAGGAACGCACTTTATAAATCTTGAATTACATTACATTACATTACATATCGATATATATGGTGCATTTCTGCCCTTTCCCTGTAGTACAGGGGAGGGCAGCAAGGTCATTTGCTGCTCTGCCCTGTGCCAAAGGGCTTGTAAATATTCCCAAGGTTGAAGTCTAAGTCTCAGGGACATATTTACAAGAAGCTTTCACCGCTGTTACGACACTTTTTTTACTCTCTGGAGGCACATTCTTTGCTCCATATTTAGAAAGCAATGCTTTAGGCCCAATGCACCAGATTGTATACGCCTGCATAAAAAAATACTGGTTTTACAACTGGCTGCACCACGCGGTGCATGATGTATTTAGCGTAGGCGTTACCTCATAAATTCTCAATCACAACTGACACAGTAATATCTTTGATTCTGGCAATGTGTGATGCATCTTTATGATGCATCACTTTCAGCCTGGAATGCTTCAAAGTTCCCATGCCTCTGTAACCCGGGAGTAAGAAAGGACAAAGTGGCTGTGTAATAGAAATCTGACCATCTGAAGTCACTTATCACACAGAAATAAATAATAAAATCACATCCCTTAACTAATAGTAGGCCTACACATGTAACAGTCATGTTGTAGGGCCCCTTGAGCAACCTGGGACCATGGCACTTGAGATATTAACATCCATTGCAGAAATGCAATATGATGCTGTGCACTCCATGTATGGGACAGGCAAGGATTGTCACATATCCATGGAGGAATGGGTCACCATGTCCACCCAAGTGTACTCCAAAGTACAACAGGTACGTACACACATAAGGTAGGTAACACATGATTTACCACTTTATTTTACAACATACTGATATCCACTCACATTCAAGTGCCACTCAATATGCCACACATGCATAGGTCTGTACGTACACACAAGTAGACTATACACACTGTAATGAGATATAGCCATAATTCATGCTTGTCTGCATTACATCCAGGACCAATGTAATAGAGTACAATGTTACTGTTCCACCATTTTATAATCTGTTACATTGATCCCCACACATTAGCTACTTGTGTCAGTAAGAACTGATGCATCACCTATGTTTTCTGATACATTGCTGAAGTGGTGCTTGTCGTAAGCCAAACTTCAGCAATGCACCACTTTTGGCTCTGATGCATTGTGGCATCCTTCCTACTGATGCATCAGTATTTCCAACGCATCCTTGGGACCTTACGCCTTTGTGAGCTGTATTGTAAATATAATGCATCCATGTTGTCATAGGCTGTCTTGCCGCAGCACAAGTAAATTTGACCCACACTGCCTTAGTGCAGCAATGCTCATTCCATGTAAATATGGCCTTAAGATTAGACTTCAGGTCTAAAGTTAGACTTTAGATCTCAACTTAGACTTCTGGTCAAACTTTATCTTTGTGAATGGGCCCTTAGACTTCAGGTCTAGGTGTATCTCTGTGAATCAGACCCGCTTTCTTTGGATATGCACCTACACCAAGTACATCCACCATAAGGAGTGTGCTGTCTCCCAGTAGAACGTCAGAGTGTAACAACAAACTGTAGTTACTTGAATGACAGACAGTGAGAATCTGTCTGTGATCACAAAAATACTTACCACCTATAAATGGGACATGTGAGGCATATAAGGCTATAACACGGTTCGCTCATTCACATACTTTGCTCACTGAACATGACAGCGTGATCGTCCCAATATGATAACCTCACTGCTCACATGGAAGAGATTCTACAGTCCGTATATTTGCATGGTTGTGCTAATATTAGCCAGATGCTCATGCTCATCTTTCTCATGAATTAACATTATACCTGTACCACAGAAGGATGCACAAGGCCAATCCAATACCTTGAATGTCAGTAAGCAAGAAATGGAAGGGCTTCTTGTTGGGAATCTGTTAACTGATAAATGGTGAATATTGCCACACTGTGATAAGTAGGGAAAATGTATCTATCTGCCCCTGAGAGGGCTCATTTGTGTTGAGTGGGAATTAAACCACAAATAATATCTATTTTCCACACATACTTTTGCTTAAGAGCCAGACCACAGAACCAGAAACAATAGAACACTTCCCCAAGAGAAGAGCACATGGGAGATCTATGGACATGAAACTTTAAAAGTAGTTAACCAAAGTGAGCTGCATGAAGTGGCACTGTTAGTATGTAGTTAATGTCAAGGATGATGGATGTTCTCAAGAGTGAATGCATTTTCAATGTGCAACCAGTCTGGGATCGCCAATCAATAGTGAGAAAATTATTTAACCTATGCCTTGCTTATCACTTTCACACAGAGTGCTACAGTAGGAGATTACATGTGTTGTGCTGTGAGTACAATCACCAAAGGAGGCCCACATACAGTGTCTAAAGTATGGAAAAGGGACTATACTTTACTCAAATATGTGGTATACTAACAGTTGTCCATAGGACTCTAACAAAGAAATGTACACCTTCAAGACTACAGGTCAGCTGCTACATCATGTACTCAACTGAATTTACTCCATGATAGCAACTCTTAAATATTACAATGATGATGAACTAGTAAAAATAGAAAGAGAATGTAAGCTATCTAAATACCTAAACTCCCTACACCTACCTAGCCTACACTAACTAACTCGAACACTAGCCAAAAAACTATTTTAGCTTAAACTATCTTAAAAACTAATCACACATGACCAGTTAAACATCATCACCCACCCCCCTTAATACACAAAGCTATGTACAATACATATGTAAATAACATCCTATACATATATCATGTACACATTTAATCCTAAACAGATATATATGTTTTGGTATTTTTTTATTATTTTTTTATTTTTAAAAACATAAAACCTCAACCCGCCACCCAACAAAAAATATTACCATTTAATAGCACACTTAAAAACAACTAGCTAAAAAAACTATTTACCTTACACTTATCTACTCCAAACCTATACTAAACCCTAACTACCACTATGCCTATTAACAAGAAAGAAGTAACCAACATAATAATAACAGGGAAAGGGAAAATCCAGAGGGAGAGTCTCAGATTTGCACAGAAATCCTCTGCATAGCCTCCCGCAATGCTAACATGATGTCTGGGGGGCTGGTCTGCATCCTCTGGTTACTTTGCACAGGTATTTAAACAAAGATCCTCTGCCTTGTCTGGTACTCTTGGCTGTGTGGTTGCCTGCTGTGAGACAGTTGATGGTCCTGCTGTGGCTTGTGTCTGTACCGGCTAACATTTTAGATCACCAGATTGTGAGGTGTCCATCCTCCTTCCAGGCATCCAGGTCCCGAAAGCCTTGGACCTTTCATATATCACCCCCATCTTCCAATATGCCTTTTGCTATGTGGCAATAGCGTTCTTTCTACACTTTAAAGCTTTTAGCTTCACCAGCTGTCATGTTATTTAGTGAGTTAAAGGAAAAACTCAAGAGGTAAATGTACATAATGTTTGTGAAAATAGGCTGACTTTATCATGGAGTCATATTTGGAAGTCCAGAACTATACTGAAATTTAAGGTAGAGATGTGGACAATATACCTTCAGTGCAAAGAACAAGGCAAACCAAGTCAAGTGCAGTCCGTGTAGGTGGACAATATGGAAATGTAGTCACATTTTGATTACAACCATATCACTCATACCAGTGGGTCACACTCATGATGATGTGTTGAAAGTAAATTATTCACATGGCCAACATATGGACACTTTTGTTATTGGTATTGCATCATGCAAGTGGGGTGCATTGTGCTCATAAACATACATGAGGGGTGATAAGCTAGGCAAGTACAGGTAGTGTGCTTCTGCATTACATGACCCATCTAGAGATACACAAAGCAACACACATTGCTGACTTTACTTACTCACTGTCAGGTAGCCAAAATATAGATGGGGGATGGTTGGCTCCCTCCTGCAAGACATTACTGTAATACACTTCACTAATTTACTCTCAGGCAAATATAATGAAATCTGATATATAGCTTGCAGAAGACAGAACCATGATGATCTTTCCATAAACACATTTATTTACACTCATTCCCACAGGGCTGTGTTTGTCAGTGCACACTTTAAATAAGAAAATGCATCTCAGGAGTGTGTGTAAAAATGCTGGAGTACTCATCTTTATAAGAGCTTTGTTGGGTATAATGCAGGGACTCTTGCACCATGATGCAAAAGTGACTGCATTGGTGCTAGTTAGTCTAACTTACCCCACCAGTAGGTGATCAGTGTAATGTACTGTATGCTGCTAACACAGTGCATTCTTGCATGTGCACTTTTGCATAGTGCAGCAACATGACTTTATACATTGCTTTGTATAAATGCCTCTCAGAATAGAGGATATACAAGGCATGAGTTTGGCATTTAAATACAAATCCATGTACAGACTGGTGTGCTTGTCCTGCTGGCCACACCATGCCAATGACACTGTACCCATGCATTGATGCCTTCTTGCGCTCCATAGGTTTAACAGCAGTGAGATTTTCACAATGTGCTCCAAAATATACACATTACACTGAGATATATAGCCTGCTGTCCAGTTTAGACCTGAAAAGCCATCTGATCAGAACCCTGTGTGCATCAGTCAGGCAGCCAGGTAATGATTTGTACTTCACCATGGTTAAATAGAGCAGCAGCCCTAAATCTCTACATCCTCCAGGGCTTCAGTGTAATTGTTCCACTGTCACTTCATTTCACATAGATATGACATGGACTAATCTGAGGGAGTCTCAACTACTACTGAGGCTGGATTACAACAGCCATAGCTCAGGTTGAGTCAAATTAATTATGATTTATCAATAATTATGAAAATGTACTAACACCCATACAGAAACACACATTGATATGCCATTTTGTCTTTGTCATGGGTGCAATCCATGATTTGGAAAAACTTTGCCCTATCATAACAACAGTCACAGCATCTATCATAGGAAAATGGTTCCATTGTGCTGGCTACCCTGCTGCCACTGTCCCACATCATTTAACAATTTTGTCTTTTGATTTGATACACAGCTATAGGGACTACAGGGACAGGTATGTGTCACCAAACATTTTAAGTGTTGATCAGCAGGAATCTTTAACCACACCTCCAATTCCCAGCATCAACCAATCCTACCCTGTCCCTTTCATGCAATACACTGCATCACATTGGCTTGTTGTGTTGAATACTTTGTTATTTGCCTTGAGGCCTAAATCTAGTTGAAAAGATGTGAGTGGCTAAGAGCCATATGTTTCATTGTTAGAAATAGTGATTACCTAATTGCGATTCTCTGCGAAACCCAATTAGTTAATCGCTAATCCTAATGTAATAAAACTCCATGAATTTCGGTCAGCATTTCCTAATCGGTTACAAATCGACTTACCTCATTAATATTCATGAGGCAAGATGCAGTTGTGACTCATTAGGAAACATAAAAATCACAGGAACTACTGCATTAAAAATATTTTTACTACTATTCACGAAGAGGAAGGGGTTCCTTAGTGATTTTCCAACATGTGACATGGATAGTTGTAAAGTTTTTTTGTCAAGCAACAGCTAATGCTTTTTGTATGGCAAGGTGTTGTGCTGAACTTAGATTGACATATACGTATGGCAATGTGGGACATTTTTTCATTGAGCAAACTGATGTGTATTACAGACCTAAACACTGCACTCTCACATTTCACACGTATGTATGTGAATTTACCTTGTAGATGATTCATACCTTGATAATGACTAGGGGCCTGATTACGAGCTTGGCGGATGGGCTACTCCGTCACAAACATGACGGATATCCAGCCTGCCGTTTTACAAGTTCCATAGGATATAATGGAACTTGTAATATAACGAACGGGACATCTGTCACGTCTGTGACGGAGTTTCCCATCCGCCAAGTTCGTTATTAGGACCTAAGGCTCCTAGTTTTCCATTTTCACAGATTTCTGCAGATAATTACAGACTGAAAATAATGTGTTTTCTGTCTATGTTTATTTTTAAAAGCAGAACAATTCAGGGAATTAGACATCTTTTAAGTGACTGTGCTGTATTTCATGAATTCGAGGCCAACTGCTGAGCAGCTATACAACAGGAGGATGGAATTTACTTAGATAACAGCATATATCAACATAGATTTTAAGTATAAAGCTAACATGCATCTGTAGGTTTGTTGTTTTGTTATATTTGGCTGGTCAATTTGCTAAAACAGGGCAGAGATCAAAGTATAAGTGACTGTTTAGCAGTTAAGTAAATGTGGAAATTTACAATTTTAGAACTACATTTCGTAACAAAACAAAATAAAATACGATAAATACTGATAAGATGGCCAAAAAATAAATATGGAAAAATACAGATGAAAATGTTAAAAAAAGAAATACCATAAAACCGGGAGCCCTAATCATGGCATCATTGATGTGGCAGGAGAGTGTTGAGTTTAGAATCCTAAGTACACTGTCCTACCTTACCCTGATTGCATTTATTTCTAAATTGTTTACTACTGTATGACATGTTTGACACCATAATAATTGACTGTGCCTGTTTAACATTGATGGACTGAGATGCAGGAAATGTAGGCAACTTGATGCACCAAACTGTTTATCTACCATATAGATGAATATTGTTTATGTGGGTTGATAGCTATGTGTATATTTGGACATAGACTGCAAGAATGGCTGAAGCATATGTGTTCTTTCTACTTTCAGTATCACATATTTACCTAGATTAGCTATTTCAAACAAGATTTGCAGCTAAACTACAGTGCATAGCATACATTTAATTTACAACTATCTCTTTCATTAGTACTCTCGATACTTTGGTCAACATACATATTTACTGCCATGTGAAATTCACTTACTTAGGAACAGTTGATTTGTTCAACACCTATTATTTTAGTATACATTTCAGAAATTACCAAGACACCACTAAACATACATCGCTCACATCAAGCTAATATATACCTTTTGTACCCACATTGGTTTCACTTGTAAACAGCATGATTATTGTGTTAATTTGAGAACCAGTGAAGAAAATGCATTTTAGTCCACTCACACAGTGTGAGATGACACAATTCTTCTCACAGTTGAATTTTCCCTAATTCCATTACAGGACTACTGACAGAATGACACAATGGAACATCATTGTCTACATGTTAGAGTCCATTATTTTACTTATGTGCAGAAGACACAATATCCACAGAGATGGTAATGATGTCATACTTTCAACTTCTTTGTTGATATTAAATATATTTCTGGTTTCCCCATCAGAGTAGGCAATACCCATATGTCGCATTCTGAAACCGCTCATTGATGATACTGTGGCGCAAGATGAAGGCATCATGTGAACTCTCTGGATATTTAGTCAGCACATTGATGAACATCCACTGATGATCCAATGTGGCCTGGACATTGATGGAATATGTGTGCTTCTGGTTTTTGTACAGGTGGGATGTTGCAGCAGGGGGCATCAATTGTACATGGGTGCAATCAATTGTACCAAAAAAATGCTGAAATCCCACTATGGCATAGAATCTTTCCTTGGTAGCCAGCTGTTTTTGTGGGATTTTGGGGAAAAGAAAGTACTGGGTTGTTACTTGAATCATGGCATTTAAAGCAAAGGGGAGGAAAGCTGAAAATGTCCTATGTGAGATTCCTGCTAATGTGGCTATTGCTACTTGGAAGGAACGTGAAGCCTTCATGAGGCACACAGTCATAGGTTTCACATATGGTGGGATGTTAGTGAGCCTTGGAGTTGGTGGCTGGAGACTTGGCTCAATCTTCTATAGCCATTCAATGATCGACTCCTTCCTGAGTCTGTAAAATTGTATGACCTCCTCCTCCCTGAGGTCAATGAGGGCTATGTGCAGCTGGAAGAAACAGTCCCTCCTCTTTCCCTGCCTAAGTGGTGGTGGTCTTCTAGATACTTCAAGTTGGAGTATGATGACCTCCATAGTGTAGTTGAGCTTGCCAAATTGTTTTGTGGGTTTGATCTTTTTCTACTACAGCCACTGTGTCATTTCCTATGTCTGGTTTGCTGACGCATGGCAATTCTGGTGCATTTTAGGCTTTGCGCTGCACTTTCCAATGATGGGTGATGCATTGTTTTATAAATATGACTTACTGCGTGTGCTGCGATTGCGGCACAATTTGTGGCTCAAAGTTGGTGCAAGCCTCTCATAAATATGCCCCAAGTCTTTTGGAATGTGGACTCTTTCGGGCATATTTTAGAAGCCCCTAGTGCCACCTTGCGCCACATTAGCGTCATTATTTTTTAATGCTAATGTGGCCCATTAAGGCCAAAATACTCAGGCTATATTTACAAAGTGGTGCAATGCATGCATTGAGCCACTTGTAACCATTTGCGTTACATTATGCCTGCGCCAGACATAGGCCCTCATTACAACCCTGGTGGTCAGTGATAAAGTGGCGGTAATACAGTCAACAGGCTGGCGACAAGTACTGCCAAATTATGACCATGGCGGTGATATCTCCGATAGACAGCCAATCTACCACACCAACCGCCACAGTGGAAACAACAGTCACCATGGTGGTAGCCGCCTACAGCCAGACGGAAGACAAAGTTCCACCCACCATATTAAGACCCAGCAAACCGCCACCTTTCCCGGGGCGTTACCAACACCATCAAAAGCCTGGCGTAAAGAGAACACAGAAGTGAAAGGACTAAACATTAGAGACACAGGGAAGAACCATGCCGCCATGGAAACGAAACTGCAAGTCTTTCTGATGATCTTCTACATTATGCTCCACCTGGAACACCAACTCTGGCGAAGACGACAACGGTGAGTACAGCCGCCTACCAAACAAGGGAGGATGGGAGGAAAACGAGAGTAACACACACACGCACCACACACACCCAATATACACACGCCATATACACAACCATATGCATTACAAAAACAATTTGACCAGGAAAATCTGCAGAATAATGCAAAGGCAACAAGAATTTACGAAAATGATTGTAATCATTCCGACAATAAAATAAACAATCCGATTTGGCCATGAAACAGTTCTGTACACTTGAAAAAAAAGGGACACTGCCCAGTTCATGGTTCAATGGGCCCACATTGCCACAGGGCACAGTCTAAGGCCCCACTCGAATCCTGCACCAATCCGGATAGAACACTGCAGGGACATCAGTTGTCAAATAGGCAGGCACCTCAGGGAGACGGGGGGGTACCTCAGCTGGATGCAAGAATAAGGCCACTGGTTCTGGAAGGGGCAACATGCCCTTTGCTCTTAGTCCTGGGGAGTGCAAGGCCAAAGTCTCTCAAATGGGTGTCTTGCCCACTTCTTCTGGAGGTGGCAACATGCCCATTGCTCTTAATCCTGGAGAGTGCAAGGCCACAGTCTCTCAAGTGGGTGTCTTGCCCACTGGTCCTGGAGGGGGCAACATGCCCATTGCTCTTAGTCCTGGGAGTGCAAGGCCACAGTCTCTCAAGTGCGTGTCTTGCCCACTAGTTCTGGTATGGACAGGCCACACAGCAGCCCTTGGAGTCTGGACTACATTGAGTCCGCCGGCGGTGATGGCTTCACTGTGGTGGTGGTTGTGGGAGGCTCCTGCTCAGCCCCTGCACCCTCTGATGGCTGCCCAACCACGGCTGGCGGTGGGGGCCCTGTGACAGCTGGTGGTGGTGGCGCTGTTTGGTTGGCAGCTTCCGCTGGCATAGATTGCCTCCTCTCCTGTTGCTCATGGGTTGGGAATCCCTTACCCTTCCT
This sequence comes from Pleurodeles waltl, assembly GCF_031143425.1. NCBI lineage: Eukaryota > Metazoa > Chordata > Amphibia > Caudata > Salamandridae > Pleurodeles > Pleurodeles waltl. Next base: position 1,317,867,838 of record NC_090437.1, on the reverse strand, counting down.
GGCACTGGTGGATGGGCTCTTCCCCACTCTGCCTGCTGGTGCAGGCTCCTTTCCCTTCTTTGCAGCTGGTGCAGGCTCCTTCCTCTTCTTAGCAGCTGCTGCAGGCTCCTTTCCCTTCAGTATTGTTGTCCCGGAATCCCTACCACCACGAGTAGGTGGTGCTACCACTGGGCCCATGGACTGTTTGTCTGAGGTGCTTGGATGGGTCCTTGCTACCCTGCCCATATATGCAGGACGGGGGGAGAGGTAGGGAAGAAGTCAATCATGGAAAGAAAAAGCTTTGTAGGGATGTGGGAGGAGTAATGGGAGTGGAGGATGAGGGAGTGGTTGTTGGAGGTGTTTGCTGGATTTGGGTGCAGGTGCATGGGCTGATTGCTGTTGTGAGGTGGATGGCTGTTGGGTGTCTGAGTGCCTGAGCTTGTGTACTTTAGGGGGGACAGACACAGTGGGAGAAGACACAGGGTACGCGTGCATGGATGTTGTGGAGGTGTCTGCCAGTGGGGTGTGTGTTCTGCTTGGTGTGGTGATGATGCTGGTAGTGGATATTGAAGTAGTGCGTGCAGGTGTGAGTGTAGACGCAAGTGGGTGGGAGGTGGAGGAGCCTGACCTGATATCTGCTCTCCGTCACCGCACTGGGATTCCCCCCTCTTGTGCAAGTGCTATCAGTGCTCCATTTCCTGGCAACTGGTTCTTTCCAAGTGACAGTGGGCTTGGCAGCAGAAATGTCACAGCCAATGTTCTCAAACGTGCTAACAAGAGTCTTGTCTGCCCTGATAACTGCACAGCTCCATTGCTTTCCCCCCAGGTTGAGGATTTGGCCACTGTGAAGGCCGGATTCCATGCAATGGGACATACCCCCAATATAATAGGTGCGATTGACGGAACACATATTGCACTTGGGCCTCCCAGCCATAATGAATGGGTGTTCAGAAATCAAGGAGTTTACACTCCATGAATGTGCATATGGTGTGCTTGGCGGACCAGTACATCTCCCACGTCAATGCTAAGTATCCTGGGTCGGTGCATGATGCCTTTGTCCTGAGGAATAGCAGCATCCCAAACGTGATGGCCCAACTACAGAAGCACAGGGTGTGGCTAATAGATGAGCCCTGGTTCCCACCCAGTATATGTTGGTGTATCCCTATGGTTTTGGCCATATAGGATAGTGTGTGGCTAAATGTTGTCCCTCAATATTTGCAAGTGACTCTGGTTACCCAAACCTACCCTGTGAGGAATGCCAGGACAAGGGCAGAAGTACATTATAATGAGGCACATGGGCGAACCAGAAGGATCATTGAAAGGACCTTTGGCCTCCTGGTGGCCAGGTTCTGGTGCCTCCATATAAGAAGGTCTGCCAGATAGTAGTGGCATTCAGCATGCAGCATGTTGCACAACTTGGCCCTCAGACGGCAAGTACCTTTTCTGCAGGAAGAGGAGACTGGAGATGCCACTGTGGCAGCAGTGGACCCTGAGGTTAGTGAGGATGAGGAGGCAGAGGATGTGAATGTGGACAACAGAGCATCTGTCATACATCAGTACTTCCAATGACACATAGGTGAGACATTGCAACTTTACATTCCCATGACTATTGTTGTATTCTGTGTGGCATTGCCATGCTGGCAATACCCACTTCTTTGCACTACTTACTGTTACCTCTGGATATTCATTTTGCAGATGTTGGTGATCTGACACATTCTCCTGGTGTGATCACAACAGCCAGCTACAGGTCATTAATTCTATGTACAGTTCATTTACAATGGTTGTTGGTGTTTCAATCAAAACAAATTTACAATACATGAAGTACTAGTAGTTGAGTTTTGTCCAAGGGTGTTTATTGTAGTGCTAAAATATAGAGGGGAAAGTGCAATGGAATGGGGTGATGATAAGGAAAGTCCAGGATATTGTTCCAGTCTGTTTGTAGCACAGGTGCATTGTCCATGGGGACATAGGAAGGGAAGCAATGGCAATTCAAGGTGGACAAGGTGACTGAGTGGGACACAAGAGGGACAATCAGGAGAGTCTCATTTCCTGGCGGTGGTCTTGGCAAGTGTCTCTTGCTTATGTCTGGATTGCAAGGAACATAAGCAGAGTGGTTCACCTTCTATAGGGGGAGGGGCGTTGGTGGCCTGTTGGTCCTGTGGCGGGGCCTCCTGGCCACTAGTGGCAGCAGAAGTGGAGGTCTGTTCAGATGACTGGCTAGTGGTAGGGGCCTGCTGGTGTGACACTGCCTCCCTCATGATGTTGGCCATGTCTGCCAGCACCCCTGCTATGGAGATCAGGGTGGTGTTAATGGCCGCAAAAGTCCTCCCTGTTCCCCTGATACTGTCCCTCCTGCGGCCTGTTCTCGTGCACGTTGTCCAGGATCTGGCCCATCATGTCCTGGGAATGTTGTTAGGCTCCCAGGATCTCAGTTAGTGCCTCCTGTATAGTCGGTTCCCTGGTCCTGTCCTCCCCTGGCAGACAGCAGTCCTCCCAGTGTCCCTGTTGGACTGTTCCTCTGTCCCCTGAAAAGTGTGCCCACTGCCACTGACTCCAGGTCCCTGATTGTCTTGTGTGTGAGGTGTGGCGTGGGGTCCCTGTACAGGTGGGCACACTGCTGATTGACGTGTCCTGGGGACAGAAGTTTGGGGATGTTGGGTGGGTGCTGTGGTGTTGGTTCCTGATGAGGGAGGCTCTGTGATGGTCTGTAACTGGGTTTGGGTGACCAACTTTCCAGTGGTCCCTGATGGGCCGGTAGATAATCCAGATCCTGAAGTCCAGAGTTACTGTCATCACTGTGGGCATCTTCTGTTGTGGGACTGGATAGTGGTGGCACCCCCTCTCCAGTGACATTGGCTGGAGTACCTGTGGAGATTTTGCTTGTGTATGTTGGTGTATAGTGGTTATGCTAGTTTCCCTATGCTGTGCATGCTTTGGTAATGAGTGTCCAGGCAGGGCTGGGAGGGGTGTCCATGCATTGGTACAGCATGCAGGGCATGGCATTCGGAAGCGTGTGATGTGATGTGGAGTGTGTGGGATGGAGTGGAGAGATGGGAGTGAGGGTGTGGGTGTGTGATGGCATGCAGGTATGGGGGGTGATAATTGTTAAAAGTTGACTTACCAGTGTCCAGTCCTCCTCCAACTCCGGCGAGTCCCTCAGGATGCAGTATTGCCAATACTCGCTCCTCCCATGCTGTGAGTTGTGGCGGAGGAGGTAGGGGTCCACCGCCAGTCCTCTGTATAGCCAGCTGGTGTCTTGCTGCAATGGAACGTACCTTCCACCATAGGTCGTTCCACCTCTTCCTGATGTCGTCCCTTGTTCTTGGGTGCTGTCCTACGGCGTTCACCCTGTTCACGATTTTCCGCCATAGTTCCATCTTCCTTTCTATTGATATCTGCTGCACCTGTGCTCCAAATAGCTGTGGCTCTACCCTGACGATTTCCTCCACCATGACCCCTCACTCCTCCTCAGGGGAACGGGGTGCCTTTGTGGTGCCATGGGTGTTATGTGTTGGTGAGGGTGTGTTGGTCAATGTGTTGGGGTATGTGGAGTGTGTAAGGGGTGTATGGGTATGAGTGGTGTGTGTGTCTAGTTGTCGCAGTGGTCTTAGTGTCAGTCTTGTGGCAATGAATTGTATTCGTAAAGGGTTGTGGGTAATGTGGGTGTGTGTTTTATAGTAGTGTGGGTGCGTGGGTGTGCTGTGTGTATGGGTGTCAGGTGTGCGTTGTTTGAATTGGCCAATGTGGTGTTGTTTTGTCTGTGAGTGTCCATTGTGAGCGCAGAGGTATGTACTGCCAATGGTTTACCGCTGTTGAATGTCCGCCGTGGTGATTCGTGGGTCATAATGTAATGGGCGTTGTTCTGTTGGTGTAACGGTGTGGGTTTTGGGACTGACACTTTTGTGCTGACCTTTGGGCTCGTGGCACAAGGAAATCTAACAGATTGCCTTGCGTCATTTTTTACGGCACTTTTAACGCCTTCTCAGATCAGGCGTTAAAGGAAGGCTTCCATTATTTATAATGGGCCTCTATGTACTCTGCATGAGTAGCGCCAATATTTTGGTGCTACTCCTGCAGAGTACATCAATAGTATCAATAAAAATGACGCTATTGCCCCCTACCCTGCGTCATAGTGTGCTGTATCTTAGATATGGTATATCAACAATGAAATGGTCTGAAGGTGGGGATAGATTAAATATCTATTTATATTTTCTGACATCTTGGATAATTTAACAGTGAGTCATTTTTTTGCCTTGCATGTAATTAGTTGGAATAAATATTGGGAAGGAAATAACCCATAAAGACAGGATTGAGCACTGTTTTTCGTAAATGGATATTTAATCTATCCCCACCTTCAGACCATTTTGTTGTTGATATACAGTGCTTTGACCCAGGTAAGGTTGGGGTTATTGGGTCTCCTCTTTCTTTGCGTATCTTAGATATGGGGCACACATGATGGCAGTAGAGGGACGCTAAGGGGCACAAGGAAAGTGGCGCTACGCTAGGTGCAACACCTCTTTACTTAAATCTGCCCTTTTGTTTATCTCTTTCATGCATTTCTGCATGCTGCCACCTTCATCACTGTACTCAGAGGACCTCTGGGCCCTCAAGTTAATCTAGCCAGAAGTTCTAAGGGCAACATTGCTCCTTAGTGGCCAAGAGTTGCAGGTTATGTCTTTCTAGGCCAACGTTTTCTACTCAAGGACAAGGATAGCCAGCTGCACTTTCAAGATCTTCTCCGCCTTCCTGTCCTCCAGCTCTGATGAGGACACACAATGGGGGGGCACATTGTTCCCTGCTGTAGACACTGCAGGTGAGACTTCTCCTTGGGAACAACACTCCAGTTTTCTCAACGTCATCCTCATTACCCTCCAAATTCAGCCTCATACTCCTCAGAGGCAAGCTGTGGCTGCCAGACTTCATCCCAGGCTCTAAGGGCAATATGGGAATCCTCCTTTTTTAACTGTTTGTTCAGCATCATCCCTCACTGCTTGCACATGCTTCTCAGCTCTGCCATGCTAATGCTCTTTACATTTGCTAGATCCAGTTTTTTGTTTCAAATAGCTAAGGTGTTATAATTGAGTGCAAGAATGACTTTAGCAAAACATCAAAAATAATATAATTAAAAACCATAAGTCAATTCAAAATTTAAGAAGTTAATTTTAGCTGTCAATTTAGAGAGAGATATTTTCTTTCAATGTAAATCAGAGTAATCAGAGCTAGGTACTGCAAAACACAATGCTTAGAACCCACCACTGAACACCAATGTAAGAAAATTGATTATTAATTGGGTATAAGACTGCACATTTCAAAGAATAATCACAACCCTTGTCAGTATGACTCTTCCAAGCCACTAAATTAACTTGAGCTCAACCTCCTGGTAGCTATGGCACACAGCAGGTAAGCCTAACTTTGTGCAATGTGTAAAGTATGTATGCAGTACCAAAACAGTAATAACTTCAAAATGCAAACAAGAAAAAACCCAAATTGAATTAGACAAATTTATATAGTAAACTCTAATAAGCAAAATGACACCAAAATGACAAACATCCTCTAAAGGGATTCAGAGATATTATTTTTAAAGTTTTAATTAGAAATAGCACTAAAACACACTTAGCGCTAACGATAGTCTATGATCAAACCTAAGCCCTATTTCATGTTGATCGTGATGAAGAAAGGGTTGGATACACCAAACAGTTTTATCCCAGTCAAATATTTACCTTCTGACTTAGGGCCTGACTCAGATGTTGGTGGGTGGCCCATTTCTCCATCACCATCAGGTAGAAGGAGTAAATTACTCTGCTGCTCTGACAAAGGTGCTGGCTGCCAACATGGGAAATGACCACCAAGCAGGTGCTCATTTCTAAAGCATTGGCAGGTAACGGCCATCACATATTGGGCCTCATTATGACCCTGGCGGGCGGCGGAGGCCGCCCGCCAGGATCCCGCCCTCCAAATTACCGCGCCGCGGTCAAAAGACCGCGGCGGGTATTACGAGTTTTCCCCTGGGCTGGCGGGCGGTTCCAGTTAAACCGCCCGCCAGCCCAGGGGAAAACGACCTTCCCACGAGGATGCCGGCTCGTAATTGAGCCGGCGGAGTGGGAAGGTGCGACGGGTGCTACTGGACCCGTCGCGTATTTCACTGTCTGCAAGGCAGACAGTGAAATACATTTTGGGGCCCTCTTACGGGGGCCCCTGCCGTGCCCATGCCATTGGCATGGGCACGGCAGGGGCCCCCAGGGGCCCCGCGACCCCCCCTACCGCCATCCTGTTCATGACGGCTTTCCCGCCATGAACTGGATGGCGGTATGGGGGGTCAGAATCCTCATGGCTGCGGAGCGCGCTCCGCAGCCATGGAGGATTCCAATGAGCAGCGGAAAGTCAGCGGGAGACCGCTGACTTTCCGCTTCTGACCGCGGCTGAACCGCCGCGGTCAGAATGCTCATTGGAGCACCGCCAGCCTGTCGGCGGTGCTCCCGTGGTCGGTGGCCCTGGCGGCCACCGGCCGCCAGGGTCAGAATGACCCTCATAGTGTTTCCAATCAATGCTTTCTGAAAATTGATGTACAGCTCTGTCAGTTTGACAGAGCCTCACATGAAATTGATTTGTTTTTTATGTTCGAAAAGAAAATCCCAAAGCAGGACTTTATTTCTTTAAAAAAAAAAAAAAAACTCCCCTTGCCATGGGAGTCCTTTATGTGTGCAGTGCACCTTAAATATTTGAAGTAAAAAAATAATTGCAATATCGAAATGACCATAGTCACACCTAGATGAGAACACACAACCTTCAGCGTGAGACCCTAACCACTATACCACAGGTTACTTATTAAATAAAGAAGCATTGTATAGGATACCAAGACTTGAATCTTCAACCTACTGGTTGACAATCTAATAGCTGTCCCAGTGGGACGCCTCCAGATGGCAGAAAGAAGACTTTGTTTGCTTTTGCTTAGTGGGAGCTGTATTGCTCAGTGGAGGTGGTGGTCCCCCGGGTTGTGAGGGGGGGGAGGTTCCATGGAGCCACACATAAATAAATAATGCAGCCCCAGGGAGGTGGCTGTACCAGGGGTCGCGGGGGGCACGTGGCCCCCACATACAATTTCACATTGGCCCTGGGGAGGGGGCGGTCCCAGGGGCTGCAGGGGGGGTTGTGCAACCCCCCTGCATGCATAATTAGTTTAACCCCTGGGAGGTGGTGCTCCCTGGGGCTCAGGGAGGTGTACAGAACCCCCCTACAACAATAAATATATTTTGCTCTGGGGAGGTGGTGGTCCCCAGGAGACAGCCTGCCATATTCTAGGGGATAACACTCGGGTTCATGAACTGGTTGTGGAAAATAGTGTTTCTTGTATTTTGCATCATTATTATTTCTTTTTTTTTTGTTTTTTTAGCACTATGAGGGTTACACTCTGCTATTTGAGCCATGTTCCACTGCTTGAATTCAGGACTACGAGAGTGACTCAGTAGGCAAGTTTGATGGCCTCCTGATCAGAACCTCGGATATAGAAAAGGCTCAAACTTTCTTGAACCCGCACCTGGGCCCAGCCTGAGTTTTTCCTGACCCTACCTGCCCTGCAGCCTCCCCAGTCCTAGACCCTTGAAACTGGTGCCTAAAATAGCCCAAATCCCAAAATTGGGATTTGGATTTTCTTTTGGCTAAAAATTGCTCTGTGAACCGAGAGAAGAACAGGACCTACCTGCTCATCCATCTGCTAAAGGTACATCACTGGCTGGCCTCACGTTTTGGCTGCTCCCGCTATATTCTTCTCCTTTGCAGCAAATGTGGTTCAGCGGTCCTTCGCAGAAGGAATATCAAGCTTCGTGAAGCCCTTATTGGCTACAGCTTGGAAATTTTTGAGTGCCAAAAAAAGAGCATGCATCTGAATGAAGAACTCTTCAGCGAGACTTTGTCAAAAGCTTTGTTAAGATGCATTACTTGACCAGAGCTCAAACCCCAGTTAACCATCAACCCAATTTCTTACACCTGCCTTCACACAGAAAACATCATACTACTGTATAGTACCTGGAGCCAGGCCATATCCAGGGCAGAAGAGGTAGGGATTTCCAAGATCTTCAAAGGGAACCTCTAGAAGCGTCTCCTTACTTCAAATGAGGTACAAGGTATAAAAACAAGGGCTGAATTTAAGAAACGTGGTGCTGCATCCAATGCAGTGTCACGTTTTTTGCACCCTCCCAATGCCACCATGTGTGCGCCATATTTATGAATATGGCGCACCATGGCCATATTAGGAAAAATAGCATCAACATTTTTATGCTATTGTGGCACTTTGCTCCACAAGCGTAAAAAATGTTGATGCTATTGGAGCAAAGTTGAAGGAGGCCCATTGATTACAATGGGTGCATGCTTTTAACGCCTGCTTTCAACAGGTGTTAAAAATAAGACCAAAAATGGTGCAATGAAATCTTGTAGGTTTCATTGTCCCATTTTTGCGTGCATCTTTGCACTGGAACGCCCCCTTTGCATACATTATGCATGGCGTATTCATAATGTGGTGCAAAGAGTTACAAAGTGGCGCAATGGATGCATTGCGCCACTTTGTACATATGGAGTGGAGAAAAGCTCACCTTACCGTAAAACAATGACACTAAGTTAGTGCTAAAGTGGTGCAAGGAACTCTTAAATCTTCCCCTAAGTCCCTCAGACCCACTCTTCAATTCATTTTCTGGACCTGAAGAAGGACTCTCAGAGGAACGTCTGCTACTGCAGGTTGCTATGTTCTTCAGAAGACTGCTTTGCTGAACCTTGAAGGACTTCTCTGCTGCCTAAAGCCTGCCTTAGTCCCTCAAAAGCCTCTCCTGCTGATTGAGCCCTTTTCCACTATTTCAGCCCAGAACTACCAAAGTGACTACAATGGCTAGCTCGCTGGCCTCTTGACCAGAGCATCAGTGGCAGAAAAGGCTCAAACTTTCTTGAACCTGAACCTGGACTCCGGCTAAGTGGGTTCTGACACTCCAACTGGTACCTCTCTAGTCCTGGTGTCTTGGAAGTGGTACTAAAGGTACCCATAGAGGCAAAATCCAAAAAGTGGGTTAAAGAGTGCTCTAAGAACTGAGAGAAGACCGGGACCTACCTACATGTCAATGCGCTGAAGGTGTATCATCATCCTCAGACACAGCCTACAACCTTGTCTTGGTGAACTTTACCTTCTCAGACATTTTTCTACAAAATGGCTTCTAAGTTTAAGTTGTCTGTAAGTTAAGCCTGACTGCTTTTGTGTCAAAGTGCCAGAGAGTTAAGCACAGGTTAATTTAGTGACTTTTGTGGTTCAGCCCCACATGGATTGTGGCTGTTGTTTGAGCATTGTTAACATCCCACTCAACCACAACCCCAATTTCTCACAGCTTTTCTGCTAAAAGATCGCTATAATTCCCTTTGCTTAGGTGAAGTCGATACCCCCAAACCAGAGTAGAAGCACTTTTCCAATCAATCAAGCATGACTCCATAATTTTTGTGACAGATGTCACACATTGCGATTCAACATCAATCCCACAATCAAAGCAATTTCCAATGTTATTGAAAGCTACCCACCTGCTCAAGCACCTTATAAGCATACCTCAAGATAGGTATGTAGTGCAAAGCAAATGTTGAAATACATTATTATTTATCTCACTAAAGATTGCCAAGAAGAACAATTAAACATGCCTTACTACCATGTGCAGCAGGAACTAGATCTTATGTTGGTGCTCCTGAGATGCAACAAAAAAGGTGTGAGAAAACTGGGCTGATTGCAGAGGCCCCCTAACTTTTTGACCCAATTTTTCACTCTTTGCTGGTGTTTTCCTGAATCTGATGGTGCCCTGGGTTCTGCTAACCAGTCCCAGGGCCTGTTCTCTGTGTAAAATGAGTATGCACATTAGGCTAAATAGAATTGGCAGTATCAACCTACCTATATGTCCCTAGTACCTGGTAGGGCATGAAGGTTTAGAGTCCCCAGCACTGGTAGTGCCCCCATAGGTACGCTGCTGAGGTGCCCAGGGTCATTTTAAAGGCAGGCTTGCCTTGCTGGCTGCTTTTAAATTAAAGTTGCACGAACATTTGTTTTTGGAAATAAAAGTACTTCCAAAGTCTTAAACTACTTAATTTTTACATATGGCATCCACAAGGTGTGTCCTAGGTGCCCCCAAGGTGGGTGCCATGTAACTATAAGCAGGGACCTGATGAAATATGTTTTATAAGCCCTGGTGAGGAAAAAAAGCCAAATTTGTTTTCCCTCATTGTAGTGAGTTGGCTCCATAGGCTAAAATGGGGAGACTTTATTTTAATTAATAAAGTCCCCAAAGGAGCTAGATATAGCAAGTTTGGTCACAAACTGATTGTTATAATAAGTGTAATAACTTACCATTGTTGAAAATATAACTAGTTCAGGGAAAGTGTTTTAGAACTCTTCCTAAAAGTTGCCAGTTTCAGATCTGTAGTGCCCTTCTCTGATTGGCCAGCCGCTGGCAGCCTGCCCAGGATGCCTTGATGAGGTGTGTAGTGACCTGGGCTGAACCCAGAGGAAGTGCCTGGGGGAGGAGATCTGCCTCAGCAGATGGTGAAACAGGATGGGAGAGAGCAGCCAAATAGGTCTTCAAAGGAGGGAAGGACATTTGGAGTAGCTCAGGACCTCCCCCATTTCCTGCAAACACAGATAACTAGATTAGGAGAGGGCAGGAGAGGGGTGTGTTAAGGACCACACTAGTGGTGGGCTCAGCCACTAACACCCAAAATTCTGTTTCTGCCATTTTCAATTTTTAAGGAACGTTGCTTCCTGGGATTGATGTTTGCCACACGTCCCAGGAAGTGGTCATCCAAGAGGGTGTGGCCTGCCTGTGATTGGACAGTTAGCCCCACCTGCTTTTCACCCCAGGAGCAAGGATGAATTTGGCAGAGCTGCACCCACACCTCAGATCCCTACAAGGAACAACGACAGAAGGACTGTCCTGCTGTGCCCCTGACCTGAACCTTAACACTGCACTCTGAAGGATTGCACCAGGTGCACACCCGGGCTTCATTACTAAAGGGACTTTGCCTGTCTTCAACTGGTTCCAGAAGGAAATCCCTGCTTGCTACAGGTGGAAATTAGCTAACCAGAGTCCCCTGCATCAGCTGACCAGTGGCTAGTGGTCATTTTTGGATTTGAACCAGGCGCATTCCGAGAGTTGGAGTCCCAGCCGTTAAGGAGCAATTCAGAGTTTCTTGAACCTTGGGTTCAGCTGTGGACTCCGAGAGGACATTCAAAGGCCTTCTGGAAGAAAATCCAGAAGTTTGGAGAAGACTGGAGAACGTTTGGTAAAAAGCTCCAGAAATGAACCAACCCGCTGTGGTCGATTATGTACACTGATGGCTCAGCCCAAGCAGCCAAAGGCACAAAACATCAGTACTCTGCTGCTTGCTCAGTCGTGAGTGGCTACATGAAGGATGTGAGTTCCACCCACAGCATTCTTATACGCAGACCTTAGGGGACTCTACTGCACAATTTGCAGAGCTACTTTTCCCCCTTATAAGTCTGTGTTTGATGGTGTTTCCTTTTGAATCTCTGAACCGATTCTGGTGCCAGTAAGGCAAATATTAATTGAATGATTGGACAAAAGTACAAATCACAGACAATCAACGTCAGCAGTTCTGGATCCGTGTGTTCCAGTGAAATCACCAGAGCAATTCAGGTGACTCTGCCGTCTAAATCCAGTAGACCATCAAACACTGACTTCTGCGGGGCAAAGTAGCGGATCTGAAGGAAATGCTACCTAATGTCCATGTTCTACATGACACCAGTGTGTTGGGATACACGTTGCTGGCAATACCTTGGCTGATAAAGCAGCCAAATCAGCAGTAGCTACAGCTTCTGTTCCTGCACTAACTCAGTCTAGAATGGAATTGGATGATGAAACACTGGTTGCTGTGACAGCTTCGGCTGACAGTACACCCATGCCAAAGACATATCCTGCCAAATATTCATTCTGCATATCATGCCTCACTACTGCCCCAGTCTCAATACCGGGGAGGGGGTAATTGTGTGATTCCAAACAAAGATCAAAGACCTGAATTGATCAAAGCAGAGCATAAGGGAGTTGCTTCTGTCCACTCTGGTACAGCGGCTACAATATAATTGTTACAAGCACCTTATTGGAGGCCAGGTCTATATAAACAGACCAAGCAGTATGTCCTTTGTTGTGTCATCTGTCAGCAAAGAAAGGGGTCCACTGTTAAACGCCCACTGCAGACTCCCCCCCTAATTTCTAACAAACCGTTACAAAGTGTGTACTCGGACCATTGTGGTCCCCTGATACCTGACAATGCATGTAAATACATTTCAGTCGCTGTTGACTCATGCTCCAGATGGGTTTGGCCACAGCGCTTGGCTGATGCTCGAACTGTTATTAAAGATTGCAAGTCTTTATCGGCACACATGCTGTTGCAGCTTTTCACTCAGGCCCAGACCCTGGCTTCACCTCAAGCGCTTTCAGGAACGCCATGGTGTCATTAGGGGTCCAATTGCATTATTTGTCTCCATTTCATCCCGAGGAGACAATGCAGACAGTGAAAAGCGCGACGGGTGGAACTGCACCCGTCACACGGCCGCAACACCGCTGGCTCCATTTGGAGCCGGCTCCTATGTTGCAGCCGTGATCCCCGCTGGGCCAGCGGGCAGAAACCTAAGTTTCCGCCCGCCGGCCCAGCGGGGATCTCCAAATGGCCACGGCGGGGGTGCGGCCGCATTGGCGGCCGCATGGCGGTCAGATCTTGGCGGGCGGCTGATGCCGCCCACCAATGTCGTAATGACCCCCTTAGTGTCTTTGCTATAGCTGCTTGCTTAGACTGCAGAATCCCTGACCTATATGGGGTTGGTGTTTTTTTAGACACAGGCTTCTTGCTCAGGTATGGGGGTGATGTCTTCCCGGGGGGGAAACCTGAAGGGCGGATTTGGGCTTATCATGCTGTGCTTTAACATAGCTTAAGTAGGAAACAAATATATTATTCCTACTGACAGTATGGTGGACTGCTTTTGTGTTTCACTCTCCTTGTCACAATTTTCCTTCTAGCGTGTTTTATCATCCTAGTTATTGCAATATATGCCATTTTATCTAAGGTGCAGTTACTTCAATAAACCTTATTGAACCATACTATGCTTCTGTTTGTCTTTGCCTGTGTGAGGATAACGTAACTGAGGGAAAGGGATGAAATCTGATCAACCACGATTCCCTGAAGGAGTCCTCTTTGTCATGCGCCCAGTTGCCACAATCATCCCCGCTCTCAGGTGGAGATGAGGCACTGCTAGTTGGATGGAAAACCTGGAATGGGCCGACAGGTGGCACATGGTGTGGGATTGTACTCAGTACCCCACAATTCAGGTGATTCTGCCACCCAAATCCTGTAGTCTCATTAGGATAATGAGAGCCTATGCAACAAGTCAAGCCGGCTTACCTCAATCGCGACCCGGCCTGACTTGCAGGTTCATCCTGCTGAAAAGCTCCGGAGCCCCAGACTTCCAGATTTCACCGGGGGCTCCTGGAAGGGTGATCAGCCGACCTTACATCGAAATCTGCTTGGTGTGGAGGGTTCACCCCAGTTGGAAGGAAAGATCTCCAAAAAAGTTTCAAAGTCCAAACGTAAAAAGTGGACTGGGACTTCCCGCGTGGTGTATCTGAGGAGGGCTTCAGAGATGTCAGATCAAGATTCAGCTTAGGCCTGGACGAAGATTTCCATCCTGAAAAATCATCTAAGTGCGAAGGTAGAATTCTTCAGCGAGGTCTCCTACTATGAGTATCCGAAGAGGGCTCCACTGAGGTCAGATCGTATTGGTGACTTTGCCCTGCTGAAGAAAATCTTCAAGAAAAAGACAATGGGGCATATTTATGAAAAATGACGCTCAACTGCGCTAGTGCAGTTTTACGTCATTTTTATTAATCTTGGCTAAAGCCATTCCTTAAAGTCATCTGTGCGCCATATTTATAAAATGATGCACAATGGCGCTAAGGAATGGCTAGCTTAAAAAAAAAGACGCTAGCTGGGGGGATGCAGTTAGGGGGAATGGAGCTGGTGGATCTGAAATGACAGGCTGGTTAGCAGCAAAATTTCTGCAGCTAATCAGCCCAGCGTCATTTTTTGATGCACAAGCAGCCAAATACATGGCTCCTGTCTAAGTATGGACAGCAGTCATGTCCACCATCCCAATGCTCACCACAGGGCACTGGGCATGCCCTACATACTCAGTGCCAGACAGGGGGCCCCATGTAAGGGGCCCCCAGTGGCATACCACACACATACACAAACACTTTCCTGGAACTTACCTGGGATGGGCTCCCTCTTCCTGTAGTGTCCCTGTGGTGTGGGTGATGGTGCTGCTGGGGCTTGGGGTGGGCATTTTGGTGCCCATTCCATGGTGTTTATCCATGGAGTTGGGCCTACCTGCACTTTAACGCCCGGTCTGACCCAGGCGCTAAATAATGGTGCTAAGTGGGCTTAGTACTACTATTTAGACCAGCCTCCCACCAGCGTGTTGTTTCTGCACTGGGAGTTAATATATGGCGCTGGGGGGCTAGCATTAATTTAAAGATGTGAACACCTACCTTGTATATCATTGACTCAAGGTGGTTTTGCGCATCCTAGAAATGGGGTTAAACTATTTTGACGCTAGATGGGTCTAGTGTCAAAATATAAATATGGGGTTATGTTGGCGCTGCTTTAGCGCCAAAATAAATGGCTCTAAGGGGACGCTAAGGTTCTATAACTATGGGCCTAAGTCCGAAGGTAAACTTTTGCTTTCTGTAGCCAAGTAGGGCTCCATCATGGTCGGCCTCAAACCTTGACTTTGCATCAGTCTAGTGCGACCAGATGACCTGTTTGGTGCTTTTAGTTTCTATGCACTAAAAAATATTAATTCTTTAAAAATTCACAAAGATAAAAATGTACTCTATTTTTATAAATTGGTGTTAGATTTTTATTGTGTTTTACTTATTTACTGTTTTGTAATTTTTAAATGCTTTACACGTCTGTCTCCTAAGTTAAGCCTTGTCGCTCGTTGCCAATCCACCAAGGGTTGACCTGGTATTAATTTATTGAGACCTGACTGGACCTAGTGGGAGTTAGTGGCCTATTGCTAAGTGTAGGTACTCACCTACATTTGCCAATAATCCACTTTCCAACAAAAGGGGTTCAGTTACAGGTATATAGTGCTTTGTCCTCCCCCTCCCATATATGCTTCTATTTCCAGCACCCACCAGAGGCAGACCTTGTCCTCACCCACTTGCAATGGTGAGAACTGACAAGGACATATTGAAGTCAAGTAGTGTTTTTTTGCCCCTGTCTTTTCTTAGGCTTTCTGTACTGGGTCCAAGCGGTGACATTAATTGACATTCACAGTGCCATCTTTCCCTTTGAGCTTAGAGAATTCTACAGTCCTGGAAACTATCTCAACCAACATGAAGATATTTATAACGTGTGGGGCGAAGACAAATAAAATCAGTGCTTGGCTTCTAAACACACTGCTCAGATTTCTCATTTGGGGATAATTTTTGTAACCCTTGAATTTATAGGGCATTATTTGTCTGGAATGATAGAGCTGGACACAGTCAGTCAAATCTCAGGTTCAATAGTATTGTAGAATTAGTTGTACATTCAATATTGATTACAAAAGGATGTGATAAGGTTGGGAGAGATTACTCAATGACATCCAATGACCCTCATACACCTGACCTCACTACTATGACATGATGAAATTTAGGTAAACATGAAAACTTAAAGGGATATTTGTAGAAACACTTTTCACCCTAAGGGCAACTCATTTGTTGCTGCTACCTGCAACAATGGGTGTTATTGTTACCCAACTGATTGCACTCATGTTATTAGGTGATGAAGTATTTAGGTTGAAGATACCTTCATCAGTATGAACCTAGGATCTCTGTGTCGTGCGACGATCTGTGCAGCTCTGAGCTAACAACTCCTGTTGTGTGCCCCCTTATTATTGGCCAGAAACAAAGCTGAAATATTTTCAGAAGACTGGCAGGTGTCTCTTATCCTTTCCACAGAGGTATGCTTTTGTGACTGTGGGTGTCAGAGCAGGCATTAAAAGGAGGCTCCCATTGGTTACAACAGGATCGTATCACTTGTTCGTGGTTAGCACCAGAATTTTGACCCTAATTATGCACAGTACATCAATAGCGTAAAAAATGTTGATGCTATTGCCCCCTACCCTGCCCCATGATGTGCCGACTCTTAGATATGGCGCACACATGGCAGAGGTAGGGGGGCACTAACGGGCCAAGGAAAGTGGCACTGCAGTGGGTGTAGCACCACTTTTCTAAATCTGCCCCTAAATTTGATTAAGTTAAAACAAAAATGGCCTGTTTTTTAGGAAACATTATTTTTAACACACACAAAACCCCATAGCACACATCACACCATCATATTGCAATTATTTTGACTAGGTCAGCTTTACACACACATCAGTACTGAATGTTTACAAACCGAAGGACTTATTCACAAAGGTGTGCGATACGATTGTTTGCTATTCACAAAGATATTGTACAAGTAGTAAAAAGATAGGACTTTCCAATCTCTATGTGTGTGGAGTCTCCACAGTCCTAAAGATACTACTCGTAAGATATGTTTGTGAATAACAAACAATTGTAGACTCACACCAAAGTGTAAGTTACCTGTGTGAATCAGACTCATAGAATGTTCATTAACAGGTGATGGAGGTTGCATACTTCGACAAATTCTATTTTACCCACATGCTCCACTTTGAAAACATCAGAGATGTAAACCTCAAGACACAAACATGTTTTTAATCAGTATTCCCTTCAGAATCAAACATAAAAATGGAATAATGAAATGTGTTGTTCTGCCAAAACAAACGTATTAGTTCTCTGGCAAGGAATCTGTGTGTAGGTTGAATCAGAAGTCTATAATCATGTTGCAATATTTCATCATGTGACGTTGGTCTCTTCTATAAGAATGGGGCATCACCTGTACTATGTGCCGTCTGACCCTTGCCATATGTACAGAATCTTATGTGTTGTTTCTGCTTATCGAGAGTAGGAGTGGTGATGCTGTGAAGCCGGACTCGAGGTATGCCCGCAGTCTTTAGCCTGTGTACTTTATTTGCGTTTTTTAGCTGAGCTTTTTCTTAGTGATAGGAAGAGCATTGCTTTGCAACATGGGGTTGCCAGCCTGGGGAGGAGCAGGGAGTGCTAAACACGTTAGAAGGACGTGTGGAATGTTTTTAATAGGTGAAATAGCGAGAAGGAGCTTAAATAAGTACAACATTAAACTTGGACATGAATGATGTCTTGCATGGTTGTTTAAACATAACTGGCTTTTAAAGTATTTTAATCCCCCTTTAGTGGGCACCAAAGTTAGATGAAAGTTTCCAGGACTTTGATAGAAGGAGGGGGGGTGCACAGCAGCAGGGCAGTGTGAATAGTCCTCCCCCAGGGTCATGCTTACGTCAGAGAGAGCGGCTGAAAGGGTTTAGGGGGGCTTCTCACCCCTTCCTGGGGAAAAGATCCGAAGAGCCGGTCCAATAGCAACAACCTCTCATACACTCCCCGCATTCACTTGTTTCATTTCTCACTTTTTTATCTGGTGCTGTTGTCCCTGCAACTCACAGAACAGAGGCTACAGACAGACTGATAGAGTTTATATTTAGGGAAGTTTGTGAAATTAGATGGATGTGGAAATGCAAGCCTTGGCACAAGGTCATGTGATGGGTTAAGGGAGGTGATGGAATTGAAATGTAAGCTCATCAAAGCAGAATCAAGAAACCTACTTGAGGGCAAAGTGACCCAGCAGAGACCAGTGGTGGAGTGAGGAGAGAAGGGTGCAAGGGGCTCTAGGTAGTGGAGAGGCAAAGAGACGTGCGCTGTGATCCTTCCACACGGCAGACTTGATTGCCAGTCTCCGTGTCAGTAACAGTTTTATCACCAGACATACCCAGCTGCACGGTGACCCATAGTCCAGGGGGAGGGGTGTTCTTCAAGACAGACGTAGGGCCTCATTATGAGTGTGGCAGTCCTAATACCGCCGTACTCGCGGTGACAGTCCGACCGCCTCAATCTTGGCAGTTCAACCACCAGATTACGATCCTGGCAGAGAGACCACCAGGTGACCGCCGCCACTGCCAGGGTACTGAGTCCCGATGGGCTGGCGGTGGTGCGAGTCGCGGCCAATCACAATATCGGCACCACCATACTGATCACAACTTGCCTTTTCACCTGCCTTTTCCTGGCATGGTCACTGCCTTGAAAAGGCTGGCAGAAAGGCAGGAACAGGGCCATTGGGGGGCCCCTGCACTGCCCATGACCATGTTGTGGACAGTGCAGGGGTCCCCCTTCAGCACACCCGGAATGCGCACTGTCTGCCATGTACAGAGTGTGCAGCTGGGACAGGCACTGTCAATGCCAGCGGGGCCCAGTGGGGAACTCATAATAC
Source organism: Pleurodeles waltl (assembly GCF_031143425.1). NCBI lineage: Eukaryota > Metazoa > Chordata > Amphibia > Caudata > Salamandridae > Pleurodeles > Pleurodeles waltl. Next base: position 1,317,849,427 of record NC_090437.1, on the reverse strand, counting down.
AGCAGTTGAGAGGCTGCCGGCTTTGAGATGGCCTTTCGGCTGTAGTACAGGTGATCGGACGGCCAGACTGCCACATTAGTAATAAGCCCATAGTTTTCTGCATTGTGGCCCTCAGAATCACACTCTCTAAGGGTAAAAGCCGTACCTATGTGACACTGTTTTGGCTGATTGAAGGGAGTTGGTTTTCAGTTTTACAGGTGAATCAGAAGGAAAAGGCATCAACTCAACTCCAGAGTTTACAGATCCATGCCACTGCTGACACTTCATTCACGCCCCGCACTCTACAGCTAGGAGCAATGCAAGTCCTGGATGTCTGTCCCTTTAAACATATTATGCGCTGGAGTTTACTGGTATTATCACTGGTGCCACAATTTTCACTCTGGGAAGCTGTAAAGCAAGTATCCGCCTGCGTCCTGAACAGCAGCTTTCAGCAGGGCTTCTCCAAGGAAGGGGACTTTATAATTGGAGGAATTGTACAGGTGCACACAACAGATTCACCATTTATCGAAGATAATTACGGAATGTTGTGGGACCCATGGTCGTGTGCAAAGTAAGTTATTGCATTTTTAACTATCACAAAAGAAGCACTACTCCGATTTTGCTCTAAATTATGTTATATTTATAGTTGGGTATTGTAACAATATCTTACTTTACATTAAAACAAACCTCAAAAACACAATAAAAGAAGACAAAGGTTAAATTGACATTATAGTTAGGTGAAAATGTTAGTTAAAATGTAAAAACATAGAAGTTTATCAGTTATAATTTACTTAAGTAACAATGTGCCTGATTTCTACTTTTTTAGTGCTGCATTTGCGAAAAAAGTTTACGCAGAAGAGGCGCAAACGTACAAAATATAATTTAATTTTGTAAGTTTGCGCTGCTTTTGCGTCAAAAAGTGACGCAAATGCAACGCTAAAAAAGTATAAATCAGGCCCTATATGTTGAGCCCCGAACATGGACACTTCTTTCATCAATAGTGTCATTCTGATAAAATTACTGGTGTTATCAATGTTGTCATAGAACATGCCATAAGTGATGTAATATGTGAGGCCTTACTCAGTGGATGGCATGATTTCACAAATATGCATGACATTTGGCAGACACTACTTTCGAATTACTCTTGGTATTTCAGAATTTGTCCTTGTTCATTAAGGAAAACATTAAAAAATAGGGCGATGGTAAAAAAACGTGTTTCTTTGCTAATCGGTTTGGCACTGTGTCATGAATATGCACTAAAGTGCCCTAAACTAGGAAGCATAATGCCAGTCGATTATGGGCATTAATAAAGGGCAGTCAATAAAGATTTCATTTTCCTATAACTTTGGCACTGCTTGATCAATCTGTGTAAAGTGTGTCAAGTAGTTAAAAAGTGATGCCAAGGTCTATTAGGTTTCGAGAAGATCCAGTGGGGTGGTAAAGTTAAAGGGGAGTTCAAACGTATTTGGTATATACTAGTAACTGTGGCACTGTTTGATGGATCTGCATGAACTTTGGCAGGGTTAATCCCAACTCCCTGATGTACCTCCCTAAAAAAATAGTTGTCCAGATATTTTCATTTTGATTTGTGTTTGTTCTTCTTTAGAGAGGTCATTTTCCGTGGGTAGGCATTGCTGATCTGGGCCAACTTATTCTGGACAACATTTTTAAAAATGGCAGATGATGTAATATTTCAGGCACCATGAGACTTACATAAATATGGTGTCAAAACATAGGTTTTGAGGGTCAAGTAGTCTTATAGAGCAAGAATATAACTCGTCAGAGTAATCCTTCTTCCATTTTCCGAATGGCAGCTATATTAGAAGAAGGAGAGACATATATAGAAATGAAATAAATAGTAATGGTTTTTAATCATTTTATGAATACACCAAACAGTGTTTATGATCTAAGTATGAAAAAAATAATGTTTATCGCTCCTGCTTAGACACATTTTCATAGTTCACTTTATTTATTTGTTTCGGCAATTGCTCGTGGTACGTTTGCAGAATGTTGAACAATTGAGAAGAGCATATCATCAGGGACATCTTTTTAAAGCACAGGTTTTACAAGTACATGTATGTGTAAGTTCTGCGGATAGAGACTTTAGAAATTTAGTAGGTTTTAGCACCCCATCAATATCTTCCCAACCAAATTCACACCGATCTTACTCTACATATGCATGATCCAAAATATTTACACATCTTCTGATCAAGTAGAACACTCTTTTAGTGTTAATTTGTCCACGCACAGGATATGACGTAGGTGGGAGATCACTTAGCAGGACTGATCTCTTGAACTCGCTAAACTGAAGACTGTCAAATGCGTGACAGTCAGAAATCATTTTCCACACAAGCACAAGTTATTTTTCTACGTCTTTAAAGTCACATTCTTCTTCTGTGTCAGCAAAACCTTTTAGAAACTTCACAGGTTCAGTTCTTAAAACTCCAAGCTTTGTTACAGTTTTGCTCACTGTCATCACCCGTAAGAATAAGTGCCTTGATAACAACTGTGGGCGTCTCCTGGTTAATTGTCTTGTACAGAATATGAAGAGGGATTAAGGGCCTGGTTTCGAGTTTCACAGATGGGAAAGCCTGTCTACCAAACTCCCGACAGGGTGGCCTTCATCTACGTGTTGACCTCCCCGTTGGAGTCATTATGAGCTTCCCACTAGGTCGGCAGGTGATACCGGAGTTTTGGCTCACCCAACTTGAGGAAAACAGGCTACAGCATTGTTTCCAGCTCATAATCAAGTCAGCGGCAATGCTGTAGCCAGAAGGGTGCACCAGAACCATCACAATGTTCCCTGTCTGCAAACATTGCGATCGTGCTGGGCAGGGGTAGCCCCTAAAGACCGCCATACTCGTAATAATCCCCATAGTGTCTTTTCTCACCTGTTCCATAACGTATTCATAACTCTGACAATCCTTGACTTATGAACATTGCAACAGGTCTAGGTAGCACAATGATCAAATCTGTGTCATTTGACAGTACAATAACTCGATTGGGACCATTTCGAACAGTCCGCTCAACATGTGGCACAACACAAAGGTCAGCTTCCTCCAATTTGCTGTTAAGTTCTTCAACAATATGGCCTGTACCTTTTGGATATATCTCTGCAGGCACCAACTCCTTATTGGCAATCATTCTACTTGAAATAATTGTAAATTCAGTGTTCACTAAAGCATCAGCACTGTTTTGGTGAGTTAAAATCTGCAAGTTCATCTTGTTTGATGTTGATGAGCAGAATTTATCAAGTTGCACAGGTATAGTTGTTGAATCTTTGATGCAGGCCAGGTAAATTTTTCCACTTGTAGACATTCGCCTGATTCTCTCATATTCTTTGACAGATAGTCCAAGATAACTGTATGGACAATGTGCAATTCTTGCAAGGTGCACACTGACTTTGATATCTTTGAACAGTCTGAGTGACCTCTCTGAAGTGTTGCATGGATGAAATCTTGACCATTCACAAAAGTGACATATGGTCACAACAACAGCAATTTGCAATGAGGACACCTTTTCAAATTGAAATTCTTCAGGTGAAAGTTTTTTTCAAGCTCTTGTATGAGTTTGTGTTTCACTGGTTTGGTTGCAGCATCCCCATCAACTACTGCGTTTGTTGGATGAAGATCATGCAACAGAATGTCCTTGATAAATTCACCCCTTTCTTTAGATACACCCCTCTCTCTATATACTTGAGAAACCTGTTTTGCAGTGGCTGATTGGATGAAACCTTTACTATGGCAGGCCATAAACAGTGGGGTTTAGGTGGACCCTGTGAGTTTTGGGACAAGGAAACCACAATTAGCTTATAAGAGGGTCTGGCCCATGGACCTGCTGTGCCCAACCAATGTAGTAAATCATAAAAAGTCTATTATATTCACAGAAAAAAGGGACTTTTGTTCTGGCTGAATCAGCTTTATTCATTGTATTCCTGCCTGGTCTCCTCAGTGCCTTAATTCTAATTTGGCATGGTTAAAGAGGATCAAGATTAATTCAGTGGATCATGAAGGCTCAAGTTGAGGCACATGATTGATATAGAAATATATATAAATACTAAAGATAGATAGATAGATAGATAGATAGATAGATAGATAGATAGATAGATAGATAGATAGATAGATAGATAGATAGATAGACTGGGAAAACTGGGCTGATTGTAGAAGCCCCCTCCTTTTTTCAATCCATGTTTAACTGATACTGGTGTTTTCTGGCTCTGATTGTGCCCTGGGGAATGCTAACCTGTCCCAGGGCAGGTTCTCTGTTTAAAATGGCATATGCAAATTAGGCATAATTATAATTGGCTCTGGCAACCTACCTATAAGTACCTAATATAGTGTAGGGAACGTAGGTTTAGGGACCCCGATGTAATGTGGGCACCAATGGGTGCACAGCTGTGGTCTCTGCTGTCATTATAAAAGTAGGCCTGCCTTGCTGGCTGCTTTTTAATTAAAGTTAACCCCAAATTTGACTTGGAAGCAAAGGTAGTTCCAAAATCCTACACTACCTTCTCTTTAAAAATAGGTCACCCCTAAGATCTGCCTAGGGTGCCCCAAGGTCTGAGTGCAGTGTGAATATATAAAAAGGGACTTTATAAAAGCTTTTATATGAGCCCTTGTGAGGGAAAACAGCCAAATGTGTCTTCCCCCATTGTAGTACTGTTGTAAAGTGGGTTATTGGCAAGGGCAGGTGTAGGAGGCTGGACTGGCTTGTGGTGAGTACCAAGGGGTACTTGCACCTTGCACCAGGCCCAGTTATCCCTTATTAGTGTATAGGGTGTCTAGCAGCTTAGGCTGATAGATAATGGTAGCTTAGCAGAGCAGCTTAGGCTGAACTAGGAGACGTGTGAAGCTACTACAATACCACTTAGTGTCATATGCACAATATCATAAGAAAACACAATACACAGTTATACTAAAAATAAAGGTACTTTATTTTTATGACAATATGCCAAAGTATCTTAGAGTGTACCCTCAGTGAGAGGATAGGAAATATACACAAGATATATATACACAATAGAAAAAATATGCAGTATAGTCTTAGAAAACAGTGCAAACAATGTATAGTTACAATAGGATGCAATGGGGAAACATAGGGATAGGGGCAACACAAACCATATACTCCAAAAGTGGAATGCGAACCACGAATGGACCCCAAACCTATGTGACCTTGTAGAGGGTCGCTGGGACTATTAGAAAATAGTGAGAGTTAGCAAAATAACCCTCCCCAAGACCCTGAAAAGTGAGTGCAAAGTGCACTAAAGTTCCCCTAAGGACAAAGTAGTCGTGTTAGAGGAATAATGCAGGAAAGACAAAAACCAGCAATGCAACAACTGTGGATTTCCAATCTAGGGTACCTGTGGAACAAGGGGACCAAGTCCAAAAGTCACAAGCAAGTCGGAGATGGGCAGATGCCCAGGAAATGCCAGCTGCGGGTGCAAAGAAGCTTCGACTGGACAGAAGAAGCTGAGGTTTCTGCAGGAACGAAAAGAGCTAGAGACTTCCCCTTTGGTGGACAGATCCCGCTCACCTTGTAGAGTCGTGCAGAAGTGTTTTTCCGCCGAAAGGATGCCAACAAGCCTTGCTAGGCGCAAATCGTGCGTTTAGCGTTTTTGGACGCTGCTGGGGCCCAGGAGGGACCAGGGGGTCGCAAATTGGACCTGAAGAGAGAGGGGACGTCGAGAAAGACAAAGAGCCCTCACTGAAGCAGGTAGCACCTGGAGAAGTGCCAGAAACAGGCACTACGAGGATGCGTGAAACAGTGCTTGCCGAAGTTGCACAAAGGAGTCCCACGTCGCCGGAGACCAACTTACAAAGTCGTGCAATGCAGGTTAGAGTGCCGTGGACCCAGGCTTGGCTGTGCACAAAGGATTTCCGCCGGAAGTGCACAGGGGCCGGAGTAGCTGCAAAGTCGCGGTTCCCAGCAATGCAGCCCAGCGAGGTGAGGCAAGGACTTACCTTCACCAAACTTGGACTGAAGAGTCACTGGACTGTGGGGGTCACTTGGACAGCGTCGCTGGATTCGAGGGACCTCGCTCGTCGTGCTGAGAGGAGACCCAAGAGACCGGTAATGCAGCTTTTTGGTGCCTGCGGTTGCAGGGGGAAGATTCCGACGACCCACAGGAGATTTCTTCGGAGCTTCTGGTGCAGAGTGGAGGCAGGCTACCCCCACAGCATGCACAAGCAGGAAAACAGTCGAGAAGGCGGCAGGATCAGCGTTACAGAGTTGCAGTAGTCGTCTTTGCTACTATGTTGCAGGTTTGCAGGCTTCCAGCGCGGTCAGCGGTCGTTTCCTTATCAGAAGGTGAAGAGAGAGATGCAGAGGAACTCGGATGAGCTCTTGCATTCGTTATCTAAAGTTTCCCCAGAGACAGAGACCCTAAATAGCCAGAAAAGAGGGTTTGGCTACTTAGGAGAGAGGATAGGCTACTAACACCTGAAGGAGCCTATCAGCAGGAGTCTCTGACGTCACCTGGTGGCACTGGCCACTCAGAGCAGTCCAGTGTGCCAGCAGCACCTCTGTTTCCAAGATGGCAGAGGTCTGGAGCACACTGGAGGAGCTCTGGACACCTCCCAGGGGAGGTGCAGGTCAGGGGAGTGGTCACTCCCCTTTCCTTTGTCCAGTTTCGTGCCAGAGCAGGGGCTAAGGGGTCCCTGAACCGGTGTAGACTGGCTTATGCAGAATTGGGCACATCTGTGCCCAAGAAAGCATTTCCAGAGGCTGGGGGAGGCTACTCCTCCCCTGCCTTCACACCATTTTCCAAAGGGAGAGGGTGTCACACCCTCTCTCAGAGGAAGTTCTTTGTTCTGCCATCCTGGGCCAGGCCTGGCTGGACCCCAGGAGGGCAGATGCCTGTCTGAGGGGTTGGCAGCAGCAGCAGCTGCAGTGAAACCCCAGGAAGGGCAGTTTGGCAGTACCAGGGTCTGTGCTACAGACCACTGGGATCATGGGATTGTGCCAACTATGCCAGGATGGCATAGAGGGGGCAATTCCATGATCATAGACATGTTACATGGCCATATTCGGAGTTACCATTGTGAAGCTACATATAGGTAGTGACATATATGTAGTGCACGCGTGTAATGGTGTCCCCGCACTCACAAAGTTCAGGGAATTGGCTCTGAACAATGTGGGGGCACCTTGGCTAGTGCCAGGGTGCCCTCACACTAAGTAACTTTGCACCTAACCTTTACCAGGTAAAGGTTAGACATATAGGTGACTTATAAGTTACTTAAGTGCAGTGTAAAATGGCTGTGAAATAACGTGGACGTTATTTCACTCAGGCTGCAGTGGCAGGCCTGTGTAAGAATTGTCAGAGCTCCCTATGGGTGGCAAAAGAAATGCTGCAGCCCATAGGGATCTCCTGGAACCCCAATACCCTGGGTACCTCAGTACCATATACTAGGGAATTATAAGGGTGTTCCAGTAAGCCAATGTAAATTGGTAAAATGGTCACTAGCCTGTTAGTGACAATTTGGAAAGAAATGAGAGAGCATAACCACTGAGGTTCTGATTAGCAGAGCCTCAGTGAGACAGTTAGTCACTACACAGGTAACACATTCAGGCACACTTATGAGCACTGGGGCCCTGGGTTACCAGGGTCCCAGTGACACATACAACTAAAACAACATATATACAGTGAAAAATGGGGGTAACATGCCAGGCAAGATGGTACTTTCCTACAGCAGGTAAGTACCTACACTTAGCAATAGGCCACAAACTCCCACTAGGTCCAGTAAGTGTTTCAATAAATTAATCCCTGCTCAACTCTTGGTAGCTTGCCAACGAGCAGTTACGCTTAACTTAGAAGAGAGGTGTGTAAAGCATTTAAAAATCACGAAACAGTTAATAAGTAAAACACAAAATACAATAAAAATCCAACACCAATTTATAAAAAATAGGTTATATTTGTATCTTAAACATAACACTAAAAGACAAGAATCCAATAAAAGGAACCCAGAGAAATGAATTTTTAAAGAATAAATGGTTTTTAGCGCATAGAGATTAAATATGCCAATCTGTTCGCACTTGACCGAGGCAAAGTCAAAATTTTAGGCCAACTGCTATAGAGCCTAGCTGGGCAACAGTTAGCAGGAAGCCTTAGTTAAGGTTTTTTACCTTTGGACTTAGGGGCATATTTATACTTTTTGATGCAAAACGCCATTCCTGAGGGCCAGTCGGGCGCCATATTTATGGAATGGCGCAAGCCAGTGCAAAGGGTGGGCTAGCGTTAGCCGGGTGGGGGTGGCGGTATGGGCGAAGAGGGTTTTGCACCAAAAAATGATGTTAGGCTGGTTAGAGGCTGAAGAAATGCCTCTAACCAGCCTAGCATCATTTTCTGATTCAAAGCCATCCATACCACATGACTCCTGTCTTGCCCACCACCACAATGGTCAGCACAGGGGACCAGTGTCCCCTGGGCATGGTCATTGCACCCTGTGCCATGCAGGGATCCCCAAGTTGGGCCCCCAATGGCACTTTAATTTTTTTTTTTTTTAAATGACTTACCCTTTACTTGATTGGTCAGCCTTTGGTAGCCTGAGCCAAGCTTCCTTAATGAGGTGTGCAGTGGCCTGGGCTGAAACAAAGGAAGTATCTGGTGTGAGGAGAACTGCTGCAGCAGATGTCAGAGCTGGAAGGAAAGGTAGAGTGGCCAAAATGGAAAGCCACATGAGACAGAAACTAGACGTCCCCCATTTCCGGCTCCCCCAGCAAGATGGGATATCCAGTAATTAGATTAGAAGAGGGGCTGGAAGGGGTGTGTTGTGGAAACTTAGCCACACCAGTGGGTGGGCTCAACCAGATGTAACCTGCAAGCAGAGGTTTTCTCCATGTTGAATTTTTAAAGAATGTTGCTTTCTGGGATTAATTTTTGCCATACTTCACAGGAGTTGTCACCCCAGTGGGTGGCATCCTTCGCCCCATTGGTCAGGGGTACCTCCCTGCTTGTCGACCCAGGAGCAAGGAAAAATATGGCAGAGCTGCCCAGAAATTTAAATCTCTGCTGGAAGAAAGTACTGGAGAAGGGGAACTGCCCTGCTGAACCCCTTGACTGCACCTGAAGGACTGTATCAGTTGCACACTCTGGGCTTCACCACACTAAGGACTTTGCCTTGCTTCTGAAACTTCAGGAGTGCACTCCCTGTAAGCTACAGGTACAAAGAGCTAACCAGGGTCTCTTGCATCAAGTCCTGCAGGAAGAGCTCAGCTGACCAGCGCCCAGTGTCCATTTGAGGAGTCTGACAGGTACAGTCTGGGAACTGTAGTCCCAACTTCTACAGAGCAAGTCAGAGCTTCTGGAACCTTGGATCAATTTTGTGGAAACCTCCAGGGCCCAAAAAGGACTTCTGGAGGAAGATCCAGAAGTTTGGAGAAGTTTGGAACAACTTTCAGAAAAATCGTCAAGATTCAAGACGGTGACGTCAAACCACAGCCCGGCCTAAAGTTCAGGTTTGTCCTGTTGAAGCTCCATAGTTTTCCCTGTTGATGAGATTCCAGGAATTGACCGGGACCTTGTGCTGATCTAAGCCAACTATGTCACATTGAAAGCCAGCCTGAAGAGGAGCCTGGACCGACGACAAGACAAAAAGCTCCAAAGAAGTCAGAAGATAACATTTTGACCGAGGCCTACCGCTCAGTGTATCCGACTTCGGCTCCATTGTGGTCGACCTCAAGCTCTAATTTTTCCCCAGTCAAGCGTGACCAGATATCCCAGGTTGGTGCTCTTTGGTTTTAGGCACTAGAAAGAATATTTATTACATTTAGGCCCTCATAATGACTTTGGTGGTCTATAACCTAGACTGACGAAGTGCCGGCGGCAACAAGACCGATAGGAATGGTGGTCATCCGACCACCATATTATGGCTGCTGGTGGCTCTCTGCCAGAATTTGGGGCGAGAGCCACCAGCAGCCATACTGGCGGTCGGCGGTGCAGTAGAGGCTGCTCTGCTTGCAATGCCATGTCATCACAACACTGCCACGCCTATTATGAGTTGGTAATAGGCGTGGCGGTGTAGTGATGATGGGGCACTGGTGGCCCCAAGGATCCTTTCCCCTCCTGGATGACCAACGTGAAAAGGTAAGTGCCCGTCCGATGGGGGAGGGGGGTGATGAGTGGTGTGTGCGTGAATGGGGGTGTGCATTTGTGTGAATGGAGGGGGGTGGTGTTTGTGTGCGTGTATGTGTGTGATTGTGAGTGTCTATGTAAGTGCATGAATGGATGCGGGGTGGTGGGGTTGTGTGCGAGTGTATGTGTGTATGAGTACGTGAATGCGTGATTGCATGTGTGTGTGGTGCGTGCATGCTTGGAGGGGGTGGGGGTGGGTGGTCTTTAGGGGCTTAGGGGGACCATGGCTGTGGGGGGGCTGGTGGGAGTCGCATACTGGAAACAGGAATGTAAATTCATGTTGCTACTATCCTTTCACCAGGGATTTCCTGCACCCACTCATACACCCACTCAGACAATCATGCACCCATTCAGACCCACTCATAGACTCACACACCCACTCTCAGACCCACTGTGACACTGATGCACCCACTCACAGAGATAGGCCCTGAGGCCAACCCCCACTGCACACGGTCAAGGGCTGTGAGCAGCACAGGTTTGGGTGGTTAGAAGGGCTTGGCTGCAGGGCCCGGCCTCAGTCGGTTAGATTAACAGATAGTAATTAAAATTACTATACGTAAAAAAATATAGCAATTCACTGAAAAAAACAAAGATTACAGGGACATTATAGTTAGGTTCTGAATTTACTCTTACAAAACCATAGAAATTCAGCAGTTCTAGTTAGAGTTATTTCAAGCAACTATAACTTGCGCCCTAAAATAACTATTACTCGTACCTAAGTCATGCGAAAGGGAAAGACTTGGATGTGGACTGGGTTGGGATGTGGTTGGGGTCCTTTTGGATTTTGGAGGGGGGTCAGAAGCACAGGGGTAAGGGTAAGGTAAAAAAAGATACATTCTTTGGGAAAATGGGTGGGGACTTCAGAAGGGATTAGGGTTTGGGAGGTTGAGAAAGTGTTTGCGTCAGCTGTTGGTGTTGATGATGCTGCTGTGTGCATGCCTGAGTCATTTTGGGTTTGGGTGGTATCTGTGGTGTGTGTGTGCGTGAGTGGGGGCATTTGCGTTTCTTTGTGGGCTGTGAGGTGGATATGCTGGATACTGTGGGAGTGGTGGCTGTGTTTGAGGGTGTTGCTGTGGTGAATGGGAATATGGTGTCTGTGGTTGTGGGTCTACAGGGGTTGTAGTGGTGTCTGGGGCCTAATGGGTATGGTGTGTGGGTATGTGGGTGTTGGGGTGGTGTCTGTGGGTATCATGGGTGTGGTGTGTGGGACAGTGGATGTTGGGATGGTGTCTGTGGGTATGGTGGGTGTGGTGTGTGGGTCAGTGGGAGTGGGGTGGTGTCTGTGGTAATTGTGGGTGTTATGGTGTGTGTGAGTGACTGTTGAGTGCTTTTGTGCCAGTGTGTCTTGTGGTGCTTGTGCTTATGTGTGCTGCATGAGTGTATTCAGGTGAGTGTGTGCAGATATGTCTGTGTGCTTGGGACAGGTGGGGGAATAGGGAAATTGGATTGGGACGAGGTAGGTGGGAGGGGAGGATTGGTGGGGTGAATGGTTGCTATCAGTGTGGAGGGCAGAACCTGAAAAGATCACTGTAGACCACACATGTCATTATAGATGCCTTCCAGGTATGCAACCATCTGCTGGACCTGGCTGCTCTGCACCCTGGCATTCAGGATGGCTGACTGACCCACAGAGACACTAATTAGGAGATCAGTAGCCTCCTCACACAGGGCAGCTGGGGTACCGGGGACATGGGGTGAAGTGCCTGGGGCAAAGGAGATGCCTTCCCTCTTGGGTGAGAGAGCACAGCCAAATGGGTGGGAAGCAACAGGGAGGGTGGAAATGGAACTGGGGATGGCAGACAAGGATGGAACAGGAGCAGGTTCTGATGTGTCCACCATCACTAGGGAGTGGTCACTGTTGGAAGAATCTGAAGATGATGGCGTGGACCATGTGTCCTCTCTGATACTCGCTTCACCCTCCGGGCCACTCTGTCCCTCTGTGTTGGTTGTTTCATGAGAGGAGGAACCGTAGCCAGCTGCTTCCCCACTTGGTTTGTCCCTGTCTCCTCCACTTGCTTGTGCTGATGCTGAAATTACAAAGACAAATAGAGTCACTACATGTTTCTGATCACACTTGAACAACAACTGTGATTAGCAAACATTTCCATGATGTGCAGTAGCTCCCAGATACAAACTCTAGCAAAGTGGCTCCAACATTTGCAACACCATATACATGCATGCTACATGAATTGTCAACAGTTGCCCACAGGAAAATCAGAAGCACAGACAACTCCAATTGCACAGGAGAAGTTGTGCAATCTCAATACCCATGGAGCAAGTAGAAGAAATTAGCACCTTCAACGGTTTGCCTCATATAGAACCCCTCACTAAACTGTTGTCACAAAATAGTATGGCAATCCCAAATTCTATTCTATTCCACAGGTCCCACACAAGGTCATGCATCCAGCTAATCTTCATATGCCCAATGCTACATCATGAAGAGATTGTGAGAAGGTAACCTTTTTCTAGCATTGTTACCCCCACTTTTGGCCTGTTTGTGAAAATATGTCAGTGTGTTTTTACTGTCTCACTGGGATCCTGCTAGCCAGGACCCCACTGCTCATAGTGAAAACCCTATTTGTCAGTGTGTTTTACCTGTTTCACTGGGATCCTGCTAGCCAGGACCCCAGTGCTCATAGTGAAAACCCTATTTGTCAATGTGTTTGAAAGAGGCTGGCCTGGCTTGTAGTGGGTACAAAGGGGTACTTACACCTTGCACCAGGTCCAGGTATCCCTTATTAGTGTAGAGGGGTGTCTAGCAGCTTAGGCTGATAGAAAAGGTAGCTTAGCAGAGCAGCTTAGGCTGAACTAGGAGACGAGTGAAGCTCCTACTATACCACTGGTGTCACATGCACAATATCATAAGAAAACACAATACACAGATATACTAAAAATAAAGGTGACAATGACAATATGCCAAAGTATCTCAGTGAGTACCCTCAGTATGAGGATAGCAAATATACACAAGATATATGTACACAATACCAAAATATGCAGTATTAGCAATAGAAAACAGTGCAAGCAATGTATAGTCACAATAGAATACAATGGGGGCACATAGGGATAGGGGCAACACAAACCATATACTCTAGAAGTGGAATGCGAACCACGAATGGACCCCAAACCTATGTGACCTTGTAGAGGGTCTCTGGGACTGTAAGGAAACAGTGAGGGTTAGAAAAATAGCCAACCCCAAGACCCTGAAAGTGGCTGCCAAGTGCACCTAAGTTCCCCAGAGAGCACAGAAGTCGTGCTAGGGGAATTCTGCAAGGAAGACCAACACCAGCAATGCAACAACGATGGATTTCCTGACGAGAGTACCTGTGGAACAAGGGGACCAAGTCCAAGAGTCACGATCAAGTCAGGAGTGGGCAGATGCCCAGGATATGCCAGCTGTGGGTGCAAAGAAGCTGCCACCAGATGGTAGAAGCTGTAGATTCTGCAAGAACGACAAGGGCTAGAAACTTCCCCTTTGGAGGATGGATGTCCCACGTCATGAAGAAGCTTGCAGAGGTGTTTCAGTGCAGAAAGACCGCAAACAAGCCTTGCTAGCTGCAAGGGTTGCGGTTAGGGTTTTTGGATGCTGTTGTGGCCCAGGAGGGACCAGGATGTTGCCAATTGTGTGAGGAGACAGAGGAGGCGTCCAGCAAGACAAGGAGCCCACTCAGGAGCAAGTAGCACCCGTAGAAGTGCCGGAACAGGCACTACGAAGAGGAGTGAACCAGAGCTCACCCGAAGTCACAAAGGAAGGTCCCACGACGCCGGAGGACAACTCAGGAGGTCGTGCACTGCAGGGTAGAGTGTCGGGGACCCAGGCTTGACTGTGCACAAAGGAAATCCTGGAAGAGTGCACAGGAGCCGGAGCAGCTGCAAATCAAGCGGTACCCAACAATGCAGTCTAGCGTGGGGAGGCAAGGACTTACCTCCACCAAACTTGGACTGAAGAGTGACTGGACTGTGGGAGTCACTTGGACAGAGTTGCTGAGTTCAAGGGACCTCGCTCGTCGTGCTGAGAGGAGACCCAGAGGACAGGTGATGCAGTCTTTTAGTGCCTGCGGTTGCAGGGGGAAGATTCCGTCGACCCACGGGAGATTTCTTCGGAGCTTCTAGTGCAGAGAGGAGGCAGACTACCCCCACAGCATGCACCACCAGGAAAACAGTCGAGAAGGCGGCAGGATCAGTGATACAAGGTTGCAGTAGTCGTCTTTGCTACTTTGTTGCGGTTTTGCAGGCTTCCAGCGCGGTCAGCAGTCGATTCCTTGGCAGAAGGTGAAGAGAGAGATGCAGAGGAACTCTGATGAGCTCTTGCATTCGTTATCTAAAGAATTCCCCAAAGCAGAGACCATAATAGCCAGAAAAGGAGGTTTGGCTACTTAGGAAGGAGGATAGGCTAGCAACACAGGTAAGAGCCTATCAGAAGGAGTCTCTGAGGTCACCTGCTGGCCCTGGCCACTCAGAGCAGCCCAGTGTGCCAGCAGCACCTCAGTTTCCAAGATGGCAGAAGTCTGGAGCACACTGGAGGAGCTCTGGGCACCTCCCAGGGGAGGTGCAGGTCAGGGGAGTGGTCACTCCCCTTTCCTTTGTCCAGTTTCGCGCCAGACCAGGGCTGGGGGATCCCTGAACTGGTGTAGACTGGCTTATGCAGAGATGGGCACCATCTGTGCCCATCAAAGCATTTCCAGAGGCTGGGGGAGGCTACTCCTCCCCAGCCCTGAAACCTTTTTCCAAAGGGAGAGGGTGTAACACCCTCTCTCTGAAGAAGTCCTTTGTTCTGCCTTCCTGGGCCCAGCCTGGCTGGACCCCAGGAGGGCAGAAACCTGTCTGAGGGCTTGGCAGCAGCAGCAGCTGCAGTGAAACCCCGGGAAAGGTAGTTTGGCAGTACCCAGGTCTGTGCTAGAGACTCGGGGGATCATGGAATTGTCTCCCCAATGCCAGAATGGCATTGGGGTGACAATTCCATGATCTTAGACATGTTACATGGCCATGTTCGGAGTTACCATTGTGACGCTATACATATGTAGTGACATATGTATAGTGCACACGTGTAATGGTGTCCCCGCACTCGCAAAGTCCGGGGAATTTGCCCTGAAAAATGTGGGGGCACCTTGGCTAGTGCCAGGGTGCCCACACACTAAGTAACTTAGCACCCAACCTTTACCAGGTAAAGGTTAGACATATAGGTGACTTATAAGTTACTTAAGTGCAGTGGTAAATGGCTGTGAAATAACGTGGACGTTATTTCACTCAGGCTGCAGTGGCTGGCCTGTGTAAGAATTGTCAGAGCTCCCTATTGGTGGCAAAAGAAATGCTGCAGCCCATAGGGATCTCCTGGAACCCCAATACCCTGGGTACCTCAGTATCCTATACTAGGGTATTATAAGGGTGTTCCAGTATGTCAGTGTGAATTGGTGAAATTGGTCACTAGCCTGTTAGTGACAATTTGCAAAGAGAGAGCATAACCACTGAGGTTCTGGTTAGCAGAGCCTCAGTGAGACAGTTAGGCATCACACAGGGAACACATACATATAGGCCACAAACTTATGAGCACTGGAATCTTGGCTAGCAGGGTCCCAGTGACACATAACAAACATTCTGAAAACATAGGGTTTTCACTATGAGCACTGGGCCCTGGCTAGCAGGATCCCAGTGAGACAGTGAAAACACCCTGACATACACTCACAAACAGGCCAAAAGTGGGGGTAACAAGGCTAGAAAGAGGCTACTTTCTCACAGTGTTTTACCTGTCTCATTGGAATCCTGCTAGCCAGGACCCCAGTGCTCATAGTTTGTGGCCTGAATGTGTATACCTGTGTAGTGCCTAACTAGGTCACTGAGGCTCTGCTAATCAGAACCTCAGTGCTCATGCACTCTCTGCCTTTAAATTTGTCACTATAAGCTAGTGACCACTTGTACCAATGTCAATTGGCATACTGGAACACCCTTATAATTCCCTAGTATATGGTACCTAGGTACCCAGGGTATTGGGGTTCCAGGAGATCCCTATGGGCTGCAGCATTTATTTTGCCACCCATAGGGACCTCAGACAAACCTTTACACAGTTATTTCACAGCCATTTCCACTGCACTTAAGTAACTTATAAGTCACCTATATGTCTAACCTTAACTTGCTGAAGGTTAGGTGCAAAGTTACTAAGTGTGAGGGCACCCTTGCCCTAGCAAACGTGCCCCCACATAGTTCAGGGTCATTTCCAAGGACTTTGTGAGTGCGGGGACACCATTACACGTGTGCACGACATATAGGCAATACCTTCACAATGGTAACTCCGAATATGGCCATGTAACATGTCTAAAATCATGGAATTGTCCCCCCATTCCAAATCTGGCATTGGGGAGCCAATTCCATGCATCCCAGGGGCGCCACTATGGACCCCGGGTACTGCCAAACAAGCTCTCTGGGGTTTTCCCTGCAGCTACTGCTGCTGCCACCCCACAGCCAGGGTTCTGCCCTTCTGGGGTCTGGGCAGCCCAGTCCCAGTAAGACAGAACAAAGAATTTCCTCTGGGAGAGGGTGTTACACCCTCTCCCTTTGGAAATAAGTGTTAAAGACTGGGGAGGGGTAGCCTCCCCCAGCCTCTGGAAATGCTTTGAAGGGCACAGATGGTGCCCTCCTTGCATAGGCCAGTCTACACCAGTTCAGGGAACCCCCAGTCCCTGCTCTGGTGTGAAACTGGACAAAGGAAAGGGAGTGACCACTCCCCTGTCCATCACCACCCCAGGGGTGCTGCCCAGAGCTCCTCCAGTGTTTCCCAGACCTCTGCCATCTTGGATCCAGAGGTGTGAGGGTACTCTGGAGGCCTCTGAGTGGTCAGTGCCAGCAGGTGAGGTCAGAGACCCCTCCTGATAGGTGCTTACCTCACTAAGGCCCTCATTCGGACCTTGGCGGGCGGCGGAGGCCGCCCGCCAAAGTCCCGCCATCAAAATACCGTACCGCGGTCGCAAGACCGCGGCCGGTATTTTGACTTTTCTCCTGGGCTGGCCGGCGGCCGCCAAAAGGCCGCCCGCCAGCCCAGGGGAAAAATCCCTTCCCACGATGACGCCGGCTCGGAATCGAGCCGGCGGAGTGGGAAGGTGCGACGGGTGCAGTTGCACCCGTCGCGTATTTCACTGTCTGCTAAGCAGACAGTGAAATACTATTTGGGGCCCTCTTACGGGGGCCCCTGCGACACCCCCTACCGCCATCCTGTTCCTGGCGGGCGAACCGCCAGGAACAGGATGGCGGTAGGGGGTGTCAGAATCCCCAAGGCGGCGCAGCATGCTGCGCCGCCTTGGAGGATTCATTTGGGCAGCGGGAAACTGGCGGGAGACCGCCAGTTTTCCCGGTCCGACCGCGGTGTTACCGCCGCGGTCGGAATGCCCAAGGGAGCACCGCCGGCCTGTCGGCGGTGCTCCCGCCCCCGTTGGCCCTGGCGGTGCAACACCGCCAGGGTCAAAATGAGGGCCTAAGTGGCCAATCCTCCTCTGAGGGCTATTTAGGGTCTCTCCTGTGGGCTTTTCCTCAGATAATGATTTGCAAGAATTCATCAGAGTTCCTCTGCACCTCTCTCTTTGACTTCTGCCAAGGATCGACAGCTGACTGCTCCAGGACGCCTGCAAAACTGCAACAAAGTAGCAAGGAGACTATCAGCGACATTGTAGCGCCTAATCTTGCCGGCTTTCTCAACTGTTTCCTGGTGGTGCATGCTTTGGGGGCTGCCTGCCTTCATCTTGCACTGGAAGCCAGGAAGAAATCTCCCGTGGGTTGATGGAATCTTCCCCCTGCTCCAGCAGGCACAGAACTTTAGGCACTCTGGAACCCCTCTCATCCTTACGAGCATGGCCCCTGGAACACAGGTGGTGGACCCAAGTGACCCAGACTGTCCAGTGGTCCAACTGTCCAAATTTGAAGGAGGAAAGTCCTTGCATCCCCTCTCCAGAAAGTAATCCTGTGCACCTCATGAACTGCAGCTGCTAGAGCTTCTGTGCACATTTCCAAGGAATCCTTCATGCACAGCCAGGCCCAGGTCCCAAGCACTACTTCCTGCGTTGCTCAACTCCCTGAGTTGACCTCCGGCTTTGTGGGACACTATTTTGTAGTGTTGAGATGACTGCTGTGCTCAGTCTTCTTGAACCTGTGTTCAAGGACTTCTGCAGGTGCTACCTTCTTGTGAGTGGGCTCTCTACATTGCTGAGGGCCCCCTCTGTCTCCTCTTCCAAGTGGAAACATCCTGGTCCTTCCTTGGCCCAGACAGCACCCTTTTTTATAAACGCAACTCTTGCAGCTAGCAAGGCCTGTTTGTGGGCTGTTGCCAAAGAAACAACTCTGTATCCTCCAGCACTCCGTGGTACATCTTCTGCACGAAGGAAAAGTTCCTAACACCTTTCGTTGTTGCAGAATCTTCAGCTTCTTCCATCCGGAGGCAGCCATTTTGCACCTTCATCTGGGGTTTAGTGGGCTCCTGACCCCCCTGGACACTTTCACGACTCTTGGACTTGGTCCCCTTCCTTTGGAGGTCCTCAGGTCCAGGAATCCGTCTTCAGTGCTTTGCAGTCTGTTGTGGTCTTTGCATAATCCTCTATCACAACTTTAGTGTGTTTCTGGGGAAATAGTAGTACTTTACTCCTACCTTCCAGGGTCTTGGGGTGAGGTATCTTGGACACCCTTAGTGTTTTCTTACACTCCCAGTGACCCTCTACACACTACACTAGCCTAGGGGTCCATTCGTGGATCGCATTCCACTTTCTTAGTATGTGATTTGTGTTGCCCCTAGGCCTATTGCATCCTATTATATTCTACAGTGTTTGCACTACTTTCTGACAGTTTTACTTACCTGATTTTGGTCTGTGTATATATTTTGTGTATTTTACTTAACTCCTAAGGGAGTATATCCTCTGAGATATTTTTGGCACATTGTCACTAAAATAAAGTACCTTTATTTTTAGTAACTCTGAGTATTGTGTTTCTTATAATATAGGCCCTCATTATGAACACAGCTGTCGAAACCGCTGTGTTCATGCTGGCAGTCTTACTAGTGACCGCCAGCTCCCCCGGAACCCCACCGGACGTATTAAGAACATGGCCCAGAGGAATGCCTGGCTGGGACATTGTGGAGCTGCCGCCAATACCTCTGTGCGGCGGGTGCACTGCATAGGGGTGCCTGCACTGCCCATGGCCAGTGCATCGGCAGTGCAGGGGCCCCCAGGGGTGCCCCGTGCACCCCTTCCGCCAGCCTTTCCCCAGAAACCCATCAGGGAAAGGCTGGCACCGCTGCCCTATCGGATGATGATGCCGACCACCGCCAGGCTGCCTGACGGAGGCAGCCTGGCGGTGAGTGAGGGCGACCTATGGCAGCCCTCCAAGGCTTCATTATGTTGCGGTGAGGGCTGGCATGCCGGCTGGCGGGATTTCCCGCCACCGCCGGGATGGCGGCCCACACCGCCAAGATCATAATGACTGTCATAGTACCTATATGATAAAGGTCGTATAGTAGGAGCTTTGTATGTCTCCTAGTTCAGACTAAGCTGCTCTGCTATAGCTATCTCTAAAAGCCTAAGCTGCTAGAACACTACTAATCTACTAATAAGGGATAACTGGACCTGGCACAAGGTGTAAGAACCATCAGGTACCCACTATAAGGCAGGCCAGCCTCCTACATTGGTGGTGCAGCGGTGGGATAAGTACTTGTAACTGCTTTACCACTTTGTCATTGGTACTTTTGATATGAAAACCATATTCTAATTACTTAGAAATATACACAGGTAACCTAAACAGTCTAACTCTCCTTCTAAAAACTTTCTAAAAAGTTTCAGTAAAGTTTTAAAAAGATTTTCTCTTTTCTTTAAAAGTTTCTAAACTTTTTTCTCTCTTTCCTAAACTCTTTCGTGCAACTATGTCTGTAGTAGAGGCCACTCCCAAAGTTGTACAGACAACTTATGACAATTTAAACTTTAAATGTTTGAGGGGGTCTCTGCATAGAAAGAAGTTTAAAGATTGGTAAGAACCCTACCAAAGATCTTCTCCTTAGTCTTTTACTTGAAAGTGACCAGAACCAGTCTGGTCCCACCCAAGATCAGGAGGTAGAGGAGGGGGGTACCGAGATAGAATCAGGGGAGGGCCCTGAGGACTCTGGGGAGGGTACTTCCAAAGACCTTTCTACTAAGAGGCCATCTAGTGAAGCTGGTATTGGGAGGGGGTCACACACTAGTAGGGAACCTTTTGCTCCAAAAGGCCAAGTAACTAGAGTTCAGGTAGTTTGAGAAAGGTCCACTTCTGCCCATTCCCACATCACCTCCGTGTCAGAGGATTCCCAAGCCTTCCACCCTGAGGATAACAACCAAGGAAGGGAACTAAGAAAGCTGAGGTTGGAAGATGCCTGACTGAAGCTGAGACAGCAGCAGTTGGCCTTAGACAGGGAGTCTCTAGATGTAGAGAGTGAAAGATAGAAGTTGGGGTTAGTTCCCCATGGTGGCAGCAGCAGTATTATTGAAAGACATCCTGTAAGGGAAACACATTCAAGAAACCTGCATAAGATTGTCCCCCCTTACAAGGAGGGGGATGACATAAACAAGTGGTTTTCTGTATTTAAGAGGGCTTGTATGGTACGCTTAGTTCCTCAATGGCAGTGGGCTGCTATCTTGTCACTATCTTTCACTGGCAAAGGTAGGGACAGAGTCCTTACTGTCAGGGAGAGTGATGCCAACAACTACAAAGTTTTGAAAGATGGACTCCTAGAGCGATTTGGCTTAACCACTGAACAATACAGGATAAAGTTCAGAGATACCAGAAAAGAGTCCTCTCAAGACTGGACAGACTTTGTAGACTGTTCAGTGAAGGCCTTGGAGGGATGGTTACATGGCAGTAAGGTGGCTGACTTTCAAAGCCTGTATAATCTTATTTTGAGAGAGCATATTTTGAACAATTGTGTGTCTGACTTGTTGCATCAGTACTTGGTATACTCAGATCTGACCTCTCCCCAAGAATTGGGAAAGAAGGCAGACAAATGGGTCAGAACAAGAGTGAGCAGACAAGCTCATACATGAGGTGACAAGGATGGCAAGAAGAAAGATGGTGAAAAATCTCAGGATAAGCATGGGGATAAAGGTGAAAACGAAAATCCTTCTTCACCTTCAAAAGACTCTTCAGGGGTGGGGATAAATCAGCTTCTTCCTCTTCTTCACAATCCACACATACTAAAAAGCCTTGGTGCTTTGTGTGTAAAAATAAAGGCCATTGGCCAGGGGATACGCCCTGCCCAGAAAAAGCCTTGAGCCAACCACCACTAATACATCAAACTCTAGTGCCCCTAGCAGTAGTGGTAATAGTGGTGGGACTGCTGGCAACAGTCAAAATAAGGGTGTAGTTGGGTTCACTTTTGGGTCCATAATAGAAACTGGGGTAGTCAGTCCCAAGACAGTTTCTGTCACACCTAGTGGCATTGGCCTTGCCACACTGGCTGCTTGTCCCCTTACAACGGATAAGTACAGGCAGTCAGTTTTAATAAATGGTGTTGATGCCCAGGCCTACAGGGACACAGGTGCCAGTATTACTTTGGTAACTGAGAACCTAGTGTCTCCTGCACAACAACTCATTGGACAACATTACAAGGTTATTGATGTCCATAACTCCACTCAGTTCCTCCCCTTAGCTATAGTTCAGTTTAGTTGGGGTGGAGTTACTGGCCCAAAGCAGGTGGTGGTATCACCTAGCTTACCTGTAGACTGTCTCTTAGGTAAAGACCTAGAGGCCTCAGGTTGGGTTGAGGTAGAGTTTAGGACCCATGCTTTCATGCTGGGTATCCCTGAGGAATTGCTTCCTCTCTGTTCAGCTTAAATGAAAAAGCAAAGGAGAACAAAAAGGCCTGAAATCTCAGGATCCTTCTCCAACAACAGGTAAAAAGGGCATCAAAGTATCCCCTACTCACCCTGCTACTAAGGATACCAGTCCTGTGGTGGGAGAAACCTCTCCTGGGGTGGAACCTGTACCAAGGGAACCATCAGCTACCACAGCTGTACTACCTGACGTAAAAGTACCTCTCTGTGGGATAAATAATCCTGATGTGAAAAAGTGCACCATTTTAGTTAGCATGGAACATCCCTCCAACTCTCCCAGAGAAACTGTAGTGCAGCAGTCCTGCACTACCTAAGAACACTTAGGGCAGCAGCCCTGCCCTAGTGTGGAGCTTATAGGACAGCAGCCCTGCCCTGCTCCAACTCAAGAGAAACAGCAACCCTGTTCTCTCTCTCAGCCATATGGACAAACTTTCTGCCCAGCTATGGCTTTATTGAGACAGCATCCCTGTCTGGTTAGCTACAAAACTCCAAACAGGGTGGTTCACATCCCCACAGGAAGCTACTATAGAGTGGATGAGAAATGGAGTAACCAATCTATTGCAGAGCTTCTCTCCACTTATCCCCACTTAGACGATAAAGAATCAACTGGCCAAGGTTAGCTATATTGTCCTTCAATTGGTGGGGGGGTTATATGAGAAGGTAGCCTCTTTCTAGCCTTCTTTCCCCTACTTTTGGCCTGTTTGTGAGTATATGTCAGTGTGTTTTTATTGTCTCACTGGGATCCTGCTAGCCAGGACCCCAGTGCTCATAGTGAAAACCCTATATGTCAGTGTGTTTTACCACATCTCACTGGGATCCTGCTAGCCAGGACCCCAGTGCTCATAGTTTGTGGCCTGAATGTGTATAACTGTGTCACTGAGAGTCTGCTAATCAGAACCTCGGTGCTCACGCTCTCTCTGCCTTTAAATTTGTCACCATAGACTAGTGACAACATTTACCAATTTCAGTTGGCACACGGGAAAACCCTTATGATTCCCTAGTATATGGTACCTAGGTACCCAGGGTATTCGGGTTCCAGGAGATCCCTATGGGCTGCACCGTTTCTTTTGCCACCCACAGGGAGCTCAGACAAACCTTTACACAGAACTGCCACTGCAGCCTGAGTGAAATAACGTCCACGTTATTTCACAGCCATTTTCACTGCACTTAAGTAACTTAGAAGTCACCTATATGTCTAATTCTCACTTAGTGAAGGTTAGGTGCAAAGTTACTAAGTGTGAGGGCACCCTTGCCCTAGCAAAGTTGCCCCCACATAATTCAGGGCCATTTCCCCGGACTTTGTGAGTGCGCGGGACACCATTACACACGTGCACTAGATATAGGTCAATACCTATATGTAGCTTCACAATGGAAACTCCGAATATGGCCATGTAACATATCTAAGATCATGGAATTGTCCCCCCATTCCAAATCTGGTACTGGGACGCCAATTCGATGTATCCAAGGGGCTCCACTATGGACCCCAGTGTCGGAAAGTACCATCTTGCCTGGCATGTTACCCCCATATTTCACTGTATATATGTTGTTTTAGTGTATGTGTCACTGGGACCCTGCCAGCCAGGACCCCAGTGCTCATAAGTGTGCCCTGTATGTGTTCCCTGTGTGATTTGCTACACCAATATCTAGTAGACTCAGATCTGACCTCTCCCCACGAATTGGGAAAGAAGGCAGACAAATGGGTCAGAACAAGAGTGAACAGAAAAGTTCATACAGGGGGTGACAAGGATGGCAAGAAGAAGGATGGTAAGTTTTCAGACAAGGGTGGGGACAAATCTAAAAATGAGTCTTCATCAGGCCCACAAAAACACTCTGGTGGGGGTGGTGGGTCCAAATCCTCTTCTAATCAAGTAAAAAAAACATGGTGCTATTTATGTAAAAAACCTCTAGTGCCCCTAGTAATAGCAGTGGTGGTGGGAGCAAACCTAATAATAGCCAATCCAAGGGAGTAGCTGGGCTCACTTTTGGTAATTTAGTTGGGGTTGGTCTTGTTAGGGAGACCACAGAGGCTGTCCTAGTCTCTGAAGGTGCCATTGATTTGGCCACCTTGGTTGCTTGTCCCCTTAATATGGATAAGTACAAGCAACTCCCCCTAATAAATGGTGTTGAGGTTCAGGCCTGCAGGGACACAGGTGACAGTGTTACCATGGTAATAGAGAAACTGGTACACCCTGAACAACACCTACTTGGTCACCAGTACCAAGTGACAGATGCTCATAACAACACTCTTGGCCACCCCATGGCTGTTGTGAATCACAACTGGGGGGGGGGGGTTACTGGTCCAAAGAAAGTTGTGGTTGCCTCAGATTTACCTGTAGACTGTCTACTAGGGAATGATTTAGATACATCAGCTTGGGCAGAAGTGGATTTGGAGGCTCATGCAGCAATGCTGGCCATTCCTGGGCATATTTTTGCTTTGACAAGGGCTCAGGACAAAAAGCAAAAAAGACAGGGTGACTGGATCCTGGAACAATGGACCAATTGCTCCCTAAAGCTAGGGTTAGTAAGGGTAAATCCCTACCCACTATCCCTCCATCTACAGATGATTCAACTTCTGAGGAAGAGGAATTTCCACCCTGTGCAGAACTTTCACCAGAGGAGCTGGCAGCAGACACTGCTGAGCTTTTAGGTGGAGGGGGGCCTGCCAGGGAGGAGCTGAGTGTGGCACAGCAATCATGTCCCACATTAGAGGGTCTAAGACAGCAAGCTGTCAAACAGCAAAATGGGGATGTCAGTGACTCACATAGAGTTTACTGGGAGGACAACTGCTTGTACACAGAGGCAAGGGATCCAAAACCTGGAGCAGCTAGGAGATTAGTCATTCCCCTGCAGTACAGAGAGTTCCTCCTAACTCTGGCACATGACATTCCTTTGGCTGGACATTTGGGTCAGATTAAAACATGGGAAAGGCTTGTCCCCCTGTTTCACTGGCCTAGGATGTCAGAGGACACAAAAAACTTTTGTAAATCTTGCGTGACCTGCCAAGCCAGTGGCAAGACTGGTGGCACCCCAAAGGCTCCCCTTATTCCACTGCCTGTGGTTGGGGTTCCCTTTGAAAGGGTAGGGGTTGACATAGTTGGCCCCCTTGATCCTCCTACTGCTTCAGGCAATAGGTTTATCTTGGTGGTAGTGGACACCTGGTAGGTGGAGAACAGATTGCACCACTTCAGGGAAAAATCCAAACTATCATAGATTGGGTTCCCCCTACAACACAGACGCAGGTAAGTGCCTTCCTAGGCCTCTCTGGGTATTACAGGAGATTCATTAAGAATTATGGCTCCATTGCAGCCCCACCTAATGATCTCACTTCCAAGAAAATGCCTAAAAAGGTATTGTGGACAGCTAGCTGTCAGAGAGCTTTTGAGGAGCTGAAACAGGCCATCTGCACTGCACCTGTCCTAAAAAGCTCATGTTACTCCAAGAAATTCATTGTTCAAACTGATGCATCTGAATTAGGGGTAGGGGCAGTCTTATCACAACTCAATTCTGAGGACCAGGATCAACCAGTTGCTTTTATCAGCAGGAGGTTAACCCCTAGAGAAAAGTGTTGGTCTGCCATAGAGAGGGAGGCCTTTGCTGTGGTCTGGGCACTAAAGAAGTTGAGGTCATACATTTTTGGCACTCACTTCATTGTTCAGACAGACCACAAACCTCTACTTTGGCTAAAACAAATGAAAGGTGAAAACCCTAAATTGTTGAGGTGGTCCATACCTCTACAGGGGATGGACTATACAGTGGAACATAGACCTGGGAGTACCCACTCCAATGCAGATGGACTCTCCACATATTTCCACTTAGACAATGAAGACTCATCAGGTCATGGCTAGTCTTATTGTCCTTCGTTTGGGGGGGGGTTGTGTAGGAAAGTACCATCTTGCTTGGCATGTTACCCCCATATTTCAATGTATATATGTTGTTTTAGTTTATGTGTCACTGGGACCCTGCCAGCCAGGGCCCCAGTGCTCATAAGTGTGCCGTGTATGTGTTCCCTGTGTGATGACTAACTGTCTCACTGAGGTTCTGCTAACCATAACCTCAGTGGTTATGCTCACTCTGCTTTCCAAATTGTCACTAACAGGCTACTGACCAATTTCACCAATTCACATTGGCATACTGGAACACCCTTATAATTCCCTAGTATATGGTACTGAGGTACCCAGGGTATTGGAGTTCCAGGAGATCCCTATGGGCTGCAGCATTTCTTTTGCGACCCATAGGGAGATCTGACAATTCTTACACAGGCCTGCCAGTGCAGCCTGAGTGAAATAACGTCCACGTTATTTCACAGCCATTTACCATTGCACTTAAGTAACTTATAAGTCACCTATATGTCTAACCTTCACCTGGTGAAGGTTGGGTGCAAAGTTACTTAGTGTGTGGGTACACTGGCACTAGCCAAGGTGCCCCCACATCGTTCAGGGTAAATTCCCCGGACTTTGTGAGTGCGGGGACACCATTACACGCGTGCACTGTACATAGGTCTCTACCTATGTACAGCGTCACAATGGTAACTCCGAACATGGCCATGTAATATGTCTAGGATCATGGAATTGTCCATGATCCCCCGGGTTGCTAGCACAGAACCCGGGTACTGCCAAACTACCTTTCCCGGGGTTTCACTGCAGCTGCTGCTGCTGCCAACCCCTCAGACAGGTTTCTGCACTCCTGGGG
The DNA here is from genome assembly GCF_031143425.1 of Pleurodeles waltl. Classification (NCBI taxonomy): domain Eukaryota; kingdom Metazoa; phylum Chordata; class Amphibia; order Caudata; family Salamandridae; genus Pleurodeles; species Pleurodeles waltl. The sequence continues at coordinate 1,317,822,808 of NC_090437.1, read as the reverse complement.
TCCAGCCAGGCTTGGCCCAGGAAGGCAGAACAAAGGACTTCCTCAGAGAGAGGGTGTTACACCCTCTCCCTTTGGAAATAGGTGTCAGGGCTGGGGAGGAGTAGCCTCCCTCAGCCTCTGGAAATGCTTTGATGGGCACAGATGGTGCCCATCTCTGCATAAGCCAGTCTACACCGGTTTCAGGGATCCCCCAGCCCTGCTCTGGCGCAAAGCTGGTCAAAGGAAAGGGGAGTGACCACTCCCCTGACCTGCACCTCCCAGGGGAGGTGCCCAGAGCTCCTCAAGCGTGCCCCAGACCTCTGCCATCTTGGATTCAGAGGTGTGCTGGCACACTGGACTGCTCTGAGTGGCCAGGGCCAGCAGGTGACGTCAGAGACTCCTTCTGATAGGCTCTTACCTGTCTTACTAGCCTATCCTCCTTCCTAGGTAGCCAAACCTCCTTTTCTGGCTATTTAGGGTCTCTGCTTTGGGGAATTCTTTAGATACCAAATGCAAGAGCTCTTCAGAGCTCCTCTGCATTTCCCTCTTCACCTTCTGCCAAAGGATCGACCGCTGACTGCTCAGGACGGCAGCAAAACCGCAACAAAGTAGCAAAGACAACTACTGCAACCTTGTATTGCGTCATCCTGCCGGATTTCTCACCTGTTTCCTGGTGGTGCATGCTCTGGGGGTAGCCTGCCTCCTTCTTGCACCAGGAGCTCTGAAGAAATCTCCCGTGGGTCAACGGAATCGTCCCCCTGCAACCGCAGGCAACAAAAGACTGCATCACCGGTCCTCTGGGTCCCCTCTCAGTATGACAAGCATGGTCCCTGGAACTCAGCAACTCTGTCCAAGTGACTCCCACAGTCTAGTGACTCTTCAGTTCAAGTTTGGTGGAGGTAAGTCCTTGCCTCCCCACGCTAGCCTGATTTGCTGGGTACCACGTGATTTGCAGCTACTCCGGCTCCTGTGCACTCTTCCAGGATTTCCTTCGTGCACAGCCAAGCCTGGGTCCCCAACACTCTAACCTGCAGTGCACCACCTTCTGAGTTGTCCTCTGACATCGTGGGACTCCCTTTTCTGACTTCGGGTGGACTCCGGTTCACTCCTCTTCCAAGTGCCTGTTTCGGTACTTCTGTGGGTGCTGCCTGCTTCTGTGTGGGCTCCCTGACTTGCTGGGCGCCCCCTCTGTCTCCTCATCCAAGTGGCAACATCCTGGTCCCTCCTAGGCCACAGCAGCATCTAAAAACCCTAACCGTGACGTTTGAAGCTAGCAAGGCTTGTTTGCGGTCTTTCTGCGTGGGAACACCTCTGCAAGCTTCTTCACAATGTGGGACATCCATCCTCCAAAGGGGAAGTTCCTAGTCCTCTTCGTTCTTGCAGAACACCAAGCTTCCTCCACCCAGTGGCAGCTTCCTTGCACCTTCAGATGGCATTTCCTGGGCATCTGCCCTCTCTCGACATTGTCGCGACTCTTGGACTTGGTCCCCTTGTTTCACAGGTACTCAGGTCCAGAAATCCACTGTTGTTGCATTGCTGGTGTTGGTCTTCCTTGCAGAATCCCCCTATTACGACTTCTGTGCTCTCTGGGGGTTGTAGGTGCACTTTACACCTACTTTTCAGGGTCTTGGGGTGGGCTATTTTTCTAACTCTCACTGTTTTCTTACGGCCCCAGTGACCTTCTACAAGCTCACATAGGTTTGGGGTCCCTTTGTGGTTCGCATTCCACTTTTGGAGTATATGGTTTGTGTTGCCCCTATACCTATGTGCTCCTATTGCACTCTACTGTAACTTTACATTGCTTGCATTACTTCCTTTTGCTATTACTGCATATTTTTGGTATTGTGTACATATATCTTGTGTATATTTGGCATCCTCATACTGAGTGTACTCACTGAGATACTTTTGGCATATTGTCATAAAAATAAAGTACCTTTATTTTTAGTATATCTGTGTATTGTGTTTTCATATGATATTGTGCATATGACACCAGTGGTATAGTAGGAGCTTTGCATGTCTCCTAGTTCAGCCTAAGCTGCTCTGCTATAGCTACCTTCTATCAGCCTAAGCTGCTAGAAACACCTCTTCTACACTAATAAGGGATAACTAGACCTGGTACAGATTGTAAGTACCCCTTGGTACCCACTACAAGCCAGGCCAGCCTCCTACACCCGGATACTGCCAAACCAGCTCTCTAGGGTTTTCTCTGCAGCTACCACTGCTGCCACCACACAGATAGGGTTCTGCCCTCCTGGGGCCTGGACAGCCCAGTCCCTGGAAGGCAGAACAAAGACTTTCCTCTGAGAGAGGGTGTTACACCCTCTCCCTTTGGAAATAGGTGTTAAGGGCTGGGCAGGGGTATCCTCCCCCAGCCTCTGGAAATGCTTTGAAGGGCACAGATGGTGCCCTCCTTGCATAAGCCAGTCTACACCGGTTCAGGGAACCCCCAGTCCCTGCTCTGGTGAAGCTGGAAAAAGGAGAGGGGAGTGACGACTGCGCTGTCCATCACCAAACAGTAATACTCTGCACTGCATGAACTGCAGCTGCTAGGGCTTCTGTGCACATTTCCAAGGAATCCTTCATGCACAGCTAAGCCTAGGTCCCCAGCACTCCGTCCTGCATTGCTCAACTCCCTGAGTTGACCTCCGGCTTCGTGGGACGCTCTTTTGTATTGTTGAGATGACTGCTGTGCTCAGTCTTCTTGAACCCGTGTTCAAGGACTTCTGTGGGTGCTACCTTCTTGTTCATGGGCTCTCTGTGTTGCTGAGAGACCCCTCTGTCTCCTCTTTCATGTGGCGACATCCTTGTCCTTCCTGGGCCCGGACAGCTCCCTGTTTCTTTAACAGCAACTCTTGCAGCTAGCAAGGCTTTTTTTGCGGTGTGTTTGCCAAAAAAACAAATCTGCTTCCTCCAGCACTCCGTGGAACATCATCTGCACGAAGGAGAAGTTCCTAGCACCTTTCGTTGTTGCGGAATCTTCAGCTTCTTCCATCCAGAGGCAGACATTTTGCACCTTCATCTGGGGTTTAGTGGGCTCCTGCCCCCTGGACACTTTCACGACTCTTGGACTTTGTCCCCTTCCTTTGAAGGTCCTCAGGACCAGGAATCCATCTTCAGTGCTTTGCAGTCTGTTTTGGTCTTTGCAAAATCCTCTATCACAACATTAGTGTGTTTCTTGGGAAATAGTAGTACTTTACTCCTACTTTCCAGGGTCTTGGGCTGAGGTATCTTGGACACCCTTAGTGTTTTCCTACACTGCCAGTGACCCTCTATACACTACACTAGCCTAGGGGTCCATTTGTGGTTCGCATTCCACTTTCTTAGTGTATGGTTTGTGTTGTCCTTAAGCCTATTACATCCTATTGTATTCTACAGTGTTTGCACTACTTTTTCACTGTTTTACTTACCTGATTTTGGTTTGTGTGTATATTTTGTGTATTTTACTTACCTCCTAAGGGAGTATATCCTCTGAGATATTTTTGGCACATTGACATTAAAATAAAGTACCTTTAGTATTAGTAACTCTGAGTATTGTCTTTCTTATGAAAAAGTACCTATATGATATAAGTAGCATAGTAGGAGCTTCTTATGTCTCGTTCAGCCTAAGCTGCTTTGCTATAGCTACCTTTATCAGCCTAAGCTGCTAAAACACTACTAATCTACTAATAAGGAATAACTGGACCTGGCACAATAGTGTAAGTACCATCAGGTATCCCCGATAAGCCAGGCCAGCCTCCTTCAGAAATGAAGTCCAAATAATCCAGCCATGTTGCTGAATGAAGTAAAGGAGCCAGGAGAATGTGACAAGGAAACACCCATGTCACCCTGGAAGAAAATGGTCACTTCACTATATGTTCATTGTCTAAATGGACTCATGGAGGTTGTACTATTGTTGCTCAGATAGATAGCACATGTTGCACAGAAATGTACACTGAAAACACGTTGGGCAACATGCTAGGGTATTTTGTCTACAAAATCCACAATGAATCAACTAGCTCTAGGGAAATCCCCCCTCCTGATTGATGCTCCTGACAATAGCATACTCTGATTGCATCAGTAGATGCCAATGGTTCTTTGAATGTTGTAGAGGCCCAGGGATTCCCAAGTACCTGTAGAAGGCCCTTAACATGTTGCTCAGTGCAGAGGCACATCACTGTTTCTTTTTGTCATGCAAATACAGATTACCTTGGATGAATGGTTGTACACAAACACATATGATTCCCACATTACTGCAAGTCACTCCCTGATGCACGTCAACAGTTAGGTGATGAACCTTCACCATTTAACATGGGGTAAAAACTGTAGTCGTACCTGTCATGTCCTTCATTGCTACTGCAATTGTACATGCCAAACTCCTGCCAAACTACATGGAATGACGGGTGAGGGTATATGTGAGTCACCAATCAATGGTAACACACTCTTGTCTGTTGCAGCACATTAACTGTATCCTCATCACATATGTCCAATTCCAAACAAATGTTGGCATGCACACACACCCAGGGAATCAGACATCATCACAGTGTGATGAAGACAGGTAGACCATACATGAAACAGCAATGAAAATTATATGGCAAATGTGAAAGGTACACATGCTAATATGTTGGCACAAGTAATGATAGCAACAGTGATGTCACCAAAGTCATGTCACTAGACATTCACTACTTGCCAAGGGAAAATATTGATCTGTGACTGCTCCCAAAAGAGCAATGTATGCTTTGTCACATGTATGAAAGCCACCTTCACATGACAGACAATAGTGAGGTACCAGCACTTGTGACACACTGAAGACAAGGGGCCTGTGGGGGACAGATGCCAATATACTTGCTTGAGCAGACACATGGCAGAGTACAGTGATCTATAACTTCATGTTGTTTGGGCTGTCACACTGTAGATAAGTGGACTGTTGTGTACAAATGACACCTACAACAACCAACAACATAACCTGATTGATTACTGTACTCAGCCATGTGTTGGCCCTGGAGAGTGAATTGTTTGTGGAGTGCACTTTGTAGTGTCCTAGGCCACTAAGCAATAGGCAAGGCACATCAGCATGTACCAACTTTCATACCTACACAAACAATTACTCAACTTATGTGTCACACATGGCACATCTCCAATCTTTTGGGGGAGATTGCAGACTGTAACACATCATCTTAGCAATATAACTGGCAGGAATATGCCCAGGACCCACCCACCCTGGAGCTGCTGTGCGTCCCTCAAATGTCCATCAAGTTCAGGGTAGGCCACTGTAGGAGGCTTGCTCCCTATACAGTGCACAAAAAGATGTGCTCTGTGTAGAGAGTCCAAGCAACCCACCTTGGTATCCAGAGGTAAAAAGCAGACCATGTACTGCTCTGTTTTTGTGGTAGTGTGGGCGAGCAGTCAGGCTTACCTCAGATATGTGATAAGCATTTGTTGCACTCACAGTGTCAATAAATGTGGGCACACACTCAGAAGATTAACTCAAGACCCATTTACAAAAATATTTTTATAAAAAGTTTAAGACCAAGATCATCAAAATTAGGTAAGTACTATTTAAGCTATGATTTTTCAAAGTTAGCAAATACAGGCCCTCATTACAACTCTGGCGGTCAGTGTTAAAGCAGCGGTAATACCACCAACAGGCCGACGGTTAAAAAAATGGAATCATGAACACGGCGGAAACCGCCAACATAGACAGCCACTTTAACACTCTGACCGCCACAGCGGTAGCAACAAACACCGTGGCGGTAACCGCCAACAGCCAGGCAGAAGATAATGTACCGCCCACTCCACTACAACCCGCTCATCCGTCAGCTTTTCTGGGGCAATGCCAACGCCATCAAAAGCACGGCGGAAACACTACTCTGAAGGGAAACCACTCACCTCTCGACACTCAACGAAGAACCAGGACGCCATGGAGCCTGAGATGCATGTCTTCCCCATGCTGGTTTATCTGCTCATATACCAGGAGCACCAATGCCAGCGACGACAACCACGGTGAGTACTGCACCTAGCACACAAGGGAGGAGGGGAGAAAAAAGAGAGTGACACACACACGCAACCCCCTCAACCCCACCCCCAACACCATACACACAAACACATGCAACAACATTACATATATACCCCGTAACCCTCTGGAATAACGCAAGGACAAAAGGAATGGAGTCAAATGAGTGTAATATTAGAAAGTTTGAGAAATACGTTCATAAATAATAAACAGTATGTACAATATATACAAAATGAGAGACAATGCCCACACTAAAAGAGTTTGTGGCCCACTGGGCCAAAACACATAGGCCAAGCCCACACTTGATACCTGCCTCAATACGGAGAGAACACTGCAGTAGCATCAGGTCGAAAACACACAGGCACCTCAGGGGGATATGGAAGGGGGGCACCTCAGCCGGAAGATGGTACTACGCCACTGCTCCTGGAGGGGGCTCCATGCCCACTGCTTGGTCCTGGGGAGTGCTAAGCCACAGTCTCTCAAGTGGGTGGTTTGCCCACTGCTTGGTCCTTGGGAGTGCAAAGTCACAGTATCTCAAGTAGATGCCTTCTTCCACTGGTTCTGGAGGGGGCTGTGTGCCCAGTGTGCTTCATCCTGCCAAGGATAGGGTTAGTGGATGCCTTCTTCCACTGGTTCTGGAGGGGGCTGTGTGCCCAGTGTGCTTCATCCTGCCAACGATAGGGTGAGTGGATTCCCTTTTCCACTGGTTCTAGAGGGGGCTGTGTGCCCAGTGATACAGCACTTGGGGAGTGCCAGGACACAGTCCCTCACCTGGGTGTCAGACCCACGAGATTTGCAGTGGGCAGGATGCATGACACTCCATGGAGGCAGGGCTACATTCCATCCGCCGGCGGGTACGGCTGCACAGTGATGGTAGTACCGGTGCTGGTGGGGGTGCTGCTAGTGGTGGGGGGAGGCTCCAGACCTTCCCCTGCATCCTCGGACGGCTGTCCACTGGGGCTGCTGCTGCTGGCAGTGGTGCGACTTGTGGAGGTGCAGGTGGCGGTGCTTGCGGCGGTGCTTGCGGCGGTGCTGGCCGCGGTGCAGGTGCTGGTGCTGGCGGTTGTGTTGGTAGCCATCAGGCCTTCACCTGCAGGCTCGGATGCCTGAAGTGCCCTGGCTGGTGTTCTGTGCCCCTTCTTGCCATTGGCAGATGGTGGTGCCTCATTGGGTCTCCCAGCTGAAGTCTTTGACGTGGCCTTGCTGGGTGGTTGTGGCTCATTCTCCTTGCTGGATGCTGTCCCCTTCTTGCCCTTGCCAGGTGGCGGAACCTTCTTGGCCTTAGCAGGTGTTGGTGGCACACTGGCTGGGCTGACGGGTGCCCCCTTAGAGCCTCTGGCCGCTGCAGAAGCCACAGCTGACGTGGACTTGGTGGCTGAGGTGCTGGGCTAGGTTCTGGCCACCCTGGCCCGAAGTGAAGGACGGGGGTGGGGGAGGGATAGGGAAGAGGTCAATGTTGGCTAGGAAAAGCTTCTTAGGAACATTGGGGATAGAAGATGGAGAAGGTGTGGGAGTGGAGGAACAGGGAGTGGTTGTAGGAAGTGTCAGTCTGCTGTGTTAGGGTGCAGGTGCATGAGCTGGATGCTGTTGTGAGGTGGATGGCTGTTGTGTGGGTGTGTGCTTGCGTTTGTGTACTTTGGGAAGAGTGGTCACAGACACAGTGGGAGAGGACACAGGGGACGTGTGCATGGATGTGGGGGTGGTGACTGCCAGTGAGGGGCGTGTGGTGATAGGCGTGCTGGTGATGGAGGTAGTGGATGAGGATGTAGTGCATGCAGGTGTGAGTGGAGACGCTACTGGGAGGGAGGGGGATGACGAGGAGGAGGGGAACACATTGGAGGCAGTGGATGTTGGTGTGTCTGAATGGGGATGGTGCTTGTGTGAGTGCCTGTGAGATGAAGTGTGGTGCTTGTGTTTGCCTGAGCCACTTCTGTGAGTTGATTCGGGTGAATGCCGGTCTGAAGGTCTGCTTGGGATAGGTTGGGGTTGAGGGGATTGGGACTGGGTAGAGGAAGTTGGAGGGGAGAGGCTGGAGACAGGGACAATGGCTGCCATCAGTGCGGAGGCCAGAGCCTGAAATGCTCTCTGTTAGGCTGCCACGCCAGAGTGAATGCCCTACAGGTATGCATTTGTTTGATGCAAATGCCTTTCGACACCCTGGATGGCATTCAGTATGATTGACTGCCCAACAGATAGGGATCTCAGGAGGTCAATAGCCTCCTCACTGAGGGCAGCAGGGGTGACTGGGGCAGGGCCTGACGTGCCTGGGGCGAAGGAGATGCCCACCCTCCTGGGTGAGCGGGCACGAGAAACATGCTGAGGGGCTGCTGGGAGGGCGGTGCTGGTATGCGGGGTGGCAGCTGTACCTGTTGTTGGGGTGGGCACAGAGGTGTCCGCCACCGCCAGGGAACTTCCATCAGAGGAGGAGTCGCTGTCTGTAGTGTCCCCTCCTGTCTCCATCGTGGTGCTCCCCTTGCCCTCCGTCCCACTGGTTCTCTCACCGTCGATGGATTTGGCCTCCAGGCCCATGTGGGATGCAGCTCGCTCCGTCGACGGTGCATCTGCTCCTCCGCCAGATGATGCTAATGCACACAAGGACAGGGTGTCAGATCAAAAAGGGGGGGAGAGACAGAGGATACACATGGTCAATGCCAGCACCAACACTACCGTTGGTGTACACAACACACAGGGATCATCCCTATGCACTAGGCCATGCACTACCAGTTACAAAGCTTGTCACCTGGCCATGGGGTACATTGCTTAACGTCATTAGCTGCACACCTGAAACCCACAGGACCCTGCCCAGTAGTAGATGCCCACTAACACTATTGGGGTAGGAGTGCTTCAGAGCCTGCCCAACAAGGGACCTACCCTGCCATGTTCGCCCTGGCCTAGGGACACCCACAGCCCACATCCCCCACCCAGGTAAAACCTTTACACACGCAAAGTCATGATTCTGAGTCTGTACTCACCCCTTGTGGTTGCTGTGATGCCTTCAAGCGCCCATCCAACTCCGGATAGGCCACTGCCAGGATGCGGACCATCAGGGGGGTCAGGGTACGACGAGCACCCCTTCCTTATTGGGAGGACAGCCCCAGCTGGGCCTCTGCCATCTTCCTTGCCCAGCGATGCAGGTCCTCCCACCGTTTGCGGCAGTGGGTGCTCCGCCTGTCAAAGACCCCCAGGGTCCGCACCTCCTTGGCGATGGCACACCAAATACCCTTTTTCTGATGAGCTCTGAACTGCAGGAAAAGATACAGCAGAAAAGGTATTATTCATACCATCCGGACTGTCATACTCATGCCTCACAATATCCCTCCCATTCACTTACGCACATACATTGACCACCATACATGAGGAACTCTGCCCAGGACCCCCCACCCCCTCTCTACATGAGGCTTACACACACAGCACTCCATACATTCATGGCCCATGCATCATGCTCACAGTGTACTCACCTGTTTGTCTGGAGGACCATAGAGTAAAGTGTAGTGGGATAGGACCCCATCCACCAGTCTCTCCAACTCCTCCGAAGTGACGGCAGGGCCCCTTTCCCAAAGACACTTGAGCCATTGTCGCTTCCAGACACAGGTCACAGCAGCACTTGCAGTGTAGATCCTCTCCTGATGAAGGTCAGGTAGCAAGTGAGTGAACAGATAGAAAATGACGGTCATGTCCGTGACAGTGTGTACCGTCACCGCCGGCGTACATCGCCATTGGCTCCTGGAACCCATAGGGCCCAATGTTAACCAATGTGAAGTTGTGCGGCGGTCGTCAACCTCCAACCGGTACAACGCACAACGCCAGCGGAATTACCTCATTTCCACTTATCTCTCCTCAGAGGTCAGGCAGCTGCCATTTCAGGGGGCACAGGCCATGGCACCTAACTGCATCACAGCAGACATTGGCACATCAACTGACTCTCAAAGTCGCATACTGTTTCTGTAAAGGAAGAAATGCATTTTAATTTTAACATAAGTGTGAATATGACCCTCTGCTCACCGTTTTTCTCCCTAGACTTCAACCACTGAGGATGAATATGAGATGGAGACATCCCCCGTGTACAGACCCCTGGTGGACCTGGGGACAATGGAGGACGGACACATTATCCTGACCTACAGACTTGATAGGGCCACAATCCAAGAACTGTGTGCCCAATTGGAGCCAGACCTGATTTCAGCTATCCGCCAGCCCACAGGTATCCCCCATCTCGTACAGGTGCTGTCAGTGCTCCATTTCCTGGCAAGGGGTTCCTTCCAAGCGACAGTGGCCATGGCATCAGGCATGTCACAGCCTATGTTCTCAAACGTGTTGACCAGAGTATTGTCTGCCCTGCTGAAACACATGCGCAGCTACATCGAATTCCCCCAGGTGGAGGATTTGGCCACAGTGAAAGCTAACTTCTATGCCCTGGGACATATCCCCAACATCATTGGTGCCATTGATGGTACACATATTACATTTGTCCCCTCCCAGGGAGAAATGAACAAGTGTTCAGGAATAGAAAAAGCTATCACTCTCTGAATGTGCAGATGGTGTGTTTGGCGGACCAGTACATCTCCCATGTGAATGCCAATTATCCTTGCTCTGTGCATAATGCCTTTATCTTGAGGAATAACAGCATTCCATATGTGATGTCTCAACTCCAGAGGCACCGGGTGTGGCTAATAGGTGAGCCCATGGTCCCCACCCAGTTGATGTAGGTATATGGTTGGGTGTGGGGTTGGCCCTAAGCGTGAGTGTCTGTCCAACAGGTATCCCTCAAATATTTGCAGGTGAATCTGGTTACCCCAACCTCTCATGGCTACTGACCTCAGTGAAGAATGCCAGGACAAGGGCAGAGGAACGTTACAATGAGGCACATGGGCGAACAAGGAGGATAATTGACAGAACCTTTGGCGTCCTGAAAGCCAGATTCCGGTGCCTCCATCTGACAGGCGGATCCCTGTACTACTCACCCAAGAAGGTGTGCCAGATCACTGTTACATATTGCATGCTGCACAACCTGGCCTTGAGACGCCAGGTGCCTTTTCTGCAAGAAGATGAGCCTGGGGGAGGTCTTGTGGCAGCAGTGGAGCCTGTGGACAGTGAGTAAGAGGAGGCAGAAGTAGAAGATGTGGACAACAAAAGTTCACTCATTCAACAGTACTTCCAGTGACACACAGGTTACTGTAACTTCACTTTCCATTGCAGTTTTATGTTTGACATTTTACATGGCAGCCTGATTTTGCATATTCTATGGCCACTTACTGTACCCTTTGGCATCTCTATTTTCAGATCTCTGTGCCCCACTCTGGCTCCTGGTGTGTTTACTGCTGCCCACTACAGGTCATACCTATGTATACATGACTGTACAGTTGAATTGCAATGTTTACAGCTTGTTAAATGAATACTTATTTGAATCATTTGACAGACTCCATACTTGAATTAGTTCCAGCGGTGTTTATTTATGTGCTAATAAGTGGAAGGGGCATGCAATGGGCTGGGTTGATGATGGAGGAAAGTTCAGGGTAGAGTCCAGTCTATTGGTATCACAAGTGCATTGTACAATGGGGCATAGGAAGGGGAGCAATAGCAGTTCAAGGTGGACAGGGTAACAGAGTGGAACAGAAGGGTAACAATCAGGAGAGTCTTATTTCCTGGAAAGGGTCTTGGCAATGTTGTCTGGCTTCTGCCTGGATCACAGGGACCGTTTGTGGGGTGGTTCTCCATCTGCAGTGGGAGGGGTGCTGGTGGCCTGTTGTTCCTGTGGCGGGCCTCCTGTCCACTAGCGCCGGCGGAGGTGGAGGGATGTTTTTCTGTTTGGCTAGTGTCAGGGGCCCGTTGGTGTGCCATAGCCTCCCTCATGGTGTTGGCCATGTCTGCCAGCACCCCTGCAATGGTGACCAGGGTGGTGTGTATGTGTTTGAGGTCCTCCCTGATCCCCAGGTACTGTCCCTCCTGCAGCCACTGGGTCTCTTGCAACTTGAACAATAACTGGCCCATGGTCTCCTGGGAATGGTGGTATGCTCCCAGGATCCATGCAAGTGCAGCGTGGAGAGTGGGTTCCCTGGGCCTGTCCTCCCCCTGTCGCACAGCAGTCCTCCCAGCTTCCCTGTTGTCCTGTGCCTCTGTCCCCTGAACCGTGTGGCCACTGCCACTGACCACAGGTCTCTGATTGTCTTGGATTTGTGGGGTTGCCTAGGGGCCCCGTAGTGATGGACTCACTGCTGATTGACGTGTCCTGGGGACAGAGGGATGGGCCCGCTGGGTGGGTGCTGTGCTGGTGTTTCCTGAGGGGGGAGGCTCTGTGTAGGGTTGGGACTGTGGCAAGGTAACCGACTGTCCCGAGGTCCCTGATGGGCCAGGTTGGTCATCTTGATCCAGGCATGCAGAGCTGCTGTCATCACTGTGGGCCTCTTCTGGGGGGACTGGATGTTGGTGGCACCTCCTCTCTGGTGACATTGAGTGGGGTCCTGTGGGGATGAAATGCAGTGTTATTGTATCTACATGTGCCATATTGTGCATGGGTATGTTTCCCTCGATAGTTGTTATTAGCAAGGCAGCTTTGGCTTGTGTGAGTTGTGATTTGGTTGGCAAAGTGATTGTCACTAGTGTGCATGCTGTGGTGATGGGTGTCTATGCAGGTCTGTGATGGGGGTCCATGCATTGGTGCTGCATGCAGGGCTTGCTATTGGGATGGCCGGGTTGTGATGGTGGGGTATATGTGAGTGGTGGAGTGATGGGGGTGAGGGTAGGGGTAGGAGTTTGTGATGGCATGCAAGTGGGGGGGGGGGTAAAGTAGTAAAGATTTGGCTTACCAGAGTCCAGTCCTCCTGCTACTCCTGCGAGGCCCTCAAGATGCATGATCCCCAAGACTTACTCCTCCCATGTTGTTAGTTGTGGGGGAGGTGGTGGGGGTCCACCGCCAGTCCTCTGTACGGCTACCTGGTGTCTTGCAACCATGGAACGCACCTTCCCTCGTAGGTCGTTCCACCTCTTCCTAATGTCATCCCTTGTTCTGGGGTGCTGTTTCACAGCTTAGACGGTGTCCACGACTCTCCACCATAGCTCCATCTTCCTAGCAATGGACGTCTGCTGCACCTGTGATCCGAATAGCTGTGGCTCTACCCGGATGATTTCTTCCACCATGACCCTCAGCTCCTCCTCAGAGAACCTGGGGTGTCTTTGTGGTACCATGGGTGTAGTTAGTGTGAGTGGTATGTGTGAGTGTGTGTGGGGTGATGTGTTGGGGTGTGTGCTGTGAGATGCGTGGATGGTGTATGGTTGATGATGTTATGTGGCTCTGATTCAGTGGGTGCTCCTGGTTTGTGTCTCCCTCAATTGGAAATATTTTATGTTGTATGGGTTGTGGGTATTGTGGGTGGGTGATTTATATTGGATTGGGTGTGTGGGTGTGGTGTGTGTATGTGTGTCAGGTGTGTGTAGTTTGAATTGTCCAATGTGGTATTGTTTTGTATGTGTGTGTGTATTTTAAGCGCGGCGGTGTGTACCGCCAATGGTTTACCGTGGTTGAAAGACCGCTGCAGTGATTTGGGGGTCCTGATGCTGTGGGCGTATTTCTGTTGGCGTAACGGTGTGGGTTTTGGTACCGCCAGTTTATCACTTACCTTTGGGCTGGCGCACTTGTGTGGGTGTCTGTATAGTGGCGAATTTATCTGTGTGGGTCATAATACCCATAACCATATACCACCGCGGTCACGGTATGTTGGCGGCCGTCTGCACGGCGGTCAGTGGCATTTACTGCCAGGGTTGTAATGAGGGCCACAGTCTTTCTGTGCATAATTACGCACCATAGGAATCAATAGGAAAGACTTTAAAAATGTCTATAAAATCAGGCAATGCTCTAATAAGTGTCACCTTCTACTTTTAAGTCAAGGTCATTGAAATGTCCTGTGGACCAGCTTGAGAAGTTCAGGCGATTCCTGGTTCAAGCGGGAGCAGTGGCTGAAAGTCTTGGAGCTGGTGCGGAACGGAGAAGGGGACCACTTGGAAACACACTGCACAGATGGACTTAAAGGTAAATCCGGTGGGTTCTCTTGGAGTGTAGAGGTTGCAAGGATTTAGGGACCCCTAGAGCACAGCTGGTTTTCCAATGCAGGGGCCAGGGAGTACGGGAGCAGTGAAGATAGGTCAGCCAAGGGTTGTGCATCAAGGAGTCCTTGGAGCCAGGTACTTATAACTTTGAGGGTAGCTTGCAGGTCAGCAGGGCCACTATGGTTGGTAGTCCTTGGGTGTCCTGTGGTCACGCGACTGGTGCTTGCTCCTGGTCTGGAGTGGACTTTCCTTCTGGGTATCCAACCTTCGGGGTCCAGTACCCTAGGTATTGGGACTTCTCAGGTCCTGAAAGTCACAGTGCCACCAAACGTGTCACACTGGTAAGAATTGTCCCTCAGGTCTGTCAGGTGGATTTTGGTCAGGCTGCTTTGTCCGTTTCATTGGCCAGTGGCCGGCCAGTAAACTGGACTTCACTGGTTTCCTGCTTACAGGGTGCAGGCAGTGATGCCTTCACTCAAAGGGAGGTTCTTGGTGAAGACTGGAAGACCTCAGGGGTTTCTTAACTTCTGTCCAGTTTGAAGGCGGCACCTCTAAGGTGCCCTCTGGGTACAGTTTATAAAAAAATCAAATACTGGCAACTGTGTGGGTTTATTATTCTGAGTTGTTTGATACCTAACAACCTGGAATTCAGAGAGGCCATCATGTAGCTGGGGAACTCGTAATGACCAGGAGCCAGCACATGCATTTGCTATGGCTTCCCTAAGGTTTTACAAAGACACAGTAGGGACATATTTGCTCATACATACATATGCCCTCACGAGCAATTTTCGTACACACTGCTTTAGGGTTGTAAGGCCTGCCAGATGGGTGACTTACCTATAGTGCATACAGTGTTAGTAGATATGGCACTCTTGGTGAGTGCCATGTTGAGTTTGCAACTTTTAAATACATCTTGTCATGCACTTGAAATGGCAGTCTTCAAGAGGCTGGTGTGGGGCCCTCTCAGAGTGGCACAAGTGGTGCTGCAGCTCTGGGGGCCCCTCTTTAGTACCTATTCCTTAGGTACCATTACTAGGGACTTACAAGAGTGGCTGAAGTGTCAATATATAGTACAGTGTTGGGGAAAGAGATCTGGCCCTGGGAACCTGTTTAGCGGGGGCTCAGGGTACTTACAGTTTGAAACCACATATTTTTCCAGGCAAAACATGGGGCCTACTTGTCAAATGAGACCCTTTCTCACACCCTCCACCAGAATGTGGGCCATTAGGGGGGTCAGGCCCCAGCTGGACCTTTGCAATCTATGGGCCCAGCATCTTAGGTCCTCATATCTGTTCCGACAGTGGGCACTCTGCCGGCTATGAACCCCCAGGGTCTGCACCATCCGGGCGATAGCTCTCCAAATCCCTTTATTCTAATGGCTGTTGGATGCAAGAGACAAATCAAAATGTTACAAATACAGTTTCTTTGGCCAAACGGTTGTGTCTCACACATTTCAGAAACACCAATGACGAAACATTTGTAGTTGTCAATATGCCACAAGTCTAAAGTACACATGCTGATAAGTACGTGGACATGACTACTTTTGAATTCATCTTCAGACTAATCCCCTACTCTGCTAATGGCCTACACTGACTAAGCAAGCCTACTGACATCAGGTATCTCAGGATCAAGCAACTTGTTCTGTGATGTGAGCCACAATGCAACACAACACATCATTGTGACCTTCTGAAGGGTAAACTCCTTGGGCTTGACTAGACGGACACACTTACATTGACTCAATGTATACAGTTCCTACAGGCAACTACCATAGTACAGACTTCACCCTAGGACTAGAGTAACAACTAAAGGGCTGCCATGGGTGGCACTGAAAGTTTATTCTCCTGTGTATGGGTGGACATGTGGGCTACCCAATGTAAACTCATACCACTTCAGGGTGGGTTTTTATGTGGTATGTACTTGTAGCACAGAACACACATTTTACCATATGTGGCAATCCTACAGAGATGGCATCTTATATACTAAGGTATGTTTGGTCTGATTGTTTGCATGTGACTAAGCTAATGAGTCACATGTCATGCCCTCCCTGAAATCAACCAATTCTCTGAGCTGTAGGTTTGTCACTTGTGCAATATGCCTGTACTGGACAAATATGACTTATGTAAAGGTGACAACAGAGCTGTGGAAGTAAGGGACCTGTCATATGTCAATCTCATACATTAACAATGATGCAAAATGCACATATGTACTAGATCAGGGAGTTACCTAAGTATTCATTCCTAATGTAGCCAATGGACAAAGGCCTACAGGGCAAGTCTTGCTACTGGAGGCTTATTTTGACTACACGCCAGGGTCTGCAGGTCTGCAGGAAGTGGGCACGGTGCCACAGATGTATAGCCACAGTAACTCTACCCCAGCCTGCCCTATGTCCCAAACTGGTAGATTCATCTGACAGGCCCTGATCTGTGCAGGCTGAGCATGCAGAACCTACATGACACTCATATTTCCACCAATTTTGAGCATGACAGTACATAATGTGGCCATCCTCAATGTGGGCTGTGGCTTGTGTGGCACTCTGAAAGGCACAGTGAGTATTTATATGGTTCTCATACAACAGTTTGGCAAGGTCAGGTGTAGGCTGACTGATCTGTGGCTCTCTACACATTGCTTGCAAGATCCTCAAATGACTCAAACAGTATACATACATAGGTCATGCAGTGATGCACTTATATGTTGTTTGACATTTACAAATATCATATCCAAAGATGTGTCCTTGTATGGCTGTAAAGTCCCTTTTCCGAGATATATGAATGCAACACAGGGAAGACCTAGGCCTTAACAAACATCACACAACACAATGTTAATGTGAAATACATAGAATAATTTTCTCCACTACCTGCACTATGTACATACCATTTATGGCACACAAAAGTTGACAACAGCCACCCAAAAAGTCTAACTGGCACAGAGAGGCACATTATATCCTGTGAGGAAGGAAAGAATGGTGTTGAACAGTCAAATATGCCTAATGTGATCTTCCCTGCTCCTCTGGTGAGCCATAGAGCTGACCATACACGGAAAAAATCTCCTCAACAAGCGTCTCTAGCTCCTTAGGAGAGAAGACAGAGCCCTTTCACCTGCTTGGCCTGGCATGATTGCTCCCAGAGGAGGCACACAGCATCTGAAGTATGGGAGGCTTGAAGGAAGCAGTGTCAGGAGTCAAGTGAGTGAATTTGCAAAACGTGGTCTGCCCATCTAAGCCAGTCACCACCGGTTCAGGAATCCCCCAGCCCTGCTCTGGAGCAAAACTGGACAAAGGAAAGGGGAGTGACCACTCCCCTGACCTGTACCTCCCAGGGGAGGTGCCCAGAGCTCCTCCAGTGTGTCCCAGACCTCTGCCATCTTGGATTCAGAGGTGTTGGGGGCACACTGGACTGCTCTGAGTGGCCAGTGCCAGCAGGTGATGTCAGAGACCCCCTATATTAGGCTCTTACCTCTCTTGGTAGGCAATCGTCCTTTCTTGGTAGCCTAACCTCCTTTTCTGGCTATTTAGGGTCTCTCCTCTGGGTTATTCTTCAGATAGCGAATGCAAGAGCTCACCAGAATTACTCTGCACTTCCCTCTTCGACTTCTGCCAAGGATCGACCGCTGACTGCTCCAGGACGCCTGCAAAACCGCAACAAAGTAGCAAGACGACTACCAGCAACATTGTAGCGCCTCATCCTGCTGGCTTTCTCAACAGTTTCATGGTGATGCATGCTCTGGCGGCTGCACTGGAAGCCAAGAAGAAATCTCCTGTGGGTCGACGGAATCTTCCCCCTGATAATGCAGGCACCAAAAGACTGCATCACCAGTCCTCTGGGTCCACTCTCATCCTGATGAGTGTGGTCCCTGGAACTCTATCCAAGTGACTCCCACAGTCTAGTGATCCTTCAGTCCAAGTTTGGTGGAGGTAAGTCCTTGCCTCCCCACGCTAGACTGCAAACCTCTGTACTGCGTGATTTGCAGCTGCTCTGGCTTCTGTGCACTCCTCCAAGGATTCCTTTGTGCACAGCCTAGCCTGGGTCCCCAGCACTCCGTCCTGCAGTGCTCAACCCTCTGAGTTGGACTCCAACGTCGTGGGACCCTCCTTTTGTGACTCCGGTTACACCAATCTTCTAAGTGCCTGCTCCTTTACTTCTGCGGGTGCTGCCTGCTTCTGCTGGGGCTCTCTGAGTTGCTGAGCGCCCCCGCTGTCTCCTCCTCCAAGGGGCGACATCCTGGTCCTTCCTGGTCCCCAGCAGCACCCAAAAACCTCTACTGCGACCCTTCCAGCTAGCAAGGCTTGTTTGCGGTATTTCTGCATGTAAATACTTCTGCAACATCCAGCATGCTGTGGGACATCTTCCATCCAAAGGAGAAGTTCCTAGCTCTCTTCGTTGGTGCAGAATCCTAAGCTTCTTCCATCCGGAGGCAGCCTTCTTGCACCTTCATCCGGGGTTTCCTGGGCTCCTGCCCCCCCTGGACACTATTGCGACTCTTGGACTTGGTCCCCTTGCCTTGCAGGTCCTCAGGTCCAGGAATCCGTCTTCAGTGCTTTGCTGGTGTTCGTGGTTCTTGCAGAGTCCCCCTATCATGACTATTGTGTCCTTTTGGGGTAGTAGGGGTACTTTACTCCTACTTTTCAGAGTCTTGGGGTGGGGTATCTTGGACACCCTGACTGTTTTCTTACAGTCCCAGTGACCCTCTACAAGCTCCCATAGGTCTGGGGTCCATTCGTGATTCACATTCCACTTTTGGAGTATATGGCTTGTGTTGCCCCTAGACCTATGTTCACCTATTGCATCCTATTGTAATTCTACACTGTTTGCATTACTTTTCTTTCTGTTACTTACCTGTTTTGGGTTTGTGTACATATAATTTGTGTATATTACTTACCTCCTAAGTGAGGGTATCCTCTGAGATTCTTTTGGCATATTGTCACTAAAATAAAGTACCTTTATTTTTAGTAACTCTGAGTATTGTGTTTTCTTATGATATTGTGCTATATGATATAAGTGGTATGGTAGGAGATTTGCATGTCTCCTAGTTCAGCCTAAGCTGCTTTGCCATAGCTATTTTCTATCACCTCCATTCTACTAATAAGGGATAACTGGACCTGGCACAGGGTGTAAGTACCACAAGGTACCCACTATAAGCCAGTCCAGCCTCCTACAGGGGAAGAGCAAAAAACTGAACAAGGGGGCCAAGAGGTGCGGGGGGCCTCCAATGGGGCCTCCGATGAGGCCTCCTCCCACCCGTTCCACATGACGCTCACTTGGGGCCTGGCAGGCGGAGAGCCTCCAATGAGGCTTCCTCCCTGCCCGTGCTCTGACAGGGGACTCGCGCACCCAATCTGGTGCACAAGTCAATTGTAGTCAGCCCGGGCCGCAGCGGTGAACAGACACCAAAATAGATGCCTGCCTGTGTCCCAGGGGCACCGCCCTCAGCGCTCGTCACCCCAGGGGCACCACCAGGACCACGGTCCCTCCACTCATTGGGTCCCAGTGGCCGGGGGAACACAACACAACACAGCACGCTTCAGACATGCTTCGTTCGACAAGTTCCCCAGGCCACAGCAGTGCTTTTCCTGCCCAACAGGGTGTAGGAAGCGATTTCAAGGTGCTCAAGCAATAAAATAGAAAGCACTCTCTAAGTGCTTCAGCAAGTTTGAAGAAGGTGCTCTCAAGGCACTTTAGGATAATAAAGAACTGCGCCCACCAGGCTCAATGCTCTTCCGAAAAGAGAGCACTAGCAGCACTCTTCTTGTGCTGCAGCAGGTAGTTTCAGGGGTCAGGGGCCACAGCACCCAGCCGATGGGGGACACAAGTGGAGCACACAGTGGTAGGACCCACAAAGCAGGCCAGCATGTGGGGATGCAGACAGTGGCAGTTCCTCCAACCAACCTAGCAGGTCCCAGGTCAGCACAGCAGCAGCAGTCCAAGGCGGTTCCTGGTGAGTCCCTTCAGAAGCATTCTGTGTCCAGTTACAAGTATGTTCAAGTGTCCAGAGTGTCTCTCCAAATTGTGTGAAAAATCCCCTGTACTTATACTCAGTTTTGTAAAGGTTTAACAAAGAGGGGGAGAGGAGGTTCCAACCAGTTACAACTGGTTCTGGGAGTGTCCTCTTTCTCCTCCAGCACAGGCTCCAGACATCAGTTGGGGTAAACAAGCCCTTTGTGTGAGGCCATGGCATACCCTTTACAGATTCAAGTGTGCCCTACCTCCCCTTCTCTCAGCCCAGGAATCAATCAATCAAAAAGTTTATAAAGCGTGCTACTCACCCATGAGGGTCTCAAGTCGCTTGGGGGGGGGGGGGGGGGCAGGAGGGTCACTGTTCGAACAGCCATGTTTTGAGGTTCTTTCTGAAGAGCAGGAGGTCTTTGGTTTTGTGGAGGTTGGTGGGGAGGGAGTTCCAGGTTTTGGGGGCGAGGTAGGAGAAGGACCAGCCTCCTGTGGTGGTGCGTTAGATGCGGGGGACTGTGGCTAGGGCGAGGTTGGCTGATCGGAGGTTGCAGGTGGGAGTGTGAAAGTTCACTCTTTCGTTGAGGTATGTAGGGCCGGTGTTGTGGAAGGATTTGTGTGCATGGATGAGGATTTTGAATGTGATTCTCTTGTTTATGGGGAGCCAGTGAAGGGTTTTGAGGTGTGGTGAGATTCGTTTGTGGCTGGGGAGGCCAAGGACGAGGCGCGCGGCTGTGTTCTGGATTCTCCGGAGTTTGCATGTGAGTTTGAGTGTGGTGCCGGCGTAGAGGGCGTTACCGTAGTCCAGTCTGCTGCTGATGAGTGCATGGGTGACTGTCTTCCTGGTCTCTGGGGGAATCCATTTGAAGGATCTTTTTAGAGTGCGGAGTGTGAGGAAGCAGGAGGAGGTAAGAGCATTGATTTGCTGTGTCATGGAGAGGGAGGGGTCCAGGATGATGCCGAGGTTGCTTGCGTGGTTTGCGGGGGTGGGTGCCGGTCCTACGGCGGTGGGCCACCAGGGGTCGTCCCATATGGTTTTGTTGGGGCAGAAGATGATGATCTCGGTTTTGTTGGAGTTAAGCTTGAGGTGGTTAGTTGTCATCCAGTTGGCGGTGTCGAGGAGAGCTGTGTGTAGGTTGGTTTTGGCGGTGGTGGGGTTGGGGGTGAGGGGGAGGATGAGTTGGGTGTCATCTGCGTAGGAGAGGATAGTGATTTCGTGTGATCGGAGGATGCTGGCTAGGGGGATCATGTAAATGTTGAAGAGAGTGGGGCTGAGAGAGGACCCTTGGGGGACTCCGCAGATGATCTTGGTGGTGGTGGAGTGGAAAGGTGGGAGGCAGACTCTCTGGGTTCGGTCAGTGAGGAAGGAGTTGGCCAGTCTAAGGCTTTGTGGCGAATTCATATGTTGTGGAGGCGTGTGCGGAGTGTGTGGTGGCAGACAGTGTCAAAGGCTGCGGAGAGGTCTAGGAGGATGAGTGTGACGGTCTTGCCTTTGTCGACTTTGGCCCTAATGTCGTCAGTGCATGAGATGAGGGCGGTTTCCGTGCTGTGGTTCTTGCAGATCCCGGATTGAGAGGGGTCAAGAGTGTTGTTTTCTTCGAGGTAGTGGGATAGGTGGGTGTTGACTAGTTTCTCTGCTACCTTGGCGGGGAAGGGGGGGAGGGAGATGGGGCGATAGTTGGAGAGGATCTCTGGGTCGGCTTTGTTTGTTTTTTTAGGAGAGCAGTGATTTCCACGTGCTTCCAGGGGTCTGGGTAGGTGGTGGAGTCGAAGGAGGAGTTGATTATGTCGCGGAGTATGGGGGCAATGGTTGGGCTGGCTTTGTTGTAGATGCGATGTGGGCAGGGGTCGGAGGGGGATCCGGAGCGGATGGAGTTCATGGTTTTTTTGTGTTCTTCGTGTGTGGTGGGGGCCCAGGTGGTGAGTGTGGTGGGGGATCATGAGTGGGGGTTGAGTTGGGTGAGTGAGGGGTGTGTGGGGTGGGTGGGTGTGGTGTGAAGCTGTTGTGGATGTCCAGGATTTTGTGGTGGAAGTGGTTGGAGAGGGCGTCATATAGGGGCTGTGTGTGAACGGTCTATGTTGCTCGCTTTGGGTTTGGCTAGTTCATTAATGATGGTGAAGAGTTCTTTGCTGTTTTGAGAGTTGTTGTCAAGGCGTGTCTTGTAGTGGTCTCTTTTGGCGGCGTGTATGATTTGGTGATGGGTTCGAATGGTGGCTTTGAGGGTGGAGAAGTTGGTTGTAGAGGGTTCTTGTCACCATATTTTCTCCGCTTGGCGGCATTTGCGCTTGGAGTCTTGGAGTTCGGGGGTGAACCATGGGGCGTTCTTGATGTTGCGGGTGGGGATGTGTTTTCTGAGGGGGGCTAGTGTGTCTGTGCAGGTGGTGATCCTTTTAGAGAGGTTGTGGGCTCCTGTTTTGGGGTCATTGGAATGGGGGGGGTTGTGAGCCAGTTGGGAGTTCAGGCGTTCTGTGGGGATCTTGTCCCACATGCGGTAGGGTGTGGTGTGTTGATGGTGGTGTGCGGGGGGTTTGGCGAAGGAGAAGTGGATGCAGTGATGGTTAGTCCAGAGGAGTTCGGTGGTGTGTGTGCAGGCTATGTGTTGGCTTGAGGTGAAAATTGCGTTGAGCGTGTGTCCTGCTGAGTGGGTGGGTGCGGTGACCAGTTGTTTGAGTCTGAGGTTGGTGAGGTTGTCTATGAGGGATGAAGTGTTGTGGTCTCGTAGGTTCTCCAAGTGAAAGTTGAAATCACCGAGTAGGATGTAGTCTGTGGAGGTGAGGGCGTGCGAGCTGATGGTGTCGGCGATGGTGTCGCAGAAGGCGGGGCGTGGTCCTGGTGGTCTGTAGATTAGTGTACCTCTGAGGGTGGAGTTGTTAATGTGGATTAGGAAGTGCATGTGTTCTGTGTTGTCAATAGTGGCTTGGGAGCTGGTGGTGACTTTGATGGTGTCCCTGTGTAGGATGGTGATGCCACCCCCTGGCCTGTTGAGGCGGTCTTTACGTTGGTCTTTACGAAGACCATTCAAAATGCAGATGCACCTCTGTGACACCTCCACCCTCCCCGTGTACAGGCTGTCTGAAAAGTATACACAAAGCCCAGCTGTCACTCTACCCAGATGTGGATTGGAGTCAAACTGCAAACCATAAGCACAGAGAAATGCTCACTTTTTAAAAGTGGCATTTCTGTAATGATAATAAAAAATCCACCCACACCAGTAAGGAGCAGTTATCACTACCATTACAATCATACCAAAAATGCATACGCTACACCTCATAAATCAGACAATACACCCTAGACATAAGGCAGGGCATTTCCAATGCAATCCTATGAGAAGGCAGCACTCACAGCAATAAGAAACCAAATAGGCTGTTTGTCACTACCAGGACAGGCCACACAACCAGGCACATGTCCTGCCTTCTATATACATAGCACTCCACCCATTGAGCTACCTAGGGCCCACCTTAGGGGTGACTTACATGTAGTAAAAGGGGAGTTCTGGGCCTAGCAAGTTAATTTAGATGCACGGTCCCTGTGGCAGCAAACTGTGCACACAGGTCCCCAGCTAGTGGGCCTGAGACAGGTTTGAAAGGCTACTTCTGTGGGTTGTGCAAGCAGTGCTGCACGCCCACTAGTAGCATTTAATTTACAGGCCCTGGGTATGGAGAGACCACTGTATAAGGGACTTTGTAGGTAAATTAAGTGTGCCAATTAGGTATAAGCCAATCATACCAACTTCAGAAGGGAGAGCACCTGCACTTTAGCACAGATCAGCAGTGATTAAGTGCTCAGAGTCCTAGAGCCAACAAGAGTTCAGGAAAAATAGGAGGAAGGAGGCAAAAAGTCTGGGGATGAACCCGCAGAAAGGGCCAGGTCCAACACATAGCTGTAGCCAGACTTTATTTCGGTTGGACCATACATTTACATGTTAAAACATACCATGAGTCCTGGGATGATTTTTCGACATTGAAAGACTTACAAGCACGGTTTAGGCTTATGGCACGTAATGGGCCTTGGTAGATGTGATGTTAGGTCCAACAATACACATTGACAATGTTACTTCTCAGGTACTCTGGGTATTGAATGTTGGTGAAGTACATGAACAACACACTAGTAAAGGCTTAGCTGTGAGCATGCAGGACATTGCAGTTTTACAACAGTTTTTTTGTTGTAACTTACCAGACTCCACTCCCCCAGGTATTCCTGTGAAGTCGTCAGGATGAAGGATGGCCAAGACCTTCTCCTCGCAGGGAAAGAATATTAATGGAGCACTGGGAGGGTCACTGCCAGATTTGTTGGTTTTCATCTGTTTCCTGGAGACCAGGGAATGCACCTTGCCCATGAGGTTGTTCCACCTCTTCCTAATGTCCTCCCTTGAGTGCAGGGTGGTACCTTCAACATTCACTCTCTTGATGAACCTTTGCCATAATTCAATTTTCCTACTGAGAGACGTATGCTGGACTTGGGCTCCAAATAACTGTGGCTCTACTCTTAAGATTCCATCCAACATGACTCTCAACTAATTCTCAGAAAAACAGCGATTTTTGGGGCGTGACGGTGTAAAACTGAAGTTGTTGACAGTGACTTACTTAACACAATATGTGAAATAGGGAGTGAATGGACAAAAGTGTGCCGGGTGTTAAATGGGATTGTGAAAAATGTCCCAAACCAGTGGTCTCTTTTCTGTGTCTTGCAGTCGAGATGCAAAGGACTGTGCTTTGTGAAGGGTTGTGTTTTATAGTGCGCTTTGCAGGTGTGTCCACTGGGCCAATTGTGTCAGCTGTGTTGTTTTTTAATTCTCCCAATAGGCACTTGTCTGTTGCTTTGCTGAACGTGTACCACAGCGGTCAAACTGCTTTGGCTTACAGCCGCAAGGAGACCACCATGTTGACTGTGTGTTTGTAATAGGCTCAGCGGATGGCAGCAGCACTGATAGCACTGGAGGTCATACTGCCAAGATAGCAGATCGCCGCACATCTGGCGGTCTGCATTTTTGCTTGGCAGGCGTGGGTTGTTCCTGTATACATCATAATATTGTTGGCTAGCGACTGCTGGTTCAACTTTTTTTTAGGACCCCCAACATGGTGATCTGGCGGTCAAACCGCCAAACTCATAATTAGGCCCTAAATCAGGGCCTTCGTTTGAAGGTAGCATTATTCAGCGTGACTTTGTCCAAGCTGCTCCCTGACAACAAGCGTCCTCCTCAGACACCGGCCTTCTGAATTTTACATTCTCAGGCACATTTCTTGAAAAATTTCTCTAAGTCTGAAGGTAAACAGAGACAAGACTCAATCTACTTTGTATATCAACCATTATCCCATCATGAATGGCCATACCTTTCCACTATGCCCCGGTCTCCCATGACTAGATGTCCTTGGTTGACACTTTGATCTTTTGGGCACCATTTTTCACATAAAACTTTTAAAAAATATGACTCCAACTCTACTGATTAGATCTTTGCTATTTCAGTATCAATTTATTAAATCTATTTTTCTATAATTGGTTTGGGATTTTTCTTGTGTTTTGTGTTATTTTTTATTACTGTTAAGCTCTACGTAAATATTTTGCACATTGCCTCTAGGTTAGGTCGGACTGCTTTTGTATCAATCTACTAGAGGGCAAAGCAAAGGATAATTTAGTGATTTTTGTGGTTCACCGTGACAGGGACTGCAGCTGTTACTTGAGAAAGACTCACACCCCCCTCAACCAACAACCCAGTTTCTGATAATTTACATATTAAAATCCTCAGAACCACCTTCTCTATGTACAGTAGTGAACACCTCTTACTTCCCTTTTGAGACTCATACTAGGAAAATATCCTTTCTCTATCAACATCGCGGTCAGCTTCCCTGACAAATGTGAGCAAAATGTGCTTCCCCTGAAAATCACAACCTAGAGCAACCTTAAAAAATTAAGCAATAGTTGGATAAGGTCTTTTGTATGCCAGCTTCAACAGTAAAGAACATATTGACTGACTCCATTCACAGGATCTATTCAGTCTCCAAGCAAATCACATTTGTGATCATACGGTATGTAAAAACAACATTACAATTTATTAACATAAACACTGGAATGCCCAATTGCCCAGCACATATTTCAGTTCTATATACTGTTGTGTTTTAGCAGGTCTTTATCATTCTGATGTCATCTGCAAAAATATTTTGAAGGGTAACAATATTTTTTACTTTCATTATGAAATGAGTGATTTGATTCTACATGTCTAAAGACAGACCCTTTTTAAGGTCTGACCTTGGAGACTTATTTCGCTTTCTCGAAAAACCATTGTTTTTAAGAAAAGTAATGCATAACATACAAATACAGCGAGCAGGTGCCTAGGGCCCAGCTCCCACTTATATTGGACTGGATAACCGACCAGTCTAAGGCCCTTATTGGACCTGGCTGTCTGCCTCAAGTCCCTCACCCCACTGCGCTCCTCCTTTTTCCTTTCTACTCTTTCACACTCTCGCTAGACCTGTTATTCTGTGCCCATTATGGGGGTCATTCTGACCCTGGCGGTCAGTGTTAATGCGGCGGCCAACCCGCCAACAGGCTGGCGGTCAAAAAAAGTGAATTCTGACCCTGGCGGGAACCGCCAACACAGGCCGCCGCATTAACACTCCGACCGCCACGGCGGTACAAACAAACAGCGCGGCGGTCACCGCCAACAGGCAGGCGGCAGACAATGTACCGCCCACACCATCACGACCCACCAATCCGCCACCTTTTCCGGGGCGGGAGCCCCGCCGATAAAAACACGGCGGAAACAGACATCTCCAATGGAAAACGCTTACCTCGACACACTCCACTGTAGGAGGCTGGACTGGCTTGTAGTGAGTACCAAGGGGTACTTGCACCTTGCACCAGGCCCAGTTATCCCTTATTAGTGTATAGGGTGTCTAGCAGCTTAGGCTGATAGATAATGGTAGCTTAGCAGAGCAGCTTAGGCTGAACTAGGAGACGTGTGAAGCTACTACAGTACCACTTAGTGTCATATGCACAATATCATAAGAAAACACAATACACAGTTATACTAAAAATAAAGGTACTTTATTTTTATGACAATATGCCAAAGTATCTTAGAGTGTACCCTCAGTGAGAGGATAGGAAATATACACAAGATATATATACACAATAGCAAAAATATGCAGTATAGTCTTAGAAAACAGTGCAAACAATGTATAGTTACAATAGGATGCAATGGGGAAACATAGGGATAGGGGCAACACAAACCATATACTCCAAAAGTGGAATCCGAACCACGAATGGACCCCAAACCTATGTGACCTTGTAGAGGGTCGCTGGGACTATTAGAAAATAGTGAGAGTTAGAAAAATAGCCCTCCCCAAGACCCTGAAAAGTGAGTGCAAAGTGCACTAAAGTTCCCCTAAGGACAAAGTAGTCGCGTTAGAGGAGTAATGCAGAAAAGACACAAACCAGCAATGCAACAACTGTGGATTTCCAATCTAGGGTACCTGTGGAACAAGGGGACCAAGTCCAAAAGTCACAAGCAAGTCGGAGATGGGCAGATGCCCAGGAAATGCCAGCTGCGGGTGCAAAGAAGCTTCTACTGGACAGAAGAAGCTGAGGTTTTTGCAAGAACGAAAAGGGCTAGAGACTTCCCCTTTCGTGGACGGATCCCGCTCGTCTTGGAGAGTCGTGCAGAAGTATTTTCCCACCGAAAGAACGCTAACAAGCCTTGCTAGCTGCAAATCGTGCAGTTAGCGTTTTTGGATGCTGCTGAGGCCCAGGAGGGACCAGGAGGTCGCAAATTGGACCAGCAGAGAGAGGGAACGTCGAGCAAGACAAAGAGTCCTCTCTGAAGCCGGTAGCACCCGGAGAAGTGCCCGAAACAGGCATTACGAGGATGTGTGAAACGGTGCTAGCCAAAGTTGCACAAAGGAGTCCCACGTCGCCGGAGACCAACTTAGAAAGTCGTGCAATGCAGGTTAGAGTGCCGTGGACCCAGGCTTGGCTGTGCACAAAGGATTTCCGCCGGAAGTGCACAGGGGCCGGAGTAGCTGCAAAGTCGCGGTTCCCAGCAATGCAGCCCAGCGAGGTGAGGCAAGGACTTACCTCCACCAAACTTGGACTGAAGAGTCACTGGATTGTGGGGGTCACTTGGACAGAGTCGCTGGATTCGAGGGACCTCGCTCGTTGTGCTGAGAGGAGACCCAAGGGACCGGTAATGCAGCTTTTTGGTGCCTGCGGTTGCAGGGGGAAGATTCCGTCGACCCACGGGAGATTTCTTCGGAGCTTCTGGTGCAGAGAGGAGGCAGGCTACCCCCACAGCATGCACAAGCAGGAAAACAGTCGAGAAGGCGGCAGGATCAGCGTTACAGAGTTGCAGTAGTCGTCTTTGCTACTATGTTGCAGGTTTGCAGGCTTCCAGCGCGGTCAGCGGTCGATTCCTTATCAGAAGGTGAAGAGAGTGATGCAGAGGAACTCGGATGAGCTCTTGCATTCGTTATCTAAAGTTTCCCCAGAGACAGAGACCCTAAATAGCCAGAAAAGAGGGTTTGGCTACCTAGGAGAGAGGATAGGCTACTAACACCTGAAGGAGCCTATCATAAGGAGTCTCTGACGTCACCTGGTGGCACTGGCCACTCAGAGCAGTCCAGTGTGCCAGCAGCACCTCTGTTTCCAAGATGGCAGAGGTCTGGAGCACACTGGAGGGGCTCTGGACACCTCCCAGGGGAGGTGCAGGTCAGGGGAGTGGTCACTCCCCTTTCCTTTGTCCAGTTTCGCGCCAGAGCAGGGGCTAAGGGGTCCCTGAACCGGTGTAGACTGGCTTATGCAGAATTGGGCACATCTGTGCCCAAGAAAGCATTTCCAGAGGCTGGGGGAGGCTACTCCTCCCCTGCCTTCACACCATTTTCCAAAGGGAGAGGGTGTCACACCCTCTCTCAGAGGAAGTTCTTTGTTCTGCCATCCTGGGCCAGGCCTGGCTGGACCCCAGGAGGGCAGCTGCCTGTCTGAGGGGTTGGCAGCAGCAGCAGCTGCAGTGAAACCCCAGGAAGGGCAGTTTGGCAGTACCAGGGTCTGTGCTACAGACCACTGGGATCATGGGATTGTGCCAACTATGCCAGGATGGCATAGAGGGGGCAATTCCATGATCATAGACATGTTACATGGCCATATTCGGAGTTACCATTGTGAAGCTACATATAGGTAGTGACCTATATGTAGTGCACGCGTGTAATGGTGTCCCCGCACTCACAAAGTTCAGGGAATTGGCTCTGAACAATGTGGGGGCACCTTGGCTAGTGCCAGGGTGCCCTCACACTAAGAAACTTTGCACCTAACCTTTACTAGGTAAAGGTTAGACATATAGGTGACTTATAAGTTACTTAAGTGCAGTGTAAAATGGCTGTGAAATAACGTGGACGTTATTTCACTCAGGCTGCAGTGGCAGGCCTGTGTAAGAATTGTCAGAGCTCCCTATGGGTGGCAAAAGAAATGCTGCAGCCCATAGGGATCTCCTGGAACCCCAATACCCTGGGTACCTCAGTACCATATACTAGGGAATTATAAGGGTGTTCCAGAAAGCCAATGTAAATTGGTAAAAATGGTCACTAGCCTGTTAGTGACAATTTGGAAAGAAATGAGAGAGCATAACCACTGAGGTTCTGATTAGCAGAGCCTCAGTGAGACAGTTAGTCACTACACAGGTAACACATTCAGGCACACTTATTATGAGCACTGGGGCCCTGGGTTACCAGGGTCCCAGTGACACATACAACTAAAACAACATATATACAGTGAAAAATGGGGGTAACATGCCAGGCAAGATGGTACTTTCCTACACAACCCCCCCCCAAACGAAGGACAATAAGACTAGCCATGACCTGATGAGTCTTCATTGTCTAAGTGGAAATATCTGGAGAGTCCATCTGCATTGGAGTGGCTACTCCCAGGTCTATGTTCCACTGTATAGTCCATTCCCTGTAGGGATATGGACCACCTCAACAATTTAGGATTTTCACCTTTCATTTGTTTTAGCCAAAGTAGAGGTTTGTGGTCTGTCTGAACAATGAAGTGAGTGCCAAACAGGTATGTCCTCAACTTCTTCAGAGCCCAGACCACAGCAAAGGCCTCCCTCTCAATGGCAGACCAACACTTTTCTCTAGGGGTCAACCTCCTACTAATAAAAGCAACAGGTTGATCCTGGCCCTCGGAATTAAGTTGTGATAGGACTGCCCCTACTCCTAATTCAAATGCATCAGTTTGGACATAGAATTTTTTAGAGTAACAAGGGCTTTTCAGGACAGGTGCAGAGCACATGGCCTGCTTCAGCTCCTCAAAAGCTTTCTGACAGCTTGCTGTCCATAATACCTTTTTAGGCATTTTCTTGGATGTGAGGTCATTAAGAGGGGCTGCAATGGAGCCATAGTTCTTAATGAACCTCCTGTAATACCCAGTGAGGCCTAGGAAGGCTCTCACCTGAGTCTGAGTGGTAGGGGGAACCCAATCAATAATTGTTTGGATTTTCCCCTGAAGTGGTGCAATCTGTTCCCCACCAACAAGGTGTCCCAGATAAACCACCTTACCCTGCCCTATCTGGCACTTTGAAGCCTTGATAGTGAGGCCTGCCTTCTGCAGGGCCTCCAAAACTTTCCATAGGTGGACCAGGTGATCATCCCAGCTGGAGCTAAAGACAGCTATATCGTCCAAATATGCTGCACTGAAAGCTTCCAGCCCTTGCAGGACTGTGTTCACCAACCTCTGAAAAGTGGCAGGTGCATTTTTCAAACCAAAAGGCATTACAGTAAACTGGTAATGTCCTCCAATGGTAGAAAATGCAGTCTTAGGTTTAGCATCTTCTGACAATTTGATCTGCCAATACCCTGCAGTCAAATCAAAAGTGCTTAGATACTTGGCAGATGCCAGTGTATCTATGAGCTCATCTGCCCTGGGTATAGGGTGAGCATAAGTTTTGGTTACCAAGTTGAGACCTCTATAGTCTACACAAAACCGCATTTCCTTCTTTCCATCTTTGGAATGAGGTTTTGGTACCAGTACCACAGGAGAAGCCCATGGACTGTCAGAGTGCTCAACCACTCCTAGTTCTAACATTTTCTGGACCTCTTGCTTTATGCAGTCCCTGACATGGTCAGGCTGCCTATAGATCTTACTTTTGACAGGTAAACTGTCTCCAGTATCTATAGTGTGCTCACACCAAGAAGTGGTACCTGGCACAGTAGAGAAGAGTTCAGAGAATTGATCTAGGAGATTTATGCAATTATCTTTCTGCTCAGCAGTAAGACAATCAGCCAAAACTACACCTTCCACAAGAGCATCTTGTTCTGTGGAAGAGAAGAGATCAGGTAGAGGATCACTTTCTTCTTCCTGTCCCTCATCAGTTGCCATGAGCAGGGTGAGATCAGCCCTGTCATAGTAGGGTTTCAGGCGGTTGACATGGAGCACCCTAAGGGGACTCCTGGCAGTGCCTAAGTCAACCAAGTAGGTGACTTCACCCTTCTTTTCAACAATTGTGTGGGGTCCACTCCATTTATCTTGGAGTGCTCTTGGGGCCACAGGCTTCAAGACCCACACTTTCTGCCCTGGTTGGTACTGAACCAAAACAGCCTTCTGATCATGCCATTGCTTCTGGAGCTCTTGGCTGGCCTGAAGGTTTTTACTGGCCTTTTTCATGTACTCAGCCATCCTTGATCTGAAGCCAAGTACATAGTCCACAATATCCTGCTTAGGAGCTTTTAAAGGTTGTTCCCAACCCTCCTTTACAAGTGTGAGTGGACCCCTAACAGGGTGTCCAAAAAGAAGTTCAAAGGGGCTGAAGCCCACTCCTTTCTGGGGTACCTCCCTGTAGGCAAAAAGGAGGCATGGTAGAAGGATATCCCATCTCCTGCGGAGTTTTTCAGGGAGACCCATAATCATGCCTTTGAGAGTTTTATTAAATCTCTCCACCAGTCCATTTGTTTGTGGATGATAGGGTGTTGTGAACTTGTACGTTACACCACACTCCTTCCACATGGCCTTTAAGTATGCAGACATGAAATTGCTTCCTCTGTCTGATACTACTTCCTTTGGGAAGCCCACCCTGGAAAATATTCCCAGGAGGGCCTTTGCCACTGCAGG
Organism: Pleurodeles waltl; assembly: GCF_031143425.1. Classification (NCBI taxonomy): domain Eukaryota; kingdom Metazoa; phylum Chordata; class Amphibia; order Caudata; family Salamandridae; genus Pleurodeles; species Pleurodeles waltl. The sequence goes on along the minus strand of NC_090437.1, from coordinate 1,317,790,773 downwards.
AGCTGTAGTGGTCCTTAAAGGAATAGCTTCAGGATATCTTGTGGCATGGTCCACTACCACCAAGATAAACCTATTGCCTGAAGCAGTAGGAGGGTCAAGGGGGCCAACTATGTCAACCCCTACCCTTTCAAAGGGAACCCCAACCACAGGCAGTGGGATAAGGGGTGCCTTTGGAGTGCCACCTGTCTTGCCACTGGCTTGACAGGTTTCACAGGACTTACAAAATTCCTTTGTGTCCTCAGACATCCTAGGCCAATCAAACAGGGGAACAAGCCTGTCCCAAGTTTTCATTTGTCCTAGATGCCCAGCTAAGGGAATGTCATGTGCCAGTGTTAGGAGGAACTTTCTGTACTCCTGAGGAATCACTAATCTCCTGGCAGCTCCAGGTTTAGGATCCCTGTGCTCAGTGTACAAGAGGTTGTCCTCCCAGTAAACTCTGTGAGAGTCACTGACATCCCCATTAGCCTGTTTGACAGCTTGCTGTCTGAGACCCTCTAATGTGGGACAGGTTTGCTGTGCCACACTCATTTCCTCTCTGGCAGGCCCCCCTTCACCCAAAAGCTCAGCAGTGTCTGCTTCCAGCTCCTCTGGTGTAGGTTCTGCACAGGGAGGGAATTCTTCTTCCTCAGAAGTAGAATCCACTGTAGAGGGAGGGATAGTAGGAAGTGGTTTGCTTCTACTAGCCCTAGCTTTAGGGAGCACTTGGTCCATTGTTCCAGAATCCAAGCTTCCCTGTCCTTTTTGCTTTTTGGCCTGAGCCCTTCTCAAAGCAAAAATATGCCCTGGGATGCCCAGCATTGCTGCATGGGCCTCCAACTCCACATCTGACCAAGCTGATGTCTCCAAATCATTCCCTAATAGACAGTCTACAGGTAAATCTGAAGCTACCACAACTTTCTTTGGACCAGTTACCCCCCCCCAGTTGAGATTTACAACAGCCATGGGGTGGCTTTGTGTTATGTTGTGAGCATCGGTTACTTGGTACTGGTGTCCAAGTATGTGTTGTTCAGGGTGCACCAGTTTCTCAATCACCATTGTGACACTGGCACCTGTGTCCCTGTAGGCCTGGACCTCAACACCATTTATTAGGGTTAGTTGCTTGTACTTCTCCAAGTTATGGGGGCAAGCAACCAAAGTTGCCAAATCAATAGCCCCTTCAGAGACTAAAGTAGCCTCTGTGGTCTCCCTAATCAGACCAACCCCAACTAAGTTACCAAAAGTGAGCCCAGCTAATCCCTTGGATTGGCTATTAGTAGGTTTGCTCCCACCACCACTGCTATTAGTAGGGGCACTAGGTGTAGCAGTAGGGGTTGTAGTGGTAGGAGCAGTGGTGCCTTTCTTTGGACAACTGGGATCTGTTGTCCAATGGCCTTTTATTTTACATAAATAGCACCATGGTTTCTTTTCCTTGTTCTGATTAAAGGAGGATTTGGGCCCACGACGCCCACTAGAGTGTTTTTGTGGGCCTGATGAAGACTCATTTTTAGATTTGTCCCCACCCTTGTCAGAAGACTTACCATCCTTCTTTTTGTTGCCATCTTTGTCACCCCCTGTATGAACTTTTCTGTTCACCCTTGTTCTGACCCATTTGTCTGCCTTCTTTCCCAATTCTTGGGGAGAGGTCAGATCAGAGTCCACCAAGTACTGGTGCAACAAATCAGACACACAATTATTAAGAATATGCTCTCTCAGGATTAAGTTATACAGGCTGTCATAATCAGTAACTTTACTGCCATGTAACCACCCCTCCAAGGCCTTCACTGAATGGTCAATGAAATCAACCCAGTCTTGTGAAGACTCCTTTTTGGTCTCTCTGAACTTTATCCTGTACTGTTCAGTGGTTAAGCCATAACCATCCAGGAGTGCATTCTTAAGAACTTGGAAATTATTAGCATCATTTTCTTTCACAGTAAGGAGCCTATCCCTACCTTTTCCACTAAATGATAGCCATAGGATAGAAGCCCGCTGTCTTTGAGGGACATCCTGTACAACACAGGCCCTCTCAAGTGCAGCAAACCACTTGTTAATGTCATCCCCCTCCTTATAAGGGGGAACTATCTTGTGCAGATTCCTGGAATCATGCTCTTTTGCAGGATGACTAAGGGGAATACTGCTGCTGCCACCATGGGTATCTAAACCCAACTTCTGTCTTTCCTTCTCTAATTCAAAAGACTGTCTATCCAAATCCAGCTGTTGCTTTTTAAGCTTCAGTCTGGTTTGTTCCACCCTCAACTTATTGAGTTCCCTCTCTAACATTCTGTCATCAGGGTTGGTGGGAGGGACATTCCTAGAAACAGAGCTATGATGGGAATGAACAGAAGGAGACCTGTCCCTTACAGAAGCCACCCTAACAGCTTGGTTAACAGAAACATTACTACCAGTATGGTGAGAATAAATGCTTTTGCTATGATGTGAGACAACACTATTTATATGGTGTGGCTCATCATCATTACCATCTATGCTAGATTGTCTAGTAATGGGCAGGCTAGGAAGTTTCTTTCCTGAATCTTTTCCTGGGGGAGTCCCTGAATCAGATTGAGAACTATTAGGTACTTTTTCAACAGATGAGGCCCCTATGGCCTTATCCTGTTCTCTAAGCATGTTAAGTAACAGTTCCAAGGAAGGATTCTTCCCTACACTCAAACCTATCTCTATACAGAGACTCCTTGCTCTTTTCCAGCTAAGGTTGTCATATGCAAGTTTGGCCAGATCAACATTTTGGCCTGTGCCAGAAATTTTTTTGAGAGAGTTAAAGTGATAGAAAAAGAGAAAAAAGTTTTCAGAACTTTTTGGAAAGACAGAAAAAAACTTTTTAAACTTTTAAGAACTTTTTGAAAGTTTAGAAGTACTTTTCAGCACTTAGAAAAGAGTGAAAAGAGGAAATGCAAAACTTTTTGGCTATGTGTATATACACTGACCTTGTTTTGTATATTTTTCTCTTATGAAAAGTACAATGACAAGAGTGGTAAGTAGTCTCAAGCACTTATCCCACCGCTGCCACCAATGTAGGAGGCTGGACTGGCTTGTAGTGAGTACCAAGGGGTACTTGCACCTTGCACCAGGCCCAGTTATCCCTTATTAGTGTATAGGGTGTCTAGCAGCTTAGGCTGATAGATAATGGTAGCTTAGCAGAGCAGCTTAGGCTGAACTAGGAGACGTGTGAAGCTACTACAGTACCACTTAGTGTCATATGCACAATATCATAAGAAAACACAATACACAGTTATACTAAAAATAAAGGTACTTTATTCTTATGACAATATGCCAAAGTATCTTAGAGTGTACCCTCAGTGAGAGGATAGGAAATATACACAAGATATATATACACAATAGCAAAAATATACAGTATAGTCTTAGAAAACAGTGCAAACAATGTATAGTTACAATAGGATGCAATGGGGAAACATAGGGATAGGGGCAACACAAACCATATACTCCAAAAGTGGAATGCGAACCACGAATGGACCCCAAACCTATGTGACCTTGTAGAGGGTCGCTGGGACTATTAGAAAATAGTGAGAGTTAGAAAAATAGCCCTCCCCAAGACCCTGAAAAGTGAGTGCAAAGTGCACTAAAGTTCCCCTAAGGACAAAGTAGTCGTGTTAGAGGAATAATGCAGGAAAGACACAAACCAGCAATGCAACAACTGTGGATTTCCAATCTAGGGTACCTGTGGAACAAGGGGACCAAGTCCAAAAGTCACAAGCAAGTCGGAGATGGGCAGATGCCCAGGAAATGCCAGCTGCGGGTGCAAAGAAGCTTCTACTGGACAGAAGAAGCTGAGGTTTCTGCAGGAACGAAAAGGGCTAGAGTCTTCCCCTTTGGTGGAAGGATCCCTCTTGCCTTGTAGAGTCGTGCAGAAGTGTTTTCCCACCGAAAGGACGCTAACAAGCCTTGCTAGCTGCAAATCGTGCGATTAGCGTTTTTGGACGCTGCTGAGGCCCAGGAGGGACTAGGAGGTCGCAAATTGGACCAGCAGAGAGAAGAGACGTCGAGCAAGACAAAGAGCCCTCTCTGAAGCCGGTAGCACTCGGAGAAGTGCCCAAAATAGGCACTACGAGGATGCGTGAAACAGTGCTCGCCAAAGTTGCACAAAGGAGTCCCACGTCGCCGGAGACCAACTTAGAAAGTCGTGCAATGCAGGTTAGAGTGCCGTGGACCCAGGCTTGGCTGTGCACAAAGGATTTCCGCCGGAAGTGCACAGGGGCCGGAGTAGCTGCAAAGTCGCGGTTCCCAGCAATGCAGCCCAGCGAGGTGAGGCAAGGACTTACCTCCACCAAACTTGGACTGAAGAGTCACTGGACTGTGGGGGTCACTTGGACAGAGTTGCTGGATTCGAGGGACCTCGCTCGTCGTGCTGAGAGGAGACCCAAGGGACCGGTAATGCAGCTTTTTGGTGCCTGCGGTTGCAGGGGGAAGATTCCGTCGACCCACGGGAGATTTCTTCGGAGCTTCTGGTGCAGAGAGGAGGCAGGCTACCCCCACAGCATGCACAAGCAGGAAAACAGTCGAGAAGGCGGCAGGATCAGCGTTACAGAGTTGCAGTAGTCGTCTTTGCTACTATGTTGCAGGTTTGCAGGCTTCCAGCGCGGTCAGCAGTCGATTCCTTATCAGAAGGTGAAGAGAGAGATGCAGAGGAACTCGGATGAGCTCTTGCATTCGTTATCTAAAGTTTCCCCAGAGACAGAGACCCTAAATAGCCAGAAAAGAGGGTTTGGCTACCTAGGAGAGAGGATAGGCTACTAACACCTGAAGGAGCCTATCATAAGGAGTCTCTGACGTCACCTGGTGGCACTGGCCACTCAGAGCAGTCCAGTGTGCCAGCTGCACCTCTGTTTCCAAGATGGCAGAGGTCTGGAGCACACTGGAGGAGCTCTGGACACCTCCCAGGGGAGGTGCAGGTCAGGGGAGTGGTCACTCCCCTTTCCTTTGTCCAGTTTCACGCCAGAGCAGGGGCTAAGGGGTCCCTGAACCGGTGTAGACTGGCTTATGCAGAATTGGGCACATCTGTGCCCAACAAAGCATTTCCAGAGGCTGGGGGAGGCTACTCCTCCCCTGCCTTCACACCATTTTCCAAAGGGAGAGGGTGTCACACCCTCTCTCAGAGGAAGTTCTTTGTTCTGCCATCCTGGGCCAGGCCTGGCTGGACCCCATTAGGGCAGCTGCCTGTCTGAGGGGTTGGCAGCAGCAGCAGCTGCAGTGAAACCCCAGGAAGGGCAGTTTGGCAGTACCAGGGTCTGTGCTACAGACCACTGGGATCATGGGATTGTGCCAACTATGCCAGGATGGCATAGAGGGGGCAATTCCATGATCATAGACATGTTACATGGCCATATTCGGAGTTACCATTGTGAAGCTACATATAGGTAGTGACCTATATGTAGTGCACGCGTGTAATGGTGTCCCCGCACTCACAAAGTTCAGGGAATTGGCTCTGAACAATGTGGGGGCACCTTGGCTAGTGCCAGGGTGCCCTCACACTAAGTAACTTTGCACCTAACCTTTACCAGGTAAAGGTTAGGCATATAGGTGACTTATAAGTTACTTAAGTGCAGTGTAAAATGGCTGTGAAATAACGTGGACATTATTTCACTCAGGCTGCAGTGGCAGGCCTGTGTAAGAATTGTCAGAGCTCCCTATGGGTGGCAAAAGAAATGCTGCAGCCCATAGGGATCTCCTGGAACCCCAATACCCTGGGTACCTCAGTACCATATACTAGGGAATTATAAGGGTGTTCCAGTAAGCCAATGTAAATTGGTAAAAATGGCCACTAGCCTGTTAGTGACAATTTGGAAAGAAATGAGAGAGCATAACCACTGAGGTTCTGATAAGCAGAGCCTCAGTGAGACAGTTAGTCACTACACAGGTAACACATTCAGGCACACTTATGAGCACTGGGGCCCTGGGTTACCAGGGTCCCAGTGACACATACAACTAAAACAACATATATACAGTGAAAAATGGGGGTAACATGCCAGGCAAGATGGTACTTTCCTACATCCACGCGGAATCGGAACAGCATGGAATCCGAACGACACAGGGGAGGGGGGAGGAGGAAAGGTTACGGGCACACACATAGGCCACACACCCACCCCCACCCTCACCCCCACCCAAATACCTACACACCTATGCAGATAAAAAAGTCAGAGTGACACCCGTAAACTCCCCCCCAAAAGCAAAGACAAAAGGCAATGAATATGAAAGTAGAAATATATTATTGCAACAATATAGTATAGTGATCTTAGCAATATATGAAGAACCAATACACATCTAGATAAATTTCCATAAAAGTGGCAATAGTCCGGCCCAGTCTTTCCAAGTCCAAATGTCCGTGGGCCAATGTGCTGCAACACATGGGCAAAGCCCACACACAAGATCGAGTCCTTTGGAGAGAACACTGCAGGGGCATCAAAAAAAGTAAAAACAGGCACCTCAGGGGGAAGGGAAGGGGGGGCACCTCAGTCCACGACGCCAGATCCACGAAGGGCCTCCATGCCCACTGTGCCATCCTGGGGAGTGCAAAGCCACAGTCTCTCAAGTCTCTACAGTGGGTGGGTTGCCCACTGTGCCATCCTGGGGAGTGCAAAGCCACAGTCTCTCAAGTCTATACAGTGGTTGGGTTGCCCACTGTGCCATCCTGGGGAGTGCAAAGCCACAGTCTCACAAGTCTCTGCAATGGGTGGGTTGCCCACTGTGCCATCCTGGGGAGTGCAAAGCCACAGTCTCACAAGTCTCTGCAATGGGTGGGTTGCCCACTGTGCCATCCTGGGGAGTGCAAAGCCACAGTCTCTCAAGTCTATACAGTGGGTGGGTTGCCCACTGTGCCATCCTGGGGAGTGCAATGCCACAGTCTCTCAAGTCTATACAGTGGGTGGGTTGCCCACTATCACATCCTGGGGAGTGCAAAGCCACAGTCCATCAGGTGGATGACAGAGACCACTGGTCATGGAGGAGGCATGGTGGGCAGAGTGCGTCCTGAAGGCCTGCCCGACACAGAACCGGGACTGCCAATGGGCCAGCTGTGCTTGAGATGAAGGGCCCAGCGGAGCGGTGCTTGACAGGAAGGGCCCAGTGGAGCGGTGCTTGAGACGGCGGTGCCCAGTTCAGCGGTGCTTGAGATGAAGGGCCCAGCGGAGCGGTGCTTGACAGGAAGGGCCCAGCGGAGCGGTGCTTGAGATGGCGGTGCCCAGTTCAGCGTTGCTTGAGATGAAGGGCCCAGCGGAGCGGTGCTTGAGATGAAGGGCCCAGCGGAGCGGTGCTTGACAGGAAGGGCCCAGCGGAGCGGTGCTTGAGACGGCGGTGCCCAGTTCAGCGGTGCTTGAGATGAAGGGCCCAGCGGAGCGGTGCTTGACAGGAAGGGCCCAGCGGAGCGGTGCTTGAGACGGCGGTGCCCAGTTCAGCGGTGCTTGAGATGAAGGGCCCAGCGGAGCGGTGCTTGACATGAAGGGCCCAGCGGAGCGGTGCTTGAGACGGCAGTGCCCAGTTCAGCGGTGCTTGAGATGAAGGGCCCAGCGGAGCGGTGCTTGACAGGAAGGGCCCAGCGGAGCGGTGCTTGAGACGGCGGTGCCCAGTTCAGCTGTGCTTGAGATGAAGGGCCCAGCGGAGCGGTGCTTGACAGGAAGGGCCCAGGAGAGCGGTGCTTGAGATGAAGGGCCCAGCGGAGCGGTGCTTGAGATGAAGGGCCCAGCAGAGCGGTGCTTGACAGGAAGGGCCCAGCGGAGCGGAGCTTGAGACGGCGGTGCCCAGTTCAGCGGTGCTTGAGATGAAGGGCCCAGCGGAGCGGTGCTTGACAGGAAGGGCCCAGCGGAGCGGTGCTTGAGACGGCGGTGCCCAGTTCAGCGGTGCTTGAGATGAAGGGCCCAGCGGAGCGGTGCTTGATAGGAAGGGCCCTGTTCAGCGGTGCTTCTCACGGCGGGGCCCTGCTCAGCGGTGCTTCTCACGGCGGGGCCCTGTTCAGCGGTGCCTGTCTTGGCGGGGCCCTGTTCAGCGGTCCCTGTCTTGTGTATCCAGTGAACCACACCTGGCCAATAGTTGCCGCTCAGTCTGCAACGGACCTTTCCGTTGCGGGGCCCTCCTCTGATGGAGCCCTGGGGCCCTGGGTCTCCTCCGATACCCCCGGAATGGGGCTGGTGGGGCCCTCATGGCCAGGTCGGCTGCTCCCTGCCTTTTTTGTTTTGCTGCCGTTGGCCTCCTTGGCTCCCTTAGCCGATGTGGCAGGTGACGGTGCGAGGCCACCCTTCTTGGGGGCAGGCGTATCAGGCCTGTCGTACCTGCCCTTGAGTTTCTTGCTCCTCTTCCCGGGGGGGGGGGGCTGGCTGTGCCTTTGCTGCTGGTCAATGTCCCAGACCAAGGAAATGGCGGACTCCAAAAACCAGGCACGACGTGCTTGGGAGTTGGTGGGCTGGTGGTGGCTGAGGTGTTTGTAGAACTCTTACGGGACGGAGGGGGTGGGTCAGGTTGAGGAAAAGAGGTCAAGTTTAGAGAGGAAACATTTCTTTGGAGCCATGGAAAGGGTAGCTGGAGTGGGTATGGGAGTGGAGGAAGAGGATGTGGTTGTGGGAGAGTCAAGTGTGCTGTCTTTGGGTGCAGGTGCTTGGGCTGGAGGCTGACGTGAGGTGGATGGCTGTTGTTTGGGTGCCTGCCTGCGTTTGTGTGGTTGGGAAGCGGGGGTGACAGACACAGTGGGAGAGGACACAGGGGACGGGTACATGGCAGTGGGGGTGGTGACTGCATGTGTGCGGACTGGTCTGGAGGGTCTGCTGGTGATGGGTGCAATGGCTGATGGTGGTGTGTTTGCAGGTGTGTGTGGAGACGTCACAGGGAGGGAGGAGGGAGACGAGGAGGTGGGGGACACAGAGGAGGTAGTGACTGTTGGCATGTCTGCATCTGGATGTTGCTTGGGTGAATGCTTGTGTGTTCTGTGGTGCTTATGTTTGGATGAGCTGCCCTTGGGTGTTGAGGTGTGTGCAGGCTGGTCTGTAGGTGTGGATGGGATAGGCAGAGGAACAGGGGAGTGGGTCTGGGGTGAGGAAGTCAGAAGAGGGAGGCTGGAGACAGGGACAATCGCTGCCGTCAGTGCTGAGGCCAGAGCGTTGAACGATCGTTGATGGGCAGCCTGACCCGAATGAAGGCCCTCCAGGTATGCATTGCTTTGATGCACCTCCCTCTCCACACCCTGGATGGCATTCAGAAGGGTAGACTGCCCAACAATGATGGTCCTCAGGAGGTCAATGACCTCCTCACTGAGGGCAGCAGGGGTAACTGGGGCAGGGCCTGAGGTGCCTGGGGCGAAGGAGATGGCTGGCTTCCTGGCCTTGCGGGCACGGGCCAAAGGCCGAGGGGCTGCTGGGAGGGCGGAGCTGGTGCGCTGGGTGGCGGCTGTACCTGTAGGTTCGGTGGGCACGGATGTTGCCGCCACCGCAAGGCAGCTCCCATCCGAGGACGTGTCGGTGTCACTGACGTCTGCATGGGTCCCCGTGGTGGAGCCCCCCTCGCCCTCCGTCTCACTGGTCATGTCGGAGTCCGTTGCATGGCCCTCCGGGGCCATGTGAGATGCAGCTCCCTCTTGCGCCGATGCCACTTCTCCTCCGCCTGATGATGCTAATGCACACATTCACAGAAAAACAAAGAAAATGGGGGGGGTGGAAAACATAAAGACAGGTTGAGTGCATGCATTGGGGACACCGTTGGCGGAGAGGACAGACACAGAAGCCCCCTGCACTACGCTGCGCACTTGGGGTACACTACACATTCACTGGGACATGCCCTACAAGCCTATGGGCGACAACTGACCACACAGTATACACTGGTCCATGAATCGCGTCACTAGGCACCCTACAGAGGTGGGGGGCGGGGGTACAGGACCATAGCTCACGGACGGGCCTATCCTACAGAAATCGCCTTGGCCTAGGGATACCCACAGCCCTCCTCCCCCACCCAGGCACCTCCACTGCACGCAAAATAGCTGAATGTGCTTGTACTCACCCCCTTGTGTCTGCTGTGATGTCCTCAAGCGCCCATCTAAATCGGGGTAGGCCACCGCCAGGATCCGGGACATCAGGGGGGTCAAGGTCCGACTGGCAGCCCTCCTAGGTTGGGAGGCCATCCCCAGCAGAGCCTCGGCGGTCTTCCTGCTCCCGCGGCGGATGTCCTCTCACCTCTTGCGGCAGTGGGTGCCCCTTCTGTTGTGGAGCCCCAGGGCCCGGACGTCCTTGGCGATGGCACGCCAAATCTCGATCTTCTGATGGGCGCTGACCTATGTGACATGTACAAGGGGGGAAGAGAAACATCATCACTTTTCTGCATGCTCGATGTGAGTGGCCCCCCCTCCCCAACCTTGCCATGTGGCACATGCTCTCATCTGTCGTGCCATGCATTCGTCATTCGCTGCCCTACCCTCCATCGTACATCCTCCCCACTCAACCCAGGCATTGGGCAATATGCATTGCCCCCCGTGTACTCACCTGTTGGTCTGGAGGCCCGTAGAGTAGCGCATACTGGGGGAGGACCCCGTCCATGAGCTTCTCCAACTCCTCGGAACTGAAGGCGGGGGCCCTTTCCCCAGTCGCAGCAGCCATTGTCACTTCCAGACCGAGGTCACAGCAGCACTTGCAGTATAGGTCCTCTCCTGTGGATGCTCAGGTCTCGTGTGATTAAGCATAGAGAAAATGGCGGTTACGGCCGCGGCTGTGCGTACCGCGGCGGTGTGTACCACGACCGCCGGCGCTCACCGCCATTGGCTCCTGAAACCCATAGGGTTCAATGTTGTCCAATGCGGCTCTGCGCCGCGGACTGCGACCGCCTACCGCCACGGTGTGCCACGTCAGCGCAATGACCGCACTTCACATTGTCACACTTCACAGGTCAGGCAGCCGCCATTTCAAGGGCCCACATGGCTTAATTCCTACTGCGTCACACATGGCTAGGCCTTGCACCGACATTCATACTGGCCATTCAATCCCGAGAGATTCGTGTACTGTGCATGCTGTGGGCACTTACCTGTGGGTTGCTTGACTCTGTGCTCCATGTTGTCCTTTCTAGGCACCGTCCGGTGGGACTTGCGAGGAGACGGAGGAATCTTCCCGTGTACAGACCGCTGGTGGACCTGTCGACAATGGAAGAAAGACACGTCATACTCACCTACAGACTCAACCGTGCCACTATACAGGAACTGTGTGTCCAGCTGGAGCCAGACCTGATGTCACCCTTCCGCCAACCCACAGGGATTCCACCTCTAGTGCAGGTGCTGTCAGTACTGCATTTTTTTGCCAGTGGATCATTCCAAACTACAGTGGCCATTTCATCAGGGATGTCTCAGCCTATGTTTTCAAAGGTGTTGTCCAGAGTGTTGTCTGCCCTGATGAAATACATGCGGAGCTACATCATTTTCCCTGAGGTGGGTGACTTGCCTACAGTGAAGGGTGATTTCTATGCCCTTGGACACATTCCCAATATAATTGGTGCCATTGATGGTACCCATGTGGCTTTGGTTCCCCCAAAAGACAATGAACAGGTGTACAGGAACCGAAAAAATTATCATTCGATGAATGTCCAGGTGGTCTGTTTGGCTGACCAGTACATCTCCCATTTAAATGCCAAGTTCCCAGGGTCAGTGCATGATGCGTACATCATGCGAAATAGCAGCATCCCTTATGTGATGGAACAGATACAGAGACAGCGTGTGTGGCTAATTGGTGACTCAGGTTACCCCAACCTGCCTTGGCTATTGACCCCAGTGAGGAATCCCAGGACCAGGGCAGAGGAACGGTACAATGAGGCCCATGGGCGTACTAGGAGGGTGATTGAGCGGACCTTCGGCCTCCTGAAGGCCAGGTTTAGGTGCCTGCATATGACTGGTGGATCCCTAATGTACTCACCAAAGAAGGTGTGTCATATCATCGTGGCCTGCTGCATGCTTCACAACCTGGCTTTGCGACGCCAGGTGCCTTTCCTGCAGGAGGATGGTCCAGATGGTGGTGTTGTGGCCGCTGTGGAGCCTGCGGAGAGTGAAGAGGAGGAAGACGAAGAGGACGACACAGACAACAGGGACAGAGTCATACTGCAGTATTTCCAGTGACACACAGGTAAGGATCCACTCCTGCATTGTATTATATCTGTAACTGTAGAGGCTCTCTACTGTCTGACCTTTCACCCCAATGTATGGTAACTTAGTTGTGTATTTCACTTCCTATTTCAGTGATCTGATCCCCACCGAGTGCCCTCTGGTTTTGTTCCCCATCGACTACCGCTGTGTGACACTGGTATGTTGTCATCACAAAGTAAATAGAAATGTTTTGTTGGTTATCTCGAATACATTTGGTTTGAATAAATAGATAGCAGAATCCAGTTGGTTGTTGTGCAATTATTGTGTTTATTGAAGTTTTAAAATAGGTGTATAGTTCTAAAAGGGTGATGGGTGATGGTGGAGGCATGTCCATGGCAGTGTCCAGACTGTTGTTCCTACAGGTCCATTGTCCATATGCCTGTGGAAGGTGGAGCAGGGGCAGTTCAAGGTTGGACAGGGTGAACAAGTGGGACAGTGGGATGGCATCCGGGGGATTCCGTGCATGGCGGGGGTCTTGACATCCTACTCTGTCTTCTTCCTAGATCTCAGGCCTTTCTTGCGGGGTGGTTCTTGTTCTGCAGGGGGTGGGGTCCGGGTGGGCCGTTGCTGTTGTGTCGGGGCATCCTGACCACTAGCGCCGGCGGAGGTGGTGGGCTGTTCTTCCTCTATGCTAGTGGCAGGGGCCCTTTGGGGGCCACATGGTCCCGCAAGGTGGTGACAATCTGGTTGAGTGCCACCACCATTGTACCCATTGCGGAACTGATGCTGCGCAGTTCTTCCCGGAACCCCATATTCTGTTGCTCATGCAGAAGCAGGATTTCCTGCAACCTGGCCAGGACCGTCGCCATCGTCTCTTGGGAGTGGTGGTAGGCTCCCATGATGGTGGTGAGGGCCTCTTGGACAGTGGGTTCCCTAGGCCTGTCCTCCCTCTGTCGCACAGCAGCCCTCCCAGTTCCCCTTTGTTCCTGGGCCTCTGTCCCCTGGACGGTGTGCCCACAACCACTGCCCCCAGGTCCCTGTTGTTGTTGAGGTTGTGGGTTACCCTGGGTGCCCTGTACTGGTAGACACACCGCTGCTTGACCTGTCCTGGAGACAGAAGCATGGGCCCGCTGGGTGGGTGCTGTGCTGGTGTTTCCAGAGGGGGGTAGGTCTGCTGTGGCCTGTGGCTGACTGAGGGTAACAGACTGTCCAGAGGTCCCTGATGGTCCGGGCTGGTCATCAGGTTCTAGGTCGACAGAGCTGCTGTCATCACTTGGGGCCTGTTCTGGGGGTGGGATGGACAGATCTGGACCCTCCTGGCCGGTGTGTTGGCGTTCGGGCCCTGCAGGGGTAAAAGAGTATGGTTATTGCTTTTGTGTGTGCCATGGCGTGCGATTTGTGGATGCCCTTGTCCCCCAGTGCTGGCAGTCCCATGTGGGAGGAGTTGTGAGGGTGGTTTGGGGGGGGGGATGGGTATGTGCAGTGGTCATGCTTAGGTGATGGGTGTCCATGGTTTGTGTTGGCATTCAGGGGTTGGTGTTGGGTTGGGTGGGTTGTGCTGGTGAGACATTGACAGGGAGGATGTGTGCAGGGGGGTTGGGGGTGAGAGTGGGGGTGTGGGTTGGCATGCTGGTGGTTGGGGGGGGAGAAGTAGTTGAGATGAGACTTACCAGAGTCCATTCCTCCGGCTACTCCAGCGAGGCCCTCAGGATGCAGGATGTTCAAGACCTCTTGCTCCCATGCTGTGAATTCGGGTGGAGTGGGTGGGGGTCCGCCGCGAGTCTTCTGCACAGCGATGTTGTGTCTTGACACCATCGAGCGCACCTTCCCCCATAGGTCGTTCCAGCGCTTTCGGATGTCTTCCCGATTTCTGGGATGCTGTCCCACAGCGTTGACCCTGTCGACGATCCTTTGCCATAGCTCCGCCTTCCTGGCTATTGTGGTGTGCTGCACCTGTGTGCCGAAGAGCTGGGGCTCTACCCTAATTATTTCCTCCACCATGACCCTGAGTTCTTGGTCCGAGAACCTGGGGTGTCTTTGGGGTGCCATGGGGTGGTGTGGATGAGGTGTGGGGTGGTGTTTGTGGTGATGAGTGTGGTGGTGTGTGGTGTTTTGTGCGTAGAGGTGGTGTGGGTGATGATGTCGGGTTCCTGTGTGTGTTGTGCTTTGCGTTCCCTGTGCTCTCTCTCTGTGTATTGCGCCTTGTCTCTGACATTCGATTTGTGGGGTGTTGTGGGTGTTGTGGGTGTGTGTTTTATATAGTGATGGGTGTGTGGGTGTGTTCTTTGTATGTGTATCAGGTGTGTGTATTTTGAATTGTCCAATGTGGATGTGTTTTGTATGGGTGTGTGTATTTTGAGCGCAGCGGTGTGTACCGCCAATGGAATACCGCGGTTGAAAGACCGCCGCGTGGATTCGTGGGTCGTAATGGCATGGGCGTGTTTGTGTTGGCGTGACGGTGGAGGTTTGGTCATCTCCAGTTTATCGCTGACCGCTGATGAGGCGGCCTTCAGTGGATGTCGGGTTTTTGGCGGTTTGGCAGTTGTGGGTCAGAATGACCGTGGCGGTTTACTGCGGCCGCAGCGGTATGATGGCGGTCTTCTGACCGGCGGTAAGAGCCTTTTACCGCCGAGGTCAGAATGACCCCCTATGTCTTTTGTTCTCAGATTCTGTGCCTACATTGCCTTTCACGCCTTGTCTCTAGTACTCAGCTTTTGTGCCCATTTTGTCTTCTGTGCTCAACTTTTGTGCCTGTTTTGTCTTCTATTCTCTGCTATTGTGTCTGCTTTTTGTCCTTGTATGCAGCTAGTGTGCCTGTTTTGTCTTCTGTGCACTTGTCTTTGTACTCAGATTTTGTGCCCATTTTAGTGCTCTCTATAGTCTTTTGTGACCATATTTGTGCTAGTGTTGTTGCCCTGACTTGGTTCTGCTAAATGCCATTCTGCTGCCCAGCTTCTCCCCTCGCTCCAGGACTTCCAACACCTTCATCCTCAAGCCCCGTCCCTGCTTTTTTCCTCCCTCCTCTCCTTATCTGTTCTCCTACGTCTTCCTTGCACCTTCTCCTGCTGTCAACTCCTACCCTCAAACCCTGCCCCACACCCCTCCCCTACTTAATGGTGGCTGGTGCATGGTCTCCATTTAATGGGTGCCTAGAGCCCAGCTCCCAATTACCTTGAACTGGGACTCTGACCAGTCTAAGGCTCTTCTTGGACCCACCAGTCTCCCTTGATGCCCTGTCATGCTCCTCCTCTTTCCCTTTCAGTCCTCAACACTCACGCTTGACCTGTGCTCTGTCTTTGGGCTTGCTTCTGTGCCCATTCTGTCTTTTGTATTCAGCTTTTAATACCTCTTTGTCTTTCTTGCTCTATCTTTTGTACTCAGCTTGTGTGCCCATTTTGTCTACTGTACTCAGCTTGTGTAACCATTTTGTCTACTGTGCTCATCTTTTGTGCCCGTTTTGTGTTCTGCGCACTGCTATTGTGCCTACTTTTTATCCTTGTACTCAGATATCGTGCCCATTTTCTCCTCAAAACATTAGTCTTTTGTGACTATATTTGAGCCATTTTTGGAGCCCTGACTCGGTTCTGCTAACTTTTTTTGTGCTCCACCACTTCTCTTCTCACTCAAGGACTCCCCTCCCACCCTCCCATGCTTTTCCCGTCTTCCTCCTCCCCCTCTCCTTACCTGTTTTTCTGCATCTACATCGTGCCGTCTCCCACTGCTGATTACTGCTACAGTCCCACTCCCACTCTTCTCCCTCTCCCAGGACCCGGTAGCTACTGCACTACTAAGCAGCAGGCACAGCAGGTGCATCAAAGGCAAGTCTATCAATGCCTGGTCCCTGCCTGGACCACACCCAGCGCCTTAACGGAACTGCTTGCACTCAACACCAGTCGCTGACATAACCGCTGGCCCTGCTCTACCCTACATCATGCAGTAGGACCTTTCTCATGCACTGACTGCTGCTTCTACTCCACCCAACATGCTCACCTCACCCCATCTCACTTGAATTCTCCTCAACATCAGATCCCTATACAAACACACCACTGAGGTCTGGGACCTCAACGATGCCCACTCACTGAACATCTTCTTTCTCACTGAAAACTGGCTCAGTCCATCATCTACACCCATCACCACAGAAGCCATGCCTCATGGCTATAAGATTGTGCTCCACAACAGGTACAATAAACCTGGAGGAGGCCTTGTGATCATCCACAAATAAATCATCACTTGCACTACTGCAACAGAAGAATTTACTGTGATCATGGAACACATGCACTGCTAACTTCATACTAGCCATCCCACCACCATCTCAGGCACTCTCACTTACAGACCACCATCACCCTACACCTCCTTCAGCAACTTTCTCACTGACTTCATCATTGTCATTACCATCAGGTCCAATGACGTCCTGCTGCTCGATGACCTAAACTTTCATTTTGATGATCCAACAGACCAATACGTCTCTGACCTCCTGGAGAGCCTCAACAACATTGGACACAAACAGCTCATACAAGGCCCGACTTACATCACTGGCACACACTCAACCTAGTCTTCCCCACCAGCAGCAAAACTGCATTTGGCCACCTCACTCCACTCACATGGACAGACCACTCTATCAAACACTTCTACATATACACACCCCACTCCACCAAACCAGAGCTAGCCACCAATTTTATCCGCAATTGGAACAACATAACAGAAGCAGACTGGACACACACCCTCATATCCAACCAACCCATTTGCTTGTAGAGCCTGATGTGACAGCAGGAAAATTTCTAATAGATAAAGCCACAGGGCACAATACAGCTTTATCAGTTCCTGTCTCCTGCCAACTCTGTTGTAAATTCGTTTTGAAGTGTCTTTTGCATATCTTACTTTTGCCTTTTCACACAATACCAACAGCATAATATTGCTATATCTTTGCAATGGTCTGCCACTTAAAGTGAGTAGCATTAGAGAGAGAACAGTGGGACAACTGCAGTGCAACAAAGTGGTGGCAATTCCTGATGGACATCTGCAGCACTACGCACAGTGTCTCAGATCTTGTGGGTTACATGCATGGTGAAGTTCTACAAGTGCTGTAAATGCTCGATAGGAACATCTCCTTCCTTTCATACCTGCAGAGCACTTCTGTTTCAAATAATGTACAGGCAACATCAGCAGAGGAGTCGAGGGCAGATGATGTCACGCACTACAAAGTAGCAAAGACCAAAGGAATTATGCGATTTTGCTGCAGCAACGCTTTTTGAATATTTATGGCTTTGCCACACTTGCCATATAATCCATCATCTGCTGCATAACCTGCAGATTTAAAAATATATATTTCTAGTTCAAAAGGATCAAAAATTACTAAAATTATGTGTCCCATCGCACTTGAAGGCCCTTCACAAAGGTTGACTGGTTAACAGTCAGTTGCCTATTGCTGTATTTGGATGTTAAATCGGTACTAATAAGGTGAAGCCTTATCCCAGACAGTTATCCCATTCGGCCCTAAAAAATGTATACTCAGTGCTTAGTTTGCAAAAGGTAAGTGTTAAGGCCTTTCTCAGGAAACCACTGCAACGTACATCACCCATTGCCCCTGTGAGTGCTGCCAGTGACAGTACCAACACAACTACTAACCATCACTTCTACAAGTGTGACACATTAGAATATTCCAGGCCTCCCAAATGTATAAGAATGGTGCAGGTTATTCATTTTAATGTATATTACCCCAGGCAAAGTGTTAAATACAGTCTTTGTGAACAGAATAAAGGAACAACCCCAGGCAAAGTGTTAAACAGGTTCTTCCTGAACAGAATGAAGGAACAAATCGATGCTCAGTTGGGAGACCAGCAAGCTGCCTTCCTCAAAGATAGATCCTGTACAGACTAGATTACAACATTGCACATCATGATTGATCAGTCATTGGACTGGAACTACCCTTCCATGTAAACTTCATCAACTATGAGAAGGCATTCAACAGCGCAGACAGAGAGACCCTTTGGGAACTCCTCCACCACTGTGGTGTGCCAGATAAACTCATAAGAATCATTAGGATCCCTTACAAGGGAATTTCCTGTAAGATAGTCCATGGAGGACAACTCACAAAAGCCTGTGAGGTGAGGACCGCCTGGGCTGTTTGCTCTCACTTTTTCTCTTCCTGCTGGTCATAGAATAGAATGGATCATGAAGACATCCACAGCAAGGAGAAGAAAAATAATCCAGTGGATACCTCGGACACAGCAAGACAACCTGAACTTTACAGGTGACCTGGCCCTACTCTCCAATACCCATCTGCAGATGGAAGAAAATACCAACAAATCGACAGCCACCTCAGCATAACTTGGCCTCAACATCGACAAGGGAAAAAAAACAAGGGGCAGATTTAAGATCCCCTTGCACCACTTTAGCACCGTTTTAGCGATATTTTTATTTATTCTAAGGCGGCGCTAAGGAGGCCTTTTCCCTGCACCATATTTACAAAGTAGCGCAATGCATGCATTGCTCCACTTTGTAACCCTTTGTGCCACATTATGCCTGCTCCAGGGATAATGTATGCAAGGGGAGTGTTGCTACGTTAGGAGATTTAAAGATTTCACTGCACCATTTTTTCTGTCATTTTCAGTGCCTGCTCAGGGCAGGCATTAAAATGACGTACCCATTTACATCAATGGGCCTCCTTGCACTTTGCTACACTAGCATTAAAATCTTTGATGCTAGTGTAGCAAAGTGCCACAATAGCGTAAAAAATGTTGATGCTATTGTTCTAACTACCGCCATGGTGCACCATATCTTAAATATTGTGCACACATGGTGGTGTTAGGGGGGCACAGGGAGCACAAGAAAAGTGGAGCTGCATTGGATTGTGTAGGATAGTGCCCTCTTTTTGTCATGGTTACCCCCATTTTCTGCCTGATGTCAGTGTGCTTGACTGTGTTCCCTGGGTTACTGCTAACCAGGACCTGACTGATTAGGCTCTCTCCTCTCTAAATGTGGTTACTGCATACTGGTAACACAGTATTTCACTCACAATTGGCATACTGGTGTCTCCTTATACGTTCCTACTATATCGTACCTAAGTACCCAGGGCATTCGGGTTCTAGGGATCCCTATGGGCTGCAGCAAATCTTTTGCCCATAGGGAGCCCATGCAAAGGCTTCTGCAGGACTCCCATTGCAGCCTGCGTGAAAAGGTGCATGCACCCTTTCACTGCCATTTACACAGCACCAGGTCACTTATAAGTCACCCCTATAGCAGGCCCTCCAGCCCTGAAGGCAGGGTGCAGAGTACCTGTGTGTGAGGGCACCCCTGCACTAGCAGAGGTGTCCCCACGACCTCCAGTACTATTTTCCCAGACTTCGTGAGTGGGGGGACGGCATTTTACGCGCCACTACCTATGTCTAGCTACATAATGGTAACTCCAAACATAGGCATGTTTGGTATCAAACATGTAGGAATCATACCTTCATGCTTTTGCAAGCATTGGTTGTATGATTCCATGCACTCTGGGGGCTCCTTAGAGGACTCCCAGTACTGCCATTACAGCCTTCTGAGGTTTTCCAGGCAGCCCCAGCTGCTGCCACCTCTCAGACAGATTTCTGCCCTCCTGTTGCTCGAGCAGCTCGAGCCCAGGAAGGCAGAACAAAGCATTTCCTTTTGGAGAGGGGTGTAACACCCCCTCCCCTTGGAAATAGGTGGTACAGACTTGGGAGAGATAGCCTCCGCAAGTCCACTGGAAATGCTTTGAAGGGCACATTTGGTGCCCTCCTTGCATAATCCATTCTACACCAGTTAAGGGACCCCCAGCCCCTGGTCTGGTGCGAAACAGGACAAAGGAAAGGGGAGTGACCACTCCCCTGTCTATCACCACCCCAGGGGTGGTGCTCAGAGCTCCTCCAGAGGGTCCCTGGGTTTTGCCATCTTGGATTCAAGGTTGGCAGGGAACTCTGGGAGCATCTGAGTGGTCAGTGCCAGCAGATGACATCAGAGCCCTCTCCTGATCGATGCTTACCTGGTTAGGTGACCAATCCCTCTTTCAGGGTTATTTAGGGTATCTCTTTTGGGTGGTTCTTGAGATTCGAATTGCAAGACTCCAGCAGGAATCCTCTGCATCCTCCACTTCAACTTTTCACTGAAGAAACTGCATCTGGACCCTCTAGGAGCTCTACAAACTGCAACATAGAAGCAAGATGACTTTTGCAACATTGTATCTTCAGCTCCTGCCAGCAACTCCACCTGTTTCCAGGTCATGCATCCTCAGAGGACAGCCTGTCTTTAGCCTGCACCAGAAGAGCAAAGCAATCTCCCTTGGGGTGAAGGAGTCGCTCCCCTGCTTCTTCAGACACCTACTGTGAAGACTACTGGTGGTGTGGATCCCCTCTCTTGCTAAGCTGCGTGGATCCGGCATCACAGGTGTTGGACTGAAGTGTTCCCAATGGTCCTGACATCCTACTCTCCAACTTTGGTTGAGTGTAATCGTGCCGGTGTGGAGGAACCACTCCAGACTGCGTTATAGGTTTAAAACTAAGGATTTGTATTGAAGTTATGGTATATAGCGGAATTCAGGTAGGTTTGTTTCAGTCTTTGCGAAGCGGGGCTTTAATTGGTGGGATGTTTTTGAGGTCCATTCTTTACTCGTCTTTCTCTCTCTCTCTCTTGTTCACAGGACTTTTCCCTGGGAAGCACATGTGGAGAGAAAAGAACACGAGCTGTAAGTGATCTTTTAGTGATATCTCTTTTCTTATACAATGTTGTTATTTCCTGTCTTTCTGTTTTTGACAATAGTACATTACTCTCCTTATCTCAGGTTAGCCTGTACTTGTCTTCTGTTTTTCGTACTATTCTGATTCCTAATCTCTCTTGTCTTTCTGGTTTCCCTTAGTATTAAGCAGTTTCTGTGCTTGGGCTTCAGCGGGCCCTTTAGAGGTAATGGTGGTCTACGGTGCCTTTCAGTAAGTTTTCGTGTTTCCCTCTGCTCCTTGTTTGTTTTTCCCCTTTTCCCTTCCTAGTACCCTAGTGCTCGTGCCTTCCCGTTTCCTCAGTGATTGTCTATTCCCTCCTCCCATTTTCCCCGTGTTACCCTTTTCACTCCACTCCTTTCTCTCTCTCTTATTTACAGTCACTCAGGGACGTAGTCCCACGTACCTGAATGGCCACGCTTCTCCTGGAGCGTGGCGGGATGCTGCATTTCGGCCTCCCGGTCGCCTGGAACAGGGTCTTCTCGGTATCGCCTCCCAGTTCCTCTTCCGATACCAGGACGGTACCTTCGGTGCTGGTTCCCAGTCGAGCTCTGTTCCTCGTCTCTCTCCTTCCCTCCTCTCAACGCTGAAAGTGCTGTCTCCGGGATATTTGACCTGCTGGCGTCCCGCCGCTGCGGAACGATTGACCAATCACAGGCGGCATGACCAGGAAGCTTCGGAGCAACAGGGGAAGAGTCAGCACAAGTGATAGCCATTTGCGGGTGCGCAGGCTCTAGCCTGTCACATACACTCCCCCTAGGGAGCGGCCTGTCGAGACGCTCCAAAGCCGGATAACGGGAAAGGAAATCTGCTGCCATCATGTGTTTCCCAGGCAGATGTTGGATCCGAAAGGAGAATGGCTGTAAGGAAAGGAACCAGCGAAGAACACAGGCATTAGTGTCCTTATGATGGGCAAGCCATGTGAGAGGCGCATGATCAGTGTTCAGGGTAAAAGTTCTGCCCGATAAGTAGTATCTGAGAGATTCAATTGCCCACTTAATCGCCAAGCATTCCTTCTATATAGCCGGATAATGACATTCCCGTGGTAGAAGCTTCCTGCTGATGTACAACACTGGGTGGAGGGAATCATTATCCTGCTGTTGGGATTACACTGCCCCAAGCCCTACGTCGGAGGCATCAGTCAATAACACAAAAGGTTTATCAAAATCAGGACAACACAGCACGGGTTCCGAAGTGAGAGCGGCCTTTAGTTGCTCAAAACTACGTAAGGCAGGCATAGAGGGAGGACCAAGGGTGTTGGGACAGGAGTTATTCAGTAGATTAGTAAGAGGTTCTGCAATGGTGGAGAAATGAGGGATAAATCGCCGATAATAGCCAATCAAACCCAGGAAAGCTCTAATATCTTTCTTTCTCTTGGGAAATTCCATTTTAGAAATGGCCTCTACTTTTTCGACCTGAGGACTAATTCCACCATTCCCCACAATATAGCCCAGGTACTTGATACTAGTCTGCCCGAGTTTACATTTGTCAGGATTGGCAGTTAAGTTGGCCTTTCGTAAAGCATGCAATGTGGTCTTTAGATGTGTCATGTGCTCCTCCCAGGTCTTGCTGTATATAACAATGTCATCGAGATAGGCAGCAGCATATTGCTGAAAGGGACGTAGGATTTCGTCCATGAGCCTCTGGAAAGTGGCGGGCCCCATGGAGACCAAAAGGAAGGACAGTAAAGTGATATAAACCTGAGGGGGTGGCAAATGCTGTTTTTTCTTTATCGTCCTTTCTTAAGGGTATCTGCCAATAACCCTTTGTGAGATTTAAGGTGGATAGGTATGTGGCTTGGCCTAATCTCTCAATCAGTTCGTCTATTCTAGGCATGGGATAAGCATCAAAATAGGTTAAGTTGTTGACACCCCTATAATCTACACAAAATCGTGTACTGCCATCGGGCTTGGGTACCAGTACGACTGGCGAGCACCAGGGACTGGTTGACGGTTCTATAATACCCGCTGCCAACATAGTTTGGACCTCTCCTTCAATTATCTTTTGCTTTGCTTCAGGGACGCGGTATGGCCTCTGTCGTGAGACAGTATTTTGTTTCAAACGAATGGGATGTTGGACTAGGGTAGTTCTACCCGGATATCTAGAGAAGACATCTTGATTGTGCTGTACTAACTTGGTTAGTTGATTGTGATACCCTCTTGTAAGTTCAGGATTGATCCATGGGTTTACCTGGTTGGACCGATCCTGGGAAGTTATCTTGGGATATTGGATGTCGTCAGGAATCTCAGAGTTGATAAAGTGAACGGAGTTGTCTCCTTTGGGTTCTAGCCATTTCTTCAGTAAGTTGATATGATATATCTGCTCCCTAGCGCTCCCTTGGGGAATGGCCAGCTTATATGTGGTGGGGTTGATCTGAGCTATCACTTCAAACGGTCCCTGCCATTTGGCCAATAGCTTATTGTCAGTGCTAGGGAGCAAGACTAAAGCTTTGTCTCCTACTGATAAGGTGCGAACAGCACTCCGGATATCGTATCTTTATTTCTGCTTATCTTGTGCTTCCTGTAAGGCCATATGGGCTTCTTCCAATACTGTATGTAGATGGTCTCTTAACTCCCTGGTGTAGGTTAAGAGGTCTTTTACTTCCTCTTCTGTATCCTCCCACTGTTCAACTATCATGTCTAACAGGGTGCGTGGCTGTCATCCGAATAACATTTCAAAAGGACTATGACCCAATGACGCTTGTACATGTGTACGGATAGCATATAAAACCAATGGAAGTTCTTTTCCCAGTCTTTCCCAGCTTCCGATATACTTTTTCTGAGTAATGATTTAATGGTTTTATTATATCTTTCTACTAGCCCATCGGTTTGCGGATGATAAACTGAGGTACGGATTTGTCTCACCCCTAGTAGTCGACATACTTCTGCCATTAATCTAGACATAAATGGAGTCCCTTGATCTGTCAAGATCTCTTTCGGAAAACCCACTCTGGAAAAGAACTCTATCATAGCCTGAGCGATAACTTTAGTATGTGCACTGGGAAGGGGTATGGCCTCGGGATATCGTGTTGCATAGTCCACCAAAACTAACACATACTGTCTTCCCCGAGTTGAAGGGGTAAGGGGCCCGATAAGGTCCATTCCCACCTGGGTAAAAGGAATGTCAATAATGGGAAGTGGCTGAAGGGGAACGGGTTTTTGTGGAGAGGGGTTGTATAACTGACATTTGGTACACTCAGAACAATGCTTACGTATCTCGCCATAAACCCCGGGCCAATGAAATCGTGAAAGTACCGCTTCTTCCGTTTTCTCTCTTCCTAAGTGTCCTTCCCCATTATCCCCATGTGCCAGTTGCAACACTTGTTGACGGTGACTTTTAGGTACAACTAATTGTAGGTAATTTCCTCTGGTGGGCGTGGGGTTTCTATATAGGAGATTATTACGAACCAAGAATCGGGGACCTACCCCTGGTGCTGTTCCGGACTCGGCCTGCTGCCAGGCATATTTTAAGGTAGGATCCTCATTTTGATTTTGTCGAAACTCTCCCGTGATTGTGCAAACCTTCCCAATACCAATGGAATCTTTGGGGGTCGGGCAGTTCGGCATATAAGAGCGTCGTTGTTGTCTTTTTTGTCTTTTGCTGAGGGCAATTCATACTTGTTTGGGTTCCTCCGGGTCCATTACTCTTGGTGCTTCCCTCCACCATTCCCTCAGAAGGTGCTCTTGTCTTGCTTTTTCCAACAAGGAGGGAAAATCCTCATAATCTGTCCCGAGGATTATATCCTCATCGAGGCTGGGGAGCACCCCTACCCTGAGAGTTTCACACTCTTGCCTCCATTTCAACTGTATTGTCGCAAGTGGGTAAAACCGTTGATCCCCATGTACACAGGTAATGAGAACCTGTGACTCTGGTTCCACCTGCCCTGGCATTATTGAATCATCCCTGATCACGCTCTGGCTACATCCAGAATTGATTAGAGCCATCCTTTCTACTTCATTGATGAGGAGAGGGAGGGTATATTTGGGTTTCTTCCCTCCAGCCCAGAACACTCTTCCCTTGGTCAGGCCTATCTCCATAGGTTCGTCTGTTTCTTTCTTTTGAGGGCAATGCCAAGCAATATGGCCCCACTCTGAACAGTGATAACACTGGGGTCCATGGTTGGTATATCCAGAAGGACCCGGGCCAGCTGGTTGTGATCGTTCAGTTCCAGAATTTCCTACAGGCCGCGGTAGATGTAATCTAGGTATGGCGGACGGGCCGGGGTTGGTGGGGTCCGACTAGCATTATCACTAAAATCCGTGCCTCTATGATAAGCACAGGCAAACTCTATGGCGGTTTCATTTGTGAGTCCAGGATGTTGCCATACCCAGTTGCGGGTGGTAGGGGGAGAGCATCTAAGTATTGTTCCAAGACTATAATGTCAAATATTTCTTCTTTTGTGTTCTCTGTTGGAAGTAGCCACCTCCCGGCTGCATGTTGGACTCGATAATACAAAGAACAGGGGTTCTCCTGTTGCTGCCATTTCATGTGTCTAAACTTGGTGCGATAACTCTCACTGTCCAAACCTACTCTCTCCAGAATGGCTTTCTTAAGATCTTTGTATGGAAGAGTACCACTGGGGTTAACAGCTTGATATGTTGCTTGTAAATGGCCGGTGAGAAGGGGGGCAATATATTGGCCCCATTTATCCTCTGGCCAGTTAGCAGTACTGGCCACCCTCTCAAAGTTGGTGAAAAAAGCATCAGGGTCTTCCTGTTCCTGATAGCGTTGCAATACACTACTCGGTACTGTGGGGTGTACTTTAGTATGAGCGATGGTATCATTAAGTTTACCCAAGGCAGTCTCATGTACGAGTTGATTATTGGCCATAATCATTGCCTGACTCTTAGGAGCTGTTTGCAGTGCCTCTCGTTCCTCTTTAGCTTCTTTCATTTGTTGTTCCCACATTATCTGGAGATGCCTCTGCCCTTCTGCCAACTGAGCGATTACGTCTGTGTAGGAGGCTGGACTGGCTTGTAGTGAGTACCAAGGGGTACTTGCACCTTGCACCAGGCCCAGTTATCCCTTATTAGTGTATAGGGTGTCTAGCAGCTTAGGCTGATAGATAATGGTAGCTTAGCAGAGCAGCTTAGGCTGAACTAGGAGACGTGTGAAGCTACTACAGTACCACAAGTGTCACTTGCACAATATCATAAGAAAACACAATACACAGTTATACTAAAAATAAGGTACTTTATTTTTATGACAATATGCCAAAGTATCTTAGAGTGTACCCTCAGTATGAGGATAGCAAATATACACAAGTTATATGTACACAATACCAAAAATATGCAGTATAGTCTTAGAAAACAGTTCAAACAATGTATAGTTACAATAGGATGCAATGGGAACACATAGGGATAGGGGCAACACAAACCATATACTCCAAAAGTGGAATGTGAACCACGAATGGACCCCAAACCTATGTGACCTTGTAGAGGGTCGCTGGGACTATTAGAAAATAGTGAGAGTTAGAAAATTAGCCCTCCCCAAGACCCTGAAAAGTGAGTGCAAAGTGCACTAAAGTTCCCCAAAAGACAAAGAAGTCGTGATAGAGGAATAATGCAGGAAAGACACAAACCAACAATGCAACAACTGTGGATTTCCAATCTAGGGTACCTGTGGAACAAGGGGACCAAGTCCAAAAGTCACAAGCAAGTCGGAGATGGGCAGATGCCCAGGAAATGCCAGCTGTGGGTGCAAAGAAGCTTCTACTGGACAGAAGAAGCTGCGGTTTCTGCAGGAATGAAAAGGGCTAGAAACTTCCCCTTTGGTGGACGGATTCCGCTTGCCATGGAGAGTCGTGCAGAAGCATTTTCCCGCCGAAAGAACGCCAACAAGCCTTGCTAGCTGCAAATCATGCGGTTAGCGTTTTTGGAAGCTGCTGCGGCCCAGGAGGGACCAGGAGGTCGCAAATTGGACCAGGAGAGAGAAAAGACGTCGAGCAAGACAAGTAGTCCAATCAGCAGCAGGTAGCACCCGGAGAAGTGCCAGAATCAGGCACTACAAGGATGCGTGAAACGGTGCTCGCCGAAGTTGCACAAAGGAGTCCCACGTCGCCGGAGACCAACTTAGAAAGTCGTGCAATGCAGGTTAGAGTGCCGTGGACCCAGGCTTGGCTGTGCACAAAGGATTTCCACCGGAAGTGCACAGAAGCCGGAGTATTTGCAAAAGATGCGGTTTCCAACAATGCAGTCTGGCGTGGGGAGGCAAAGACTTACCTTCACCAAACTTGGACTGAAGAGTCACTGGACTGTGGGAGTCACTTGGACAGAGTTGCTGGATTTGAGGGACCTCGCTCGTTGTGCTGAGAGGAGACCCAAGGGACCGGTCATGCAGCTTTTTGGTGCCTGCGGTAGCAGGGGGAAGATTCCGTCGACCCACGGGAGATTTTTTCGGAGCTTCTAGTGCAGAGAGGAGGCAGACTACCCCCACAGCATGCACCACCAGGAAAACAGTCGAGAAGGCGGCAGGATCAGCGTTACAGAGTTGCAGTAGTCGTCTTTGCTACTATGTTGCAGTTTTGCAGGCTTCCAGCGCGGTCAGCAGTCGATTCCTTGGCAGAAGGTGAAGAGAGAGATGCAGAGGAACTCTGATGAGCTCTTGCATTCGTTATCTAAAGTTTCCACAGAGACAGAGACCCTAAATAGCCAGAAAAGAGGGTTTGGCTACTTAGGAGAGAGGATAGGCTACTAACACCTGAAGGAGCCTATCAGAAGGAGTCTCTGACGTCACCTGGTGGCACTGGCCACTCAGAGCAGTCCAGTGTGCTGGCAGCACCTCTGTTTCCAAGATGGCAGAGGTCTGGAGCACACTGGAGGAGCTCTGGACACCTCCCAGGGGAGGTGCAGGTCAGGGGAGTGGTCACTCC
Organism: Pleurodeles waltl; assembly: GCF_031143425.1. NCBI lineage: Eukaryota > Metazoa > Chordata > Amphibia > Caudata > Salamandridae > Pleurodeles > Pleurodeles waltl. The sequence continues at coordinate 1,317,763,136 of NC_090437.1, read as the reverse complement.
CCTTTCCTTTGTCCAGTTTCGCGCCAGAGCAGGGGCTAAGGGGTCCCTGAACCGGTGTAGACTGGCTTATGCAGAATTGGGCACATCTGTGCCCAAGAAACCATTTCCAGAGGCTGGGGGAGGCTACTCCTCCCCTGCCTTCACACCATTTTCCAAAGGGAGAGGGTGTAACACCCTCTCTCAGAGGAAGTCCTTTGTTCTGCCATCCTGGGACAAGCCTGGCTTGACCCCAGGGGGGCAGAAACCTGTCTGAGGGGTTGGCAGCAGCAGCAGCTGCAGTGAAACCCCAGGAAAGGCAGTTTGGCAGTACCAGGGTCTGTGCTACAGACCACTGGGATCATGGAATTGTGCCAACAATGCCAGGGTGGCATAGAGGGGGCAATTCCATGATCTTAGACATGTTACATGGCCATATTCGGAGTTACCATTGTGAAGCTACATATAGGTATTGACCTATATGTAGTGCACGCGTGTAATGGTGTCCCCGCACTCACAAAGTTCAGGGAATTGGCTCTGAAAAATGTGGGGGCACCTTGGCTAGTGCCAGGGTGCCCTCACACTAAGTAACTTTGCACCTAACCTTTACCAGGTAAAGGTTAGACATATAGGTGACTTATAAGGTACTAAAGTGCAGTGTAAAATGGCTGTGAAATAACGTGGACGTTATTTCACTCAGGCTGCAGTGGCAGGCCTGTGTAAGAATTGTCAAAGTTCCCTATGGGTGGCAAAAGAAATGCTGCAGCCCATAGGGATCTCCTGGAACCCCAATACCCTGGATACCTCAGTACCATATACTAGGGAATTATAAGGGTGTTCCAGTAAGCCAATGTAAATTGGTAAAATTGGTCACTAGCCTGTTAGTGACAATTTGAAAGAAAATGAGAGAGCATAACCACTGAGGTTCTGGTTAGCAGAGCCTCAGTGAGACAGTTAGGCACCACACAGGGAACACATACATATAGGCCACAAACTTATGAGCACTAGGGTCCTGACTAGCAGGGTCCCAGTGACACATAACAAACATACTGAAAACATAGGGTTTTCACTATGAGCACTGGGCCCTGGCTAGCAGGATCCCAGTGAGACAGTGAAAACACCCTGACATACACTCACAAACAGGCCAAAAGTGGGGGTAACAAGGCTAGAAAGAGGCTACTTTCTCACACAACCCCCCCCCCCCAAACGAAGGACAATAAGGCTAACCTTGGCCAGTTGAGACTTTATTGTCTAAGTGGTGATAAGTAGAGAGTAGCTCTGCAATAGACTGGTTACTCCCTTTATTATCCACTATATGGTTACTTCCCTGTGGGGATGTAAACCACCCTGTTTGAAGTTTTTTAGCTAAGCCACAATGTGAAGATGTATTTTCAGAGTTTCTATCAGTAAGTTTTAGTTTAGAGCAGTGGGAGTTGTCCACTGAACCTATTTGTAGTGATGAAAATGCCAGACAGGGATGCTGTCTCAGTAAAGCCATAGCTGGGCAAAAACTTTGTCCATATGGCTGGAAGAGAGAACAGGGATGCTGTTTCTCTTGAGTTGGAGCAGGGCAGGGATGCTGTCCTATGAGCTCCACACTAGGGCAGGGATGCTGTCCTAAGTGTTGTGAGGCAGTGCAGGGTTTCTGCACTAAAGTTTCTCTGGGAGGGTTGGAGGGATGCTCCATGTTAACTAAAATGGTGCTCTTTTTCTCACCAATGTTAGTTATACCACAGAGAGGTACTTCTACCTCAGGGATTCCAGCTTTGCCAGCTGATGATTCCCTTGGAACAGGTGCCACCCCAGGAGAGGTTTCTCCCACCACAGGAATGGTATCCTGAATGGTAGGGTGGTTAGGGGATACTGTGATACCCTTTTTACCTGTTGATGGAGAGGGATCCTGAGTTTTCAGGCCTTCTCTCCTTTGCTTTTTCATTTCAGTAGAAATGAGAGGGAACAATTCCTCAGGGATGCCCAGCATGGCTGCATGGGCATAAAACTCTACATCAGCCCAACCTGAGGCCTCTAGGTCATTACCTAAGAGACAATCTACAGGTAAGCTAGGTGATAGTACCCCCTGCTTAGGGCCAGTAACTCCACCCCAACTAAACTGAATTATAGCTAAGGGAAGAAACTTAGTGGAGTTATGGACATCAATAATCTTATACTGTTGTCCAATGATTTGTTGCTCAGGATGCACTAGGTTTTCAGTCACCAAAGTGATACTGGCACCTGTGTCCCTGTAGGCCAAGGCCTCAACACCATTTATTGAAACTGTCTGCCTGTACTTATCCATTGTAAGGGGACAAGCAGCCAGTGTGGCAAGGTCAATGCCACTAGGTGTGACAGAAACTGTCTTGGGACTGACTACCCCAGTTTCTACTATGGACCCATAAGTGAACCCAACTACACCCTTAACTTGACTGTTGCCAGCAGTCCCACCACTAGTACCACTACTGCTAGGGGCACTAGAGCTTGATGTATTAGTGGTGGTAGGCTCAGGGGGTTTACCTGGACAGGACTTATCCCCTGGCCTATGGCCTCTATTTTTACACACAAAGCACAAAGGCTTTTTAAATTGTGTAGGTTAAGAAGAAGAGGAAGAATTTGTTTTTTCCCCACCCCCTGAAGAGTGTTTAAGATTTGAAGTGGGATCTTTGGTTTTACCCTTGTCCCCATGCTTATCTTGAGATTTTTCACCATCTTTCTTCTTATTGTTCTCTTTGTCACCACCTGTATGAACTTTTCTGTTCACCCTTGTTCTGACCCATTTGTCTGCCTTCTTTCCCAATTCTTGGGGAGAGGTCAGATCAGAGTCCACCAAGTACTGGTGCAACAAATCAGACACACAATTATTAAGAATATGCTCTCTCAGGATCAAGTTATACAGGCTTTCAAAGTCAGTAACCTTACTGCCATTTAACCACCCCTCCAAGGGCCTTCACTGAATGGTCAATGAAATCAACCCAGTCTTGTGAAGACTCCTTTTTGGTCTCTCTGAACTTTATCCTGTATTGTTCAGTGGTTAAGCCATAACCATCCAGGAGTGCATTCTTAAGAACTGTAAAATTATTGGCATCACTTTCTTTCACAGTAAGGAGCCTATCCCTACCTTTTCCACTACATGATAGCCATAGGATAGCAGCCCACTGCCTTTGAGGGACATCCTGTACAACACAGGCCCTCTCAAGTGCAGCAAACCACTTGTTAATGTCATCCCCCTCCTTATAAGGGGGAACTATCTTGTGCAGATTCCTGGAATCATGCTCTTTTACAGGATGACTATGGGGAATACTGCTGCTGCCACCATGGGTTTCTAAACCCAACTTCTGTCTTTCCTTCTCTATCTCTAAAGACTGTCTATCCAAATCCAGCTGTTGCTTTTTAAGCTTCAGTCTGGTTTGTTCCACCCTCAACTTATTGAGTTCCCTTTCTAACAATCTGTCATCAGGGCTGGTGGGAGGGACATTCCTAGATACAGAGGTATGGTGGGAATGAACAGAAGGAGACCTGTCCCTTACAGAGGCCACCCTAACAGCTTGGCTGACAGTGTAATGTGAGAGCACATCATCTGTATGATGTGACTCCACCTCAGTACCAACTATGCTAGACTGTCTTGTAATGGGAAGGCTAAGAAGTTTCTTTCCTGAACCTTTACCTGGGGGAGTCCCTGGATCAGATTGAGAACCATTAGCTACTTTTTCAACAGATGGGGCACTTTTAGCCTTATCCTGTTCTCTAAGCATGTTAAGTAACAGTTCCAAGGAAGGATTCTTCCCTACACTCAAACCTCTCTCTACACAGAGACTCCTTGCTCCTTTCCAGCTAAGGTGATCATATGCAATCTTAGACAGGTCAACATTTTGGCCTGTACCAGACATTTTTAGAGAGAGTTAAAGTGATAGAAAAAGAGAAAAAAGTTTTCAGTACTTTTAAGAAAAGACAGAAAATTTTTTTTTAAACTTTTTAGAACTTTTTAGAAAGTTTAGATGTACTTTTCAGCACTTAGAAAAGAGTGAAAAGAGGAAATGCAAAACTTTTTAGTTATGTGTACACACACTGAACTTGTTTTGTATATTTTTCTCTTATGAAAAGTACAATGACAAGAGTGGTAAGTAGTCTCAAAGCACTTATCCCACCTCTGCACAACCAATGTAGGAGGCTGGACTGGCTTGTAGTGAGTACCAAGGGGTACTTGCACCTTGCACCAGGCCCAGTTATCCCTTATTAGTGTATAGGGTGTCTAGCAGCTTAGGCTGATAGATAATGGTAGCTTAGCAGAGCAGCTTAGGTTGAACTAGGAGACGCGTGAAGCTACTACAGTACCACAAGTGTCACTTGCACAATATCATAAGAAAACACAATACACAGTTATACTAAAAATAAAGGTACTTTATTTTTATGACAATATGCCAAAGTATCTTAGAGTGTACCCTCAGTATGAGGATAGCAAATATACACAAGTTATATGTACACAATACCAAAAATATGCAGTATAGTCTTAGAAAACAGTGCACACAATGTATAGTTACAATAGGATGCAATGGGAACACATAGGGATAGGGGCAACACAAACCATATACTCCAAAAGTGGAATGTGAACCACGAATGGACCCCAAACCTATGTGACCTTGTAGAGGGTCGCTGGGACTATTAGAAAATAGTGAGAGTTAGAAAATTAGCCCTCCCCAAGAACCTGAAAAGTGAGTGCAAAGTGCACTAAAGTTCCCCAAAAGAGAAAGAAGTTGTGATAGAGGAATAATGCAGGAAAGACACAAACCAACAATGCAACAACTGTGGATTTCCAATCTAGGGTACCTGTGGAACAAGGGGACCAAGTCCAAAAGTCACAAGCAAGTCGGAGATGGGCAGATGCCCAGGAAATGCCAGCTGTGGGTGCAAAGAAGCTTCTTCTGGACAGAAGAAGCTGCGGTTTCTGCAGGAACAAAAAGGGCTAGAGACTTCCCCTTTGGTGGATGAATCCCTCTAGCCGTGTAGAGTCGTTCAGAAGTGTTTTCCTGCCGAAAGAACGCCAACAAGACTTGCTAGCTGAAAATCGTGTGGTTAGCGTTTTTGGAAACTGCTGCGGCCCAGGAGGGACCAGGAGGTCGCAAATTGAACCAGGAGAGAGAAGGGACATCAAGCAAGACAAGAAGCCCTCTCAGCAGCAGGTAGCACCCAGAGAAGTGCCAGAAACAGGCACTACGAGGATGCGTGAAACGGTGCTCGCCGAAGTTGCACAAAGGAGTCCCACGTCGCCGGAGACCAACTTAGAAAGTCGTGCAATGCAGGTTTGAGTGCCGTGGACCCAGGCTTGGCTGTGCACAAAGGATTTCCGCCGGAAGTGCACGGAAGCCGGAGTATTTGCAAAAGAGGCGGTTTCCAACAATGCAGTCTGGCGTGGGGAGGCAAGGACTTACCTCCACCAAACTTGGACTGAAGAGTCACTGGACTGTGGGAGTCACTTGGACAGAGTTGCTGGATTTGAGGGACCTCGCTCGTTGTGCGGAGAGGAGACCCAAGGGACCGGTCATGCAGCTTTTTGGTGCTTGCGGTAGCAGGGGGAAGATTCCGTCGACCCACGGGAGATTTCTTCGGAGCTTCTAGTGCAGAGAGGAGGCAGACTACCCCCACAGCATGCACCACCAGGAAAACAGTCGAGAAGGCGGCAGGATCAGCATTACAGAGTTGCAGTAGTCGTCTTTGCTACTATGTTGCAGTTTTGCAGGCTTCCAGCGCGTTCAGCAGTCGATTCCTTGGCAGAAGGTGAAGAGAGAGATGCAGAGGAACTCTGATGAGCTCTTGCATTCATTATCTAAAGTTTCCCCAGAGACAGAGACCCTAAATAGCCAGAAAAGAGGGTTTGGCTACTTAGGAGAGAGGATAGGCTACTAACACCTGAAGGAGCCTATCAGAAGGAGTCTCTGACGTCACCTGGTGGCACTGGCCACTCAGAGCAGTCCAGTGTGCTGGCAGCACCTCTGTTTCCAAGATGGCAGAGGTCTGGAGCACACTGGAGGAGCTCTGGACACCTCCCAGGGGAGGTGCAGGTCAGGGGAGTGGTCACTCCCCTTTCCTTTGTCCAGTTTCGCGCCAGAGCAGGGGCTAAGGGGTCCCTGAACCGGTGTAGACTGGCTTATGCAGAATTGGGCACATCTGTGCCCAAGAAAGCATTTCCAGAGGCTGGGGGAGGCTACTCCTCCCCTGCCTTCACACCATTTTCCTACAGTGAGACAGTGAAAACACCCTGACATACACTCACAAACAGGCCAAAAGTGGGGGTAACAAGGCTAGAAAGAGGCTACTTTCTCACAGTCTGCCATTGTTGCCTTTTCCTCCATGGTGGTGGTGTCTCCACAAATCCCACTTCTGACACCACTTGTAATCGTGCGGGTGTGGAGGAACCACTCCAGACTGCGTTATAGGTTTAAAACTAAGGATTTTTATTGAAGGTATGGTATATAGCGGAATTCAGGTAGGTTTGTTTCAGTCTTTGCGAAGGGGGGCTTTAATTTGTTGGATGTTCTTGAGGTCTGTTCTTTACTCGTCTTTCTCTCCCTCTCTCTCTTGTTCACAGGACTTTTCCCCGGGAAGCACATGTGGAAAGAAAAGAACAGGAGCTGTAAGTGATCTTTTAGTGATATCTCTTTTCTTATACAATGTTGTTATTTCCTGTCTTTCTGTTTTTGACAATAGTACATTACTCTCCTTATCTCAGGTTAGCCCGTACTTGTCTTCTGTTTTTCGTACTATTCTGATTCCTAATCTCTCTTGTCTTTCTGGTTTCCCTTAGTATTCAACAGTTTCTGTGCTTGGGCTTCGGCGGGCCCTTTAGAGGTAATGGTGGTCTACGGTGCCTTTCGGTAAGTTTTCGTGTTTCCCTCTGCTCCTCGTTTGTTTTTCCCCTTTTCCCTTCCTAGTATCCTAGTGCTCGTGCCTTCCCGTTTCCTCGGTGATTGTCTTTTCCCTCCTCCCCTTTTCCCCGTGTTACCCTTTTCACTCCACTCCTTTCTCTCTCTCTTATTTACAGTCACTGAATGGCCACGTTCTCCTGGAGCGTGGCGGGATACTGCATTTCGGCCTCCCGGTCGCCTGGAACAGGGTCTTCTCGATATCGCCTCCCAGTTCCTCTTCCGATACCAGGATGGTACCTTCGGTGCTGGTTCCCAGTCGAGCTCTGTTCCTCGTCTCTCTCCTTCCCTCCTCTCAACGCTAAAAGTGCTGTCTCCGGGATATTTGACCTGCTGGCGTCTCGGCGCTGCGGAGCGATTGACCAATCACAGGCGCATGACACGGAAGCTTCGGAGCAACAGGGGCAGAGTCAGCACAAGTGATAGCCGTGTGCGGGCGCGCAGGCTCTAGCCCGTCACATGGAGGTAAGAGCTTACCTCCCCACGCAAGACAGTACCCCTGTGCACCACGTGTTTAGCAGTTGTCAAGGCTTGTATGCATCCTTCTATGAGGTTCTTCATGCACTGTTCAGCGCCAGCCCCCAGCACTGTATTCTGCAATGCACACCTTCCTGAGTGGTTCTCCGGCAGTGTGGGACCTTTGGTTGTAGTACTGCATGAGCCTTGTTTTACACCTTCTTTGTCCCTGTGCTGTGGGACTCCTATGTGCGCTGCATGGTCTTCTGCAGGCTTTCTGAGTAGCTGAGAGCCCCCTCTGACTCTCTGAGTCCACCTGGTCCTCCCTGGTCCCGGGCAGAGCCACTTTCTGCTAACCGCGAGCTTTGCATGTGCCAAGGCATGTTGGGGGACTGCAGCAATGCAAACCAGACTGCAATCCTCCATCTGGTGGGGGACATCATCTACACCAACCAGGAACCCAAATTCATCTTTTTGGGTGCAGTACTGACTATTCTTGCTCACCGGTGCTTCTTCCTTTGCACCTTCATCTGGGTTAGCAGGGGCTCCTGTTCTCCCTGTACTCTTCTGTGCTTCTTGGTCTTGATCCCCTTCTTCAACAGGTCTTAGGGTCCATGAATCCACTGCTGGTGTCTTGCAGTCTCTTCTGGTTCTTGCATAATCTACTTTCTTGTGTTCTTGTGTGTTCTAGGAAACTTACTCCTGCTTTCCTGGGCTCTGGGGTGGGTTCTGTTACTTACCTTTGGTGTTTTCTAATACTCTCAGCGCCCCTCTACATACTACACTTGCCTAGGTGGGAAACCAACAATCGCATTCCACTTTCTTAGTATATGATTTGTGTTCCCCTAGTCCCAATTCTAACTATTGTGATTTTCACTAATTGCACTGTTTTCTAACTGGTTTCTTGCACATTTCTGCTTATTAGTCTATATAATTTGTGTATTACTTACCTCCTAAGGGAGTATAGTCTCTATGGTACTTTTGGTATTTTTGTCACCTAAATAAAGTACTGTTATTTTTGTAACACTAAGTATTTGCTTTCATGTTTGTGAGTACTGTGTGACTACAGTGGTATTGCATGAGCTTTGCATGTCTCCTAGATCATCCTTGGCTGCTCAGCTACAGCTACCTCTAAAGAGCCTGGCTTCTAGGCACTGCCTACATTTCACTAATAAGGGATAACTGGACCTGGTATAGGGTGTAAGTACCTTAGGTACCCACTACAAACCAGGCCAGCCTCATACAATGCAGCTCACTTTTCTTAAATTCGGGTAAGATCCTAAAGTCTAACATTGTAAGCACAACTTCAGTCACTCTTGCCAGCAAAGCATTGAGGCCTTCAACTACTTGGGCAGTGTTATATACAAGCAGGGCAGCACAGATGTCGACGTCAAGACAAGAATCGGCAAAGCAGGGGCTGCCTTCATTTAGCTAATAAAGATCTGGAGCTCCAAGGACCTAACGCTACAAACCAAGTTCAGGCTTTTGGAGCCGCGCCGCACGCAGGTCTCCATGGAGATGCCGAGGGAGAATCCTCGTGCGGTCTCCGAGGTGATGCGGCTCGCGGTGGTGGAGACCGTTGAGTGGTTCAGAGGACGGAGGAGCTGAATCGATGGCTGGGGCATTAATAAAATAAAAGTACCTTTCTTTTATGATCGCGTTTGTTTATTGAGTGTTCAAGACTTTACATTGGTGACGAAGGTGGATTCATTTTTGCCCCAACATCAGGGAAGAATTTATTTTAATAAACCGAGGTGCCATTTCTTGGAGGCTGGTGTTTTTTTTCGTTGAGTTTACAACGGGAGGAGCGCACAGACATATGAAGTGCACTGGAATTGAATCGAGGAAGTGTAATGAGCAGGATTTCGGGAGTTCATGGAGGCGTGGTTTCCACTTAAAGGCACGTTTGGAGAACAATATTAAAGGGGAAGTGTCTTTATTCAACAGCATTGCTCTTAAAGGGACAGTCGTGGATCGCCGTTAAAGGGGAAGTGTTGCTCGTTGTTCAACTGCATTTGTCAATGATGGACTCAATTTGTTGGATGATTCGGAACATCTGTATGCGGTGATAGGCACACCTTTAACTTGAAAGCGAATTTGCCTGTCATATACATTGCACGGTGACAGGCACACCTTTTGGGAAGGGTTTGTGAAGGAATTTAAACAGCCATAAAATGAAATGTGGGTAATGAATTTATATAGGAAATTGTAGAAGTTAGGATTCTGCTTTCAGTTTACGCTAATGTGGTTTATGTATTTGTAGAAGCTGTTTAAAATATCTGATATTTAAGAATGCAGAACGTAACACCCCCTCCCTTTTTCTTAAGCAGTCCTGGAGATCCTACTTATTCTTGGTCTAAATGGAAGAAAATGTTTGTTCATTATGCGAGAGTGTGTGGGCTGACACTCAGCGCAGAGAGGAAACATGCACTTTTGATGCACTGTTTAGGGGGTGAAGGTCAAGAGGTACTTGAAAACCTACCAGAGTTAAGTCTTGAAGAATCCAGGAATTGGAATGAATATGAGTTGTGCATTAAAAAGTTGGACAAACATTATATACCAAGAGTCAGTACGATAACGGAGAGGTACTATTTTGGAAGAAGGGAACAAGGGAAAGATGAATCGGTGGAAGAATACATTACTAGTTTGAGAAAACTAGCAGCCTCTTGTAAATTTGGATCTTCAGTGGACGAAAGAATCAGAGATCAATTTGTACTTAGGTGTAGTAGTGACAAAATTAGGGAAGAATTGTGGTTAAAGGATGAACCGCCTTTGGAAGAAGTGATTTTGGAAGCAAAAGGAGTTGAACATATGCTTAAATGTGTTAAGGAACTAGGCAGTAACAAAGTTATGACTTGTGACTCTTCAAAGGTGGATGAGGTGATATGTGAAGTAAAAAGCAAAGAACTTAATACAATGAAAAAAAAAGTTGATGAGTCTAAATTTAAAGGAGAATGTTTTCAATGTGGGAGAATTGGCCACAAAGCTAATGTTAGCATTTGCCCAGCCTTAAATGTAGTGTGCAATGGCTGTGGGAGAAAAGGTCACTACTATAGATGTTGTCGTAACAAAAAGAAGAAGTATGGCAACGGCAACACCATGAAAGAGATTAAAGAGGTGTCTCAGGAAGTGGTTTTCCAAATTAAAACATGGGAAAAAAATGAGGAACATCCAAGTGAAGTGATGAAAGTAGAGGGTGTTGATCTTTTGATGAGGTTTGATTCATGTTCACAATTAACAATAATTTCCAAGAAAAGTTTCGACTTACTAGCAATGAAAGTTAAGGTGTTAAATAAAATGGATGTACGCCCAGGTGGTTATGGTGGTTAACCAATAAAAATGTTAGGGTTCTTTGAGGGTCATCTTGAACTGAAAGGGAGACATTTAGTTGGTAAAGTTTATGTGTCCAATAAGGGAGACAATCTTTTAAGTTGGGCACATCAAAGGTTGTTAGGGGTAGTGCTGAATCCCAATGCACAGCCACAAGTGCAAATACAGTGTGTTAAGGGTGTGGAAGGAGAGGTAATCTCGGAATTTCCTGAAGTGTTTGGGGATAAGTTAGGTTGTTTAAAGGGATACAGACATAGAATTAGACTAAAGAAGGGTGCCACTCCGGTAGTAGCCAAAGTGAGGAAAATACGGTTGGCGCTACAAGAGCCGGTGAGGTTGGACTCAAGAGATTGCAGGATTTGGGTATAATAGAAGAGGTGGAAGCAACTGAATGGTTGGCACCCATAGTCGTAGCAAGGAAGGGAGATGGTGACATCAGATTATGTGTAGATCTTAGGGCCTTAAACAGAGAAGTTGTAGTTGACAGATTTCCTCTTCCAAATATTGAAGAAATTGTGTCCACAATTGGAGGAGCAAATTTTTTTTCCACTTTAGACTTAATGTCGGCTTACCATCAGGTAGAACTGGAAGAGAGTCCTCAAGATTTGACAGCATTCATCACTCCTTTTGGCGCTTTTAAATTTAAGAGGATGCCTTTTGGTTTAGTATCGGCAGCCTCTGTATTCCAACTCATCATGCACAAGGTATTGGGTAATGTAAGGGGTGTGAAATGTTATCAGGACGATGTTCTAATTTTTGCAGACACGGTCGGAGAACATTGTGAGGTGTGAAAATAGTTTTGAGGAGATTAAGTCAAGCTGGGTTTACTCTTAAAAGGAAAAAATGTTGGTTTGGCCTAACGGAAGTCGAGTACCTTGGACATTTAATCACAGGGGAAGGTGTAAAACCCAAACCTGAGTTATTCTCAACTATAAAAAAATTATTAGCACCCCAAACCAAGGAAGAAGTGAGTTCATTTTTGGGGATGGTAGAGTACTATGGGAGGTACATCAAGAATTTGTCTGAGAAGACAGTGAACATGAGACTTCTTTTAAAGAAAGGGAAGGAATTTATTTGGGACACTAATTGTGAAAAAGAATTTATTAAGGTTAAGGAAGAATTGGATAATGCTCCGTGTCTTCAAGCTTTTAAACCAGACAAGCCTACCTTTATTGTCACTGATGCCAGTGCGAAGGGTTTGAGTGCAATTTTGATGCAGGATGGCAATGGCAAGAAGTGTTTAATTGCTTGTGCATCTAAAGCTTTGAGTGGAGCTGAAAAAAATTTCTCAGTAATTGAAAAGGAGTCTTTGGCTATTCACTGGGCACTGAGGACATTCAAGCATTCTGTCTGGGGTACAGAGTTTGTTGTACTGTCCGATCATAAACCTTTAGTTGAGATATTTCACAGCAAAGGTTTGAATTCCATTTCTGCAAGAATTAGGAGGTGGATAATTTCTCTGCAAGAGTTCTGATTTAAAGTAGAGTATCTGCTGGGTGCGTTGAATTTTAGCGCAGATTGTCTATCCAGATTGGTTGTAGAGGATGTTAAGGAGAAGGGTATAGGATTTCATGGACAGGAAGATAATGATTGTGAATTATTCTCTCATGTGTGTGAAATTACTTGTGGAGTGATATCTGAGTGTGAGTGGAAAGATGCGGTGAAAGATGATGTAGAACTGCGAGGAGTGTGCGAAGCATTGGAGAGTGGGAGTTTTGGATCACTAAATAAGGTTTGGTTTTTGGTAAAAAATGAATTAGCTGTGGATGATGGTATGTTGCTGAGAGGCACAAGATTGACTCCACCTGAAGTATTAAGGGCTAAAATAATGAACCAAGCTCATGAAGGTCATCTGGGAATTGTGAAGACAAAAGGAAATTTGAGAGAGTGTTTCCGGTGGCCAGGAATGGATTTGGAGGTGGAACGTGTGGTCAGAAACTGTATACAATTTTCACAAAGTGATAAAATGTTGAGGACTCGCAATGTACCAATATATTGTAGACAATTGCCATGTAAACCCTGGGATGAAGTTGCTATAGACATTGTTGGTCCATTAGCAGGAGAACATTCCACCCCATATCTGATCGTTCTGATAGATCTTTTTTCGAGATGGGTGGAGGTCAAATGTGTACGTGATGTTTCTTCCAGTGTGATATGTGTCTTAGAGGACATTTTTAGGAAAGAAGGTTTTCCTAAATCATTGTTATCTGACAATGGTCCACAATTTTGTTCCGCAAACTTTGAGAAATTTATGAGTGAATGTGGGATCAAAAACAAAAGATCAGCGATATATCATCCTGAGACTAATGGGGTGGTAGAGATATTTAATAAATTTATTAAAGAGAGTATTCAGCTGGCAAAGGTGAACACTTTAAATTGGAAGACTGAGCTGTTGAAGAGGATCACAAGTTATCGTTTTTCACCGCATGCTACTACTGGAAAATCTCCTTTTGTTTTGTTCAAGAAGAGGTTACCTAACACCAAGCTGTGTCCTGGATGGATGGAGTGGAGGAAAAATTGTTTTAATTTAGACAATTCTGTTTGGCGGGACAGAGAATTAAGACTTTTAGAAAAGAGGAAACAAGAATTTGATGCAAGAAAAAACGTTTTGGAAATGAAGCTAGCTGTAGGTGACGTGGTGAAGATTAGGGCACCCACTGGGTGTGTAAAAGATTCAAATTTCACAAGACCCTTGGTGGTGATCAAACTATTTAAAAACGCTATAAAAACTTCAGATGGCAGAATTTGGAACATGAACCGTGTGGTTCGGATTAACGATTTTATGCAACCAGAGCTATGTAATGGAAATAAAAACAGTAATGGTTCTGTGTCAAGAACACAAAGTGACAGCTCCTATGGTGTTACTAGGTGAGAAGGGATAAGGAGAAGTTGTCGGAGGAAGAATTCTCCTTAACACCTGAAAGACTATGTTCTATCCTGAACAGCTGAATGACTATGTTCTAAATTGAATGTTATTTATTTAAAAGGTTTTTGGAGCATCTGTATGGAATGCTTTTATTTTTCTTTTGTAAATCACATACTGTTGTGTTTGGTCTAGGTTCATGAGTTTATATGTAGTTAAGATACTTTTCTTGGGTAAAATGTTTTTGTGTTAATTGGGGGAGATGTATGGTGTAATGGAGCCGCGCCGCACGCAAGTCTCCATGGAGATGCCGAGGGAGAATCCTCGTGCGGTCTCCGAGGAGATGCGGCTCGCGGTGGTGGAGACGGTTGAGTGGTTCAGAGGACGGAGGAGCTGAATCGATGGCTGGGGCATTAATAAAATAAACGTACCTTTCTTTTATGATCACGTTTGTTTATTGAGTGTTCAAGACTTTACACTAACGCTACAAACCAAGTTCAGGCTTTTAACCATTAGTGTAAAATCAGTCATTCTGCATGGAGCAGAAACTCACCACTAACAAAGTTCAGACTTTTGTCAACATCTGTCTGAGGAAAATCCTCCCAACCCCCTGACCAAACACCATCAAAAACCACAACTCATGGCAGCAGACTTTTGAACCCCCTGCTCATGAAGAAATCCTGAAAAGACGCTAGGCCTGACTAGATCACACCCTCTGCAGGCCTGAATCAAACACCACCAGGCAAGCCCTAAACCTGAAACCTTTAAGGGAGAAGGAAAAGAGGAAGGCCAAGAAAGAACTGGTATTGAGGCCTCGAGGCTGACTTCAAGGAGATGGGTTACTCCTGGTGTTAGTTTGAAAGAAAAGTCCAGGACAGAGATGGCTGGAGAGGCCTGGTTGATGGCCTATACCCCAGGAGGGGTAGTATGCATAAGTAAGTAATTCTTGCAATTCTGGATTGTCAAGCTATCTATGGCCATCAGGCAACTTTAAACCTTGTGTCTGCTCGCAGCACAGTGAGATATGGGGTTTAAATACTAACCTGCTTTTAAAAGTGAAAAAATAAAGGGACAATTGTTTTCTGAAATATTTATAATGTGTAATTTAATCTGATAGTCTTGATGTGTAAATGAGAATATACATCTACAACAATTGTGAATGTTAGCATGGTGTTTGTGAAAGGCAAAATATATATACTACCTTTCCAAGTAACTCAGTCAAAATTCAGCTGCCATCAGAACCTTTGCTTATCACCCAAACTACACATTTATAGTTTACATTCCTAACGATGCTACTAATGCTGATGCAGCCTTAGAAATAACTGCAAAACATGTCACCTGCCTCTCAATGAATCTGTGCACCTATAACCATATTTGATTTACTTTTTAGTCAGGCCCCAGCATCAGGCTCAAAGGGAGGAGAGTAGAAGGTTAATTCATAGGAAACTGTCTTTAACATGAAGTATTTACTACCAAAAGCCTTTACCACTCAGCCTTTACCACGTAGTTTCATTTACCACTCATGTCTTTACCACACATGCCTTTAACACACATGATTACAATGCATGGAAAGTATTGGTAACTATGGGATAAATACAGTGTCAAATGTTATGAAGGAGTTAGAGGAGTACATTTATGTAAATATAGGTTTATAGGTTTACACCCAAAACAATAGGTAAAAAAACAATGTATGTATTAAAACTGGATGGAGAGGCTGGGGAAGTGTAACCCCCATAATAAAAGTAAACATGTTCTTATTTAAAAAATATAAAAAAATGAGGGCACATGGTTTATCTTGCAAAACAAGAGGAAATAATGTTTTAATTGTAACCAAAAAATAAGGGTGAGGGGATTTACCTACGTAAAGGTTATATTAAAAGTAACTTTATTTTAGATCTAACCCGTTTGATTCTCAGGTTACATATTTAAGAAATCTACATTTTTAAATCGAATTTTTAAATAAATTATCAAGTATTAAGTAATATGTATTGACCAATTACAATGATTTGCCTTTAACTTTTATTGATAGTGATATTTCTAATTTACTAAAACATGTATTATACATTTTAAGTGTGGGAGGCTAGGGTTATACGGTATTAGGTTAAAAGTGTATTAAGACTCATTAATTTTAATGATGAATGATTTGTTAATGTAAATAAAATAATTTAACAAAAGATGTTAAATCTATGTGATGGGACTTTTAGGGGTGGAATGCTAGGGTTATAGGGGATTGAGGTGGGGAGTGTACACCAGGTATTATTACTAATATGAGTACATTGTTATTTGAATATTAATAAAACAGTTTTAAATTACAGTTTTTCTGAAAAATAATATATTCATTTTAGGACTGTCAAGTTTAGGAAATATAGTAGGAGGTTTACTAATGTCAGGTATTCATAATATTTAGTTATGTCTGTTACAAAATAATACATTCATTTACTTAAAAATGTCATGTTATAGCATGCAAAATAATAAGTAAATAAAATATTAGTGAAGTAACTAAGGACTAGATGTATGAACGTGGCATTTTACGATTCTCTATTTGCAAAAAATAATGATTCACAAAGGGAGAATTGCAAAAATGCATGCACCCTGGCCAGATCCCTCAAAATTGGGAATCGCCAACCATTCACAGTGGGAAATGGAGAAGACGTTTTGCGATTACCTATTAGCTTACAAATTGTGAATAGGAGTTGCGAATTGCACCCAAGGTTGCAAACAGCAACTCCATTGAGCTAAATCAGTGAACGTGCTTCCTGGGTTATGAGAAGGACCCCAGGCACAGGAAGTACTGCCCACATGAAACCAGGTGACCAGCTACAGTGTGAGGACAGAAGTGCTGCACAACACCAGTGAGTTAAGGAGTGCCAGGAGCAGCCAAACATTCTCAGGAATGTCCAACCAACAGCCACAGAAGGGTACACCCTCAAGGAAGCACAAACTGAAGTTCTCGGAAAAGAACTTGAAATACTGACGGAGGAGTGCTCCAATTTTTATGAGGAGCCATTTGGATGTGTATTCCTGACCATGCCTGAACCACAGAAATGCAAGACCTGGAAGGAGATGAAGCTTATAATCAATGCTGTTGGTGCTGCAGAGTGTTCAGTGGAAGAAATCTGCAAGAGGCGGTACGACCTATGGTTTCACTCCAAAGAACATGTGGCTAACCGCCTTAGTGAGTCCCACGCAACAGAAGGTCGTCCGTCAACTATGCCCCCCTCAACGACACTGGAGGCAATGGTGGAGACAACCCTGGAGCGAGAGGCAGCTGTGGGATTTGACAGCGGCTGCTTCATCGTAAGGTAAGTGTACCCCTGTGTCACTGTAAGATAGATGCATGTGAACCTAGAACTGAGCAGGCAGATTAACATGACATCATTAAACAGCAAAAGTAGCCCTCATTGTGCATCATGAGACCTGTAGCAAAAAAAATCCAAGATGCACTCGGTGTCAGACATTTATTCAAAATAATGTGTGCAACTCAAATGGCACCCCCAAACATCAAAATTAATAGCATGCCCTTTCCCCAATAGATGCATGTGATGACGAATTAACATTTCCGACTGCTGAGGTAGATGAGGAGGTCCTAATTGATGGTGAAGGAACAGTATTTGGGGATAGTGAATTCACAACCACTACAGCAGTGCCTCATTCACACCACAGCCACCTTCATTTGATGAAGAAGAGCTCATCATGCTGCCCAACACCATTCAGACAAAAGTTGACAGCCCCCAAAATCAGCATACTGCAGTGCTTGCCCACAGGTGTCATGAAAGACCTCATGTGCATGCACCTTCTGTCTCCCAGCTTAGTGCAGGACAGGAAGAAATGTTTAGTGATCTTTAGATTCAGCAGCTGAAGCACAAACAAATAAAAGGGGTGCACTGTGTCAACACCAGAGCAGCACGCGCTCTATTGGCGACAAAAATGCAAAAACCCAGCACTCTCAAAACAACGTAATTTATGCATTGTGCTGATATGTTGTGGTTTAACCTTTTGCATTGCAGAGTTCAATCCTGAAAACCTATTTTTAATATGCTTACAAATACTGTTCCTTTGCAGGTTTTCAGAGTGTGCTAGGGTGTGGCCCCTTTCCAGGGCCTTCCAGAGACTTTCCCTGCAACATGCCTGGGCGTGGTTCTGGGCTGGGCCAAGACTCTATAAAAGAGAGCCAGCCCAACTCCCAGTGCTCACTATTCGGAGGTCCCGGTGCAGAGCAGCAGCTTCTTCCTGAGCTCCTGTCCCGGCGGCCTATTTGGATCTTCCAGTCTTCTGCCCTTCATCCTTCATTGGTGATCATTGTTTCTGGTGGTAAGACGGTGGTTGGACTGTCCCGACACCGTTATTGAGAATTTTCATATTCTTGATTTAATTCTTAAAAGAGTAACAGATTACTTGCCTGCTACCATTTCTTGATATTTATATGGTATTTTACAAATAGGCAAGATGCGCGATTTGTTTCATAAAGGTTTGACTTTGTTATTCATTGCGTGCTACCATTTCTTGACATTGGCATGGTGGCTTAAGAATGGGCATGACGTGCGATTTGTTTTATGGTGTTTAAACATTGTTGTCCATTGAGTGCTACTATTTCTTGACATTTACATGATGTTTTACGAATTGGCAAGACACGCAAATCGTTTCATGAGGATTTAACTTTGTTGTTCATTGCGCGCTACCATTTCTTGACATTTAAATGGTGGCTTAAGAATCAGCAAAAGAAGCGCGATTCGTTTCATTGTACTTTGATCTTGTTATTTATTGTGAGCTGGTATTTCTTGACATTTACATCGTGTTTTACGAATCGGCAAGACGCACGATTCAATTAATGATGATTTGACTTTGATATTTATCGCGTGCTACCATTTCTTGATACTTTACATGGTGACACTCGAATCGGCAAGACGCACGATTCTCTCCCCGAGTTTATTTCATGTTGTTTATTGTATGCCACTATTCTAAGATATTTATTATGTAATATTCGAGTTGACAAGTTATGTGATTTGTTTCCTGAATCCATATTGTGTTATTCATGGTGCATAATCCTTTTATGGTGTTTACTATATATATATATATATATATATATATATATATATATATATATATATATATATATATATATATATATATATATCTGCTATATGCGCAATTTGTGTTGAAACATTTTAAGAGTACACAGAAGGCCAGAGTTTCTAGATGCAATATTGTATGGTCCTAGTATACATTCTCAAAACAGGATTTATATGACTGGTTTAAAATTTAGTCAGAATGTTTTTCTGATCCTCATGTAAAGGAAAGTACTTGAATAAGAAAGTTTTAATTTAATTCATCTTGATTCCCCTACAGGTATCCGGCCATCTTGAAACGTAGTCATTTTAAACTTAACTCTTAGATTGTTCATGTTTTCAGAGTGACTAGACTTCGAATCGTAGTCTAGTATAGATTTCAGGAGATATAATTTTCATATTGTGTATTCTAACCTTTTTCTTACTACAGGTCTCCTTCCCAGCTGTTCCCTTCCTAATCCCCTCTTCTCCGCTTGAACTCTCTCAGTCTCTGTGATTTATCTATCAGAGTCTTGGAGCTGTTCAGTGGTAGATGTGTTGCGAACGTGCACAGACCCCGAGGATCTGATGACTCTGACAGAATAGTGAGCCCACAAATTATTATCCTCCTGGCTTGTAAATGTTCTCATCATGGCCACGCTAGACGAGTTAGTCAAGGCTATCACCCAGCTCCAAGCAGAGGTGGTATCATCCAAAGAATTGACAACTAGCTTAGCAGAGAGAGTGAGTCAGTTGCAAGATAAGGTAGAGAAGAAGGAACAAAGTCCCACAGGTGTGTCTTGGCCAGGTACTTCTTCTCATGCTTCTGGAAGTAATCCGATTTCCCTAAATGTTCTTTCTGCAATTCCTTTTGCTCCCCCAGAACGTTTCTCAGGTGACCCTTTGAAAGCGCAATCTTTCCTTGTTCAAGTGGAACGACACTTCACCTGCAGACCAAATACTTTCCCCAGTGCTCAGTCCAAAGTAGCTTACTTGTTATCATATCTGTCTGGGGATGCAGCTACTTGGGCAATTCCTCTTGTGCGTAAAAATAGTCCCTTGTTGTACAACTGGAGAAATTTTGTTCATGAATTTGAAAAAGTTTTTGATCGTAGAACTGTAACTCAGTCAGCAGATCGTGAATTATTAGATTTACGACAAGGGAATCAAGACCTAGGGGGTGATTCTGAGTCCGGCGGGCGGCAGAGGCCGCCCGCCAGACTTCCCCCAACAAAATACCGCTCCGCGGTCGCAAGACCGCTGAGGGTATTTTGGGATTTGCCCTGGGCTGGCGGGCGACCGCCAAAAGGCCACCCTCCAGCCCAGGGCAAATCAACCTTCCCACTAGGACGCCGGCTCAGAATTGAGCTGGCATAGTGGGAAGGTGCGACAGGGGCAGTTGCACCCGTCGCGTATTTCAGTGTCTGCAAAGCAGACACTGAAATACTAAGTGGGGCCCTCTTACGGGGGCCCCGCGGCACCCCCTACCGCCATCCTGTTCCTGGCGGGTAGGGGGTGTCAGAATCCCCATGGCGGCGGAGCGCGCTCCGCCGCCATGGAGGATTCTGTAGGGCAGCGGAAAACCGGCGGGAGACCGCCGGTTTTCCGACTCTGACCGCGGCCGAACCGCCATGGTCAGAATGCCCTGCGGGGCACCGCCGGTCTGTCGGCGGTGCTCCCGCGACCTTGGCCCCGGCGGTCTTAGACTGCCGGGGTCAGAATGACCCCCCTAGTGTCGTATTTAGCCAACTTTAACCGGCTGGTTGCCGAGACATCCTAGAATGAAGAAAAGCAAGCGGTCTTTTTTTACAAGGGTCTCAAAGAGGAACTAAAAGATATCTTAGCGCGAATCGACCCACAACCTACAGACTGTCAAGAATTAATACATCTTGTCTTGAGACTTGATCATCATTTAGCAGAACGTAAAGGAACGTGCAAAACGATTGAAAAGTATTCATGGCGCGTTCATTATAACAGAGACTCAAGAACTCCGAATGAAAGAACGCCGGAACCGATGGAAATTGGAACCATCAGAAGACCTTTGACCAAAGATGAAAAGGACCTACGCAGAAAAAATGGACAATGTCTTTATTGTGGGCGAAAAGGTCATTTTGCCAAAGATTGTCAAATCAAACCAACGAACAAGCAAGGTCCAGTTCAGAAGGTCGCAGCCAATGCACCAGTTGAGTTGGAAAACTAAAACACCCAAGATGCAGAGAAGGGTTACTCTTGGGTGTCACCAAGGACCCTTCACAATCTAGACATCTTACACTGGAAATAAGAGTTCAGGTCAATAAAAAGATCCTTTTCAAAAAAACTCTAGTCGATTCTGAGGCTACTGGGAACTTTGTTGATGTTCAATTGGTTCGTTCATGGGGGATCCCATGTATTGAAAAGAAGACCCCAGAAATCATCCAGGCAGTCAATGGAAAACTCTTGACTGGAGGTCCGGTAACTCTTCAGACTATCCCCTTATCGATTATTTGTGAAGATAAGAATCAAAGAAAGAAACATAAAGAATAAATCTTCCTTGGCATGATCCATGCTCCCCAATATGGGATTATCCTCGGCTTGCCATGGTTAACTCATCACAATATGGAGATCAATTGGGCAGAACGAAAAATCGTGTTCTCATCTGCGCTATGTAATGAACAATGTCTCCAAAAGATTCAAGTATCAAAAGTTTGAAACTCTTACATAGCTACTGCAGCGGAGAAAGAAATTCAGCTGCCCAAACAGTATTCATCTTACAAAGATGTATTTGATGAGAAAGGAGCAGAGACTCTACCTCCTCATAGATCTTATGACTGTCAAATTGATCTAGCCCCAGGTGTGATACTTCCCAACTGTCGTATATATATGCCCTGTCAGAACATGAAAATCAACACTTACGAAAATACCTAGATCAATTTTTGGAGAATGGCTTCATTCGCCCCTCTAAGTCTCCTGCAGCTTCGTCTTTGTTTTTTGTTCCAAAAGCTAATGGAGAACTTTGAACTTGCATCGACTATAAGGGTTTGAACAAAGTCACCATCAAGAATAAATATCCTTTACCCTAATTCCGGTCTTATGGGAACAAGTAAAGAGAGCAAAAATCTACACAAAGCTTGACCTTCGAGGTGCTTATTATTTGGTCAGAATGAGAGAGGGTGACGAATGGAAAACAGCGTTCAAGACAAGATATGGCCTTTTTGAATACACCGTCATGCCTTTTGGTCTGTGTAATGCTCCAGCAGCATTTCAATTTTTCTTGAATGACGTTCTTAGAGAGTACCTTGACATATTTGCCATAGTCTACATCAATGACATTTTGATCTACTCAGACAATGAAAACAAACATGTCCAACATGTCAAGAAAATTCTTGCAGCCCTTCGAAAACACCATTTATATTGCAAACTAACCAAGTGTGAGTTTCATGCTACCACAGTTGAGTTTTTAGGGGTTATTCTTACCCCTCAAGGTATGGTGATGGCAGAAAAGAAAGTAAAAGCCGTATCTGATTGGCCCACCCCAAAGACTGTTTGTGATGTACAATGTTTCCTGGGGTTTGCAAATTTTTACCAGAGGTTTATAAATCATTTCTCCCAGACAGTGGCTCCAATCACTAAGCTACTAAGAAAGAAAGAAAAGTTTGTATGGTCCCCAGAAGCTGATCAAGCCTTCTCGACTTTGAAGGAAGCTTTCTCCACTGCCCCAGTCTTGACTCATCCTGATGCAAATCGACCTTTCATAGTGGAAGCTGATGCTTCAGATGTAGCAATGGGAGCCGTCTTATCACAATGAAATAAAGACACTGGTCACCTTCATCCTGTAGCTAATATGTCTCGGAAGTTGAACGAAGCCGAACAGAACTATGTCATTGCTGAAAACGAGCTTCTGGCGATTTGTGACGCCTTTAAAGAATGGAGACATAGGGTGTCATTCCAACCCTGGCGGTCGGTGTTAAAGCGGCGGCCAACCCGCCAACAGGCAGGCGGTAAAAAAAATGGAATTCTGACCCTGGCGGAAACCGGCAACAGAGACCGCCACTTTAACACT
Organism: Pleurodeles waltl; assembly: GCF_031143425.1. Lineage (NCBI taxonomy): Eukaryota > Metazoa > Chordata > Amphibia > Caudata > Salamandridae > Pleurodeles > Pleurodeles waltl. The sequence goes on along the minus strand of NC_090437.1, from coordinate 1,317,740,516 downwards.
CCGACCGCCACGGCGGGACAAACAAACAGCACGGCGGTCACCGCCAACAGACAGGCGGAAGACAATGTACCTCCCACCCTATCACAACCCACCAATCCGCCACCTTTTCCGGGGCGGTAGCCCCGCCGATAAAAACACGGCGGAAACAGCCATTACAAACGGAAAACGCTCACCTCTACACACATCACGAGGAATCTGGACAGCATGGAACCCGAACTACACATCCTACCAACAATTGTCTAACTGCTCCTCTACCAGGAGCATGAACGCCGGCGCAGAAGACAACGGTGAGTACTGCACCTACAACACAGGGGAGGGGGGAGGCAAAAAATTACGGGTACACACATACGCGACACACCCACCCTCACCCACAACTACATACACATCAATGCAGAGCAACATCTCAGAGTGACACCCCCAAACCCCCCGGAAGAATGCAAAGACAAAATAAATTGATCATGAAATTTGAAGTATATTGTACGGCTAAGTAAAAAAATATATCACACATCTATAACTATATATACATATGTAAATTGTCCTGTCCAAATTGGGTATCAACCATTGTTCGTGGGCCAATGGGCCTAAACACATGGGCAAAGCCCACACAGGATACCCGACTCCAATGGAGAGAACACTGCAGGGGCATCAGATAGCAAAACTACAGGCACCTCAGGGGGAAGGGAAGGGGGGGCACCTCAGCCAGATGAGTCCACGACGCCAGATCCACGAGGGGCCTCCATGGCCACTCTTCAATCCTGGGGAGTGCAAAGCCACAGTCTCACAAGTCTCTACAGTGGGTGGATTGCCCACTGTGCCATCCTGGGGAGTGCAAAGCCACAGTCTCACAAGTCTCTACAGTGGGTGGATTGCCCACTGTGCCATCCTGGGGAGTGCAAAGCCACAGTCTCACAAGTCTCTACAGTGGGTGGATTGCACACTGTGCCATCCTGGGGAGTGCAAAGCCACAGTCTCACAAGTCTCTACAGTGGGTGCATTGCCCACTGTGCCATCCTGGGGAGTGCAAAGCCACAGTCTCACAAGTGGATTACAGACTCCACTGGTTCTGGAGGAGGCATGGTGCCCAGAGTGCTTCGTGCAGCCCTGCCCGACACAGATGCGGGCCTGCCCCTTCTGCCAATGGGCCAGCGGTGCTTGAGACAGCGGTGCCCAGCGGAGCGGTGCAGAGTCGGCAGTGCCCAGTGGAGCGGTGCTTGAGATGAACGGCCCAGCGGAGCGGTGCAGATACGGCGGTGCCCAGCGGAGCGGTGCTTGAGAGGAAGGGCCCAGCGGAGCGGTGCTTGAGATGAAGGGCCCAGCGGAGCGGTGCAGAGACGGCGGTGCCCAGCAGGGCGGTGCTTGAGTTGAAGGGCCCAGCGGAGCGGTGCTTGAGATGAAGGGCCCAGCGGAGCGGTGCTTGAGATGAAGGGCCAAGCGGAGCGGTGCAGAGACGGCGGTGCCCAGCGGAGCGGTGCTTGAGATGAAGGGCCCAGCGGAGCGGTGCTGGGATGAAGGGCCCAGCGGAGCGGTGCTTGAGATGAAGGGCCCAGCGGAGCGGTGCAGACACGGCGGTGCCCAGTGGAGCGGTGCTTGAGTTGAAGGGCCCAGCGGAGCGGTGCTTGAGATGAAGGGCCCAGCGGAGCGGTGCAGAAACGGCTTTGCCCAGCAGAGCGGTGCTTGAGATGAAGGGCCCAGTGGAGCGGTGCAGAGACGGCGGTGCCCAGCGGAGCGTTGCTTGAGATGAAGGGCCCTGCGGAGCGGTGCTTGAGATGAAGGGCCCAGCGGAGCGGTGCAGAGACGGCGGTGAACAGCGGAGCAGTGCTTGAGATGAAGGGCCCAGCGGAGTGGTGCTTGAGATGAAGGGCCCAGCGGAGCGGTGCTTGAGATGAAGGGCCCAGCGGCCCGGTGCAGAGACGGCGGTGCCCAGCGGAGCGGTGCTTGAGATGAAGGGCCCAGCAGAGCGGTTCTTGAGACGGCGGTGCCCTGTTCAGTGGTTCTTGACTTGAACGGCCCTGTTCAGCGGTTCTTGACTTGAAGGGCCATGTTCAGCGGTTCTTGAGACGGCGGTGGCCTGTTCAGCGGTTCTTGGCTTGAAGGGCCCTGTTCAGCGGTTCTTGAGACGGCTGTGCCCTGTTCAGTGGTTCTTGATTTGAAGGGCCCTGTTCAGCGGTTCTTGAGACGGCGGTGCCCTTTTCAGCGGTTCTTGACTTGAAGGGCCCTGTTCAGTGGTTCTTGAGACGGCGGTGCCCTGTTCAGCGGTTCTTGACTTGAAGGGCCCTGTTCAGCGGTTCTTGAGACGGCGGTGCCCTGTTCAGCGGTTCTTGGCTTGAAGGGCCCTGTTCAGCGGTGCTTGACTTGAAGGGCCCTATTCAGCGGTTCTTGGCTTGAAGGGCCCTGTTCAGCGGTGCTTGACTTGAAGGGCCCTGTTCAGCGGTTCTTGAGACGGCGGTGCCCTGTTCAGCGGTGCTTGACATGTGTGTCCAGGTCACCAGATCCGGCCATGACATGGATTTCACTCGCCACCCGACATGTGGTTGCCGGGCCCTTCGTGCACATCTGTCTTCTCGCTTGTGGGGCCCTCCTGTGCTGCCGTCTCGGGCCCGTGGGTGTCCTCCTGCACACCTGGAATGGGGCTGGTGGGGCCCTCCTGGGCAGCTTGCCTGCTGCCGGACTTGTCAGGCGTGCTGCCCTTGCCACCCTTCCCTGCTCGTCTGTGGCCCTTTCCTCCCTTTGGCGGTGTGCCAGGTGGCACCCCACTTCCTGACGGTGCCAGGGTAGTGCTTTTGGAGCCTGCTGTCTTTGGCCTCTCGTGCCGGGCACTGGCTTTCTTGGCTTTTTTTTCAGGGGGTGGGCTGGCCGTCTCTTTACTCCTAGCCGAACTAGCTGGCCTTGAAGGTGGTGGACTCCAAAATCCTTAGACTATTGTCTTTGTAGGTCCAGGTTTTGTGGTGGCTGAGGTGCTGATTGGAGTCTTATGAGATGGAGGGGGTGGGTCAGTTGTTGGAAAGAGGTCAAGGTTGGAAAGGAAAATCAATTTAGAAAGACAGGGACGGTTAGTTGTAGTGGGTATGGGAGTGGAGGAAGAGGATGTGGTTGTAGGAGAGTGAAGTCTGGTGTCTTTGGGTGCAGGTGCTTGTGCTGGAGGCTGTCGTGAGGTGGATGGCTGTTGGGTGGGTGGCTGCCTGCGTTTGTGTGGTTTGGAAGAGGGGGTAACAGACACACTTGGAGAGGACACAGGGGATGTGTAAATGGTAGTGGGGGTGGTGACTGCACGTGTGCGGAGTGTTCTGGTGGGTGTTCTGGTGATGGACGTAGTGGCTGAAGATGTTGTGCATGCAAGTGTGAGTGGAGACGTCACAGGGAGGGAGGAGGGAGACGAGGAGGAGGGGGATACAGAGGAGGCAGTGGCTGTTGGCATGTCTGCATGTGGATGTTGCTTGGGTGAATGCTTGTGTGATGTGTGGTTCTTATGTCTGGATGAGCTTCCCTTGGGTGTTGAGGTGTTTGCAGGCTGGTCTGTAGGTGTGTCTGGGATAGGCAGAGGTACAGGGGAGTGGGACTGGGTTGAGGAAGTTGGAGGAGGGAGGCAGGAGACAGGGACAATGGCTGCCGTCAGTGCTGAGGCCAGAGCATTGAACGATCGCTGATGGGCAGCCTGACCCGAATGAATGCCCTCCAGGTATGCATTACTCCGGTGCACCTTCCTTTCTACACCCTGGATGGCATTCAAAAGGGTAGACTGCCCAACAATGAGCGTCCTCAGGAGGTCAATGACCTCCTCACTGAGGGCAGCAGGGGTAACTGGGGCAGGGCCTGAGGTGCCTGGGGCGAAGGAGATGCCCACCTTCCTGGGTGAGCGGGCACGGGGCGAAGTCTGAGGGGCTGCTGGGAGGGCGGAGCTTGGGCGCTGGGTGGCGGCTGTACCTGTTGTTGCGGTGGGCACGGATATTGCCGCCACCACAAGGGAGCTCCCTTCCGAGGACATGTCTGTGTCGCTGGTGTCACCACGTGTCCCCGCTGTGGAGCTCCCCTCGCCCTCCGTCTCACTGGTGAATTCCGAGTCAGTTGCATGGCCCTCCATGGCCATGTGAGATGCAGCTCCCTCGTGCTCCGATACCACTTCTCCTCCTCCTGATGATGCTAATGCACACATGAACAGGAAGACCACCAAAAAAGGGGGGGGGGTGGAGAAACAAAGACATGTTGAGTGCATGCATTGGCGACACCGTTGGCGGAGAGGACAGACACTGAAACCCCCTGCACTACTCCGCGCACTTGGGGTACACTACTCAATCCGTGGGACATGGCCTACAAGCCTATGGACGACAACTCCACACATAGGTGACACAGGGCCATGAATAGCTGTACTAGGCAACCTACAGAGGTAGGGGGCGGGGGCACAGGGCCATGCCTAACGGAGGGGCCTAGCCTACAGAAATCGCCCTGGCCTAGGGATACCCACAGCCCTCCTCCCCCACCCAGACACCTCCAATGTGCGCAAAATCAGTAGAATGTGCTTATACTCACCCCCTTGTGTCTGCTGTGATGTCCTCACGCGCCCATCCAAATCGGGGTAGGCCACCGCCAGGATCCGGGACATCAGGGGCGTCAAAGTACGACTGGCACCCCTCCTACGTTGGGAGGCCATCCCCAGCAGAGCCTCCGCGGTCTTCCTGCTCCAGCGGCGGATGTCCTCCCACCTTTTCCGGCAGTGAGTGCCCCGTCTGTTGTGGACCCCCAGGGTCCGAACGTCCTTGGCGATGGCACGCCAAATGTCGATTTTCTGATGGGCGCTGACCTATGTGACATGTACAGGGGGAGAAAATAAAAAATCATCACCTTCTGCATGCTCGATGTGAGTGGCCCCACATCCCCACCCTTGCCATGTGGCACATGCTCTCATCTGTTGTTTGATGCATGCCTCATTTGCTCCCCTCCCCACCATCTTTCATTCACCCCACTCAACCCAGGCATTGGCCTCAAAGCATGGTCCCAGTGTACTTACCTGTTGGTCTGGAGGACCGTAGAGTAGCGCATACTGGGGGAGGACCCCCATCCACGAGTTTCTCCAATTCTTCAGAAGTGAAGGCAGGGGCCCTTTCCCCAGTCGCAGCAGCCATTGTCTCTTCCAGACCGAGGTCACAGCAGCACTTGCAGTATAGGTCCTCTCCTGTGGATGATCAGGTATCGAGTGATTAAGCAGATAGAAAATGGCGGTCACGCCCGCAGCGGTGCGTACAGCGGCAGTGCGTACCGCGACTGCCGGCGCACATCGTCATTGGCTCCTGAAACCCATAGGGTTCAATGTTAACCAATGCGGCTTTGCGCCGCGGTCTTCGACCGCCTACCGCCACTGTGTGCCACGCCAGCGCATTGACCTCACATCCCACTGTCGCACTTCACAGGTCAGGCAGCCGCCATTTCAAGGGCCCCCATATCTTAATTTCTACTGCGTCACACATACCTAGGCCTTGCATCAACACTCATACAAGCCATTCAATGCATTGAGAATCGTGTACTGTGCAAGCTGTGGGAACGTACCTGTGGGTTGATTGACTCTGTGCTCCATGTTGTCCTTCCTAGGCACCGTCCGCTGGGACTTGCGAGGAGATGGAGGAATCTTCCCGTGTACAGACCGCTGGTGGACCTGTCAACAATGGAAGAAAGACATGTCATACTGACATACAGGCTTGACAGAGCCACTATACAGGAACTGTGTACCCAGCTGGAGCCAGACCTGATGTCACCCATCCGCCAACCCACAGGGATCCCCCCTCTAGTGCAGGTTCTGTCGGTACTCCATTTCTTGGCAAGTGGGTCATTTCAAACAACAGTGGCCATTTCATCAGGGATGTCTCAGCCTATGTTTTCCAAGGTGTTGTCCAGAGTGTTGTCTGCCCTGCTGAAATACATGCAGAGCTACATTGTTTTCCCTGAGGTGGGCGATTTGGCTACAGTGAAGGGTGATTTCTGAGCGCTTGGACATATTCCCAACATCATTGGTGCAATTGATGGGACACATGTTGCTTTGGTCCCCCCCAGCACGAGTGAACAGGTGTACAGGAACAGAAAAAGTTATCATTCCATGAATGTCCAGGTGGTCTGTTTGGCTGACCAGTACATTTCCCATGTAAATGCCAAGTTCCCTGGGTCAGTGCATGACGCGTACATCATGCGAAATAGCAGCATCCCTTACGTGATGGAACTACTTCAGAGACACCGTGTGTGGCTAATTGGTGACTCTGATTACCCCAACCTGTCATGGCTACTGACCCCAGTGAGGAATCCCAGGACAAGGGCAGAGGAACGGTACAATGAGGCCCATGGGCGTACTTGGAGGGTGATCGAGCGGACCTTCGGCCTCCTGAAGGCCAGGTTTAGGTGCCTCCATATGACAGGTGGATCCCTAATGTACTCACCAAAGAAGGTGTGCCATATCATCGTGGCCTGCTGTATGCTTCACAACCTGGCTTTGCGACGCCAGGTGCCTTTCCTGCAGGAGGATGGTCCAGATGGTGGTGTTGTGGCAGCTGTGGATCCTGCGGAGAGTGAAGAGGAGGAAGACGAAGCAGACGACACAGACAACAGGGACACAGTAATACAGCAGTATTTTCAATGACATACAGGTAAGAATCAACACCGGCATTTTAGATTTACTTAAAGTCTCCTGCCTCTCTACTGTCTGAGTTTCCCCCCAGTGTATGTTAACTGAGTTGTGACTTTCCCTTCCAATTTCAGAGATGTAGGCCCCACTCTGTGACCTCTGCTTTGTTTCCCCATGGACTACAGCTGTGTGACAGTGGTATGTTGTCATCACATTGTAACTGGACATTTTGGCACGGTTCTGTGTAATACATTTGTTGAAAAATACAGGCAGACTCCAGATTATTTTTATGCAATAAGTGTGTTTATTAAAGTGCTCAATTTTGGGTAATGGTTGCAATTCGGTGATGGGTGATGGTGGAGGAATGTCCAGATTTTCAGTCTCACAGGTGCATTGTCCATATGCCTGCGGAAGGTGGAGCAGGGGCAGTTTAAGGTTGGACAGGGTGACAATGTGGGACAGTGGGATGACAATCAGGGGGTATCCTTTCCTGGCGGGGGTCTTGGCATCTTACTCTGTCTTCTTCCTAGATCTCAGGCCCCGCTTGCGGGGTGGTTCTCCTTCTGCAGGGGGTGGGGTTCTGGTGGCCTGTTGTTCTTGTGTCGGGGCCTCCTGTCCACTAGCGCCGGCGGAGGTGGTAGCCTGTTCTTGGTCCATGCTAGTGACAGGGGCCCTTTGTGGTGCCACATGGTCCCGGAATGTGCTGACAATCTGATTGAGAGCCACAACGATGGTGCCCATTGCGGAACTGATGTTTCTGAGTTCTTCCCTGAACCCCATAAACTGTTCCTCCTGCAGTACCTGGATCTCCTGGAACCTGGCCAGGACCGTCGCCATCGTCTCCTGGGAGTGGTGGTATGCTCCCATGATGGAGGATAGGGCCTCGTGGAGAGTGGGTTCCCTGGGCCTGTCCCCCCCTTGTCGCACAGTAGCCCTCCCAGTTCCCCTGTTTCCCTGGGCCTCTGTCCCCTGGACCGTGTGCCCACAACCACTGCCCCCAGGTCCCTGTTGTTGTTGGGGTGGTGGGTTAACCTGGGTGCCCTGTAGTGGTGGACACACCGCTGCTTGACGTGTCCTGGAGACAGAGGCATGGGCCCGCTGGGTGGGTGCTGTGCTGGTGTTCCCAGAGGGGGGTAGGTCTGCTGTGGCCTGTGGCTGTCTGAGGGGAACCGACTGTCCCGAGGTCCCCAATGGGCCGGGCTGGTCATCTGGCTCCAGGGCGACAGAGCTGCTGTCATCACTGTGGGCCTCTTCTGGGGGTGGAATGGACATTTGTGGACCCTCCTGGGCGGTGTTGTGGCGTTCGGGTCCTGCAGGGGTATAAGAGTATGGTTATTGCTTCTGTGTGTGCCATAGCGTGCAATGGGTGGGTGCCCGTGTATCCCAGTGCTGGCATTCCCTTGTGGGGGCTGTTGTGACGGTGGTTTGGGGGGGATGGGTATGTGAAGTGGGCATGCTTAGGTGATGGGTGTCCATGGTTTGTGGTCGCATGCAGGGCTTGGTGTTGGGATGGGTGGGTTGTGAGGGTGAGACATTGGCAAGGCGGATGTGTGATGGGGGTGGGGGTATGATTTGGCATGCTGGTGGGTGGGGGGGTGAAGTAGTTGAGATTAGACTTACCAGAGTCCATTCCTCCAGATACTCCTGCGAGGCCCTCAGGATGCAGGATCGCCAAGACCTGTTCCTCCCATGTTGTAAATTCTGGGGGTTGAGGTGGGGGTCCGCCGCCAGTCTTCTGCACCGCGATGTTGTGTCTGGATACCATGGAACGCACCTTCCCCCGTAGGTTGTTCCACCGCTTCCGTGATGTCGTCCTGATTTCGTGGATGCTGACCCACAGCGTTGACCCTGTCCACTATTCTTTGCCATAGCTCCATCTTCCTGGCAATGGTGGTGTTCTGCACCTGTGTCCCAAAGAGCTGGGGCTCTACCCGAACTATTTCCTCCACCATGACCCTGAGTTCAGCGTCTGAGAACCTGGGGTGTCTTTGGGGTGCCATGGGGTGGTGTGGATGAGGTGTGGGGTGGTGTTTGTGGTGATGAGCGTGGTGAGTGTGGTGGTGTGTGGTGTTTTGTGCGTGGATGTTGTGTGAGTGATGGTGTTATGTGCCTGTGAATGCTCTGTACTAGCTGGTGGTGTCTCTCTCTGGCCTTAGTCAATAAACGGTGGTCGTAGGGGTTTGTGGGTGATGTGGGTGTGTGTTTTATATTGTGTTGGGTGTGTGGGAGTGGTGTTTGTATGTGTATCAGGTGTGTGTATTTCAAAATGTCCAATGTGGCAGTGTTTTGGAGCTGTGTGTGTATTTTGACCGCGGCGGTGTGTACCGCCAATGGAATAACGCGGTTTTAAGACCGCCGTGTGGATTCGTGGGTCGGAATGGAATGGGCGTATTTCTGTTGGCGTGACGGTGGAGGTTTGGTCATCGGCAGTTTTTCGCTGGCCGTTGGTGTGGCGGACTTTTGTGGATGTCGGGTTTTTGGCGGTTTGCCTGTTGCGGGTCAGACTGACTGTGGCGGTTTCCCGCGCCCGCGGCGGTGTTATGGCGGTCTTCTGACCGGCGGTAAGCGCCTTTTACCGCCGAGGTCAGAATGACCCCCATAATTTGTTGGGTGACAAATACACTGTCACAGTATATACTGATCATCGTAATCTTCAATTCATGAGTTCCGCCAGACTTTTGACCCCTCGGCAATTACGCTAGATGCTTTTTTTTGCTGAATTTGATTTTGTAGTAACCTTCCGGCCTGGTAAAGATAATTGCAAGGCTGACTCCTTGTCCCAGCAAGAGTCTACCACGTTGTCTGCATTTCAAGCCTCCCAAGCTATCATTGCTCCTGACAAGGTTCTATGTATCATAAAAACTGAAGATTTCTTTGAAGAAATTCGCAACTCTTTCACTGTTGAAAATTGGCAAACATATGCCAAAGCAGATGCCAAAAGGTCAATCAAGCAAGGTTTACCCTTTCATGGCGCTCGTTTGTTTGTACCCACTAACAAACTTCGCAAGATAGTGTTTCATTGGTTGCATGTTATACAAACGGCAGGTCACCCAGGTACTCCTAAAACTCTTGAACTGATCCAACGCTATTTTTGGTGGCCTACCCTAACAAAAGATGTAAAAGTAATGGTAAACAACTGTGAAGTTTGTGCTCGCATTAAAACAAGTCATTCAAAATCAAAAGGGTTGTTACATCCACTTCCAACCCCAAGTCGTCCATAGGAGCACATTTCTTTAGACTTTATTACCGGTCTGCCAGTGGTTCAACAGCATTCAGTAATTCTGGTGGTAGTAGATAGTCTCACGAAATATGGACATTTCATTGCCTGTAAAAAATTGCCCACTTCTAGTGAATTGGCAACTATTTTACTGAACAGAGTGGTTCATTATCATGGACTGCCAAAGGTTATCCTCTCCGATTGGGGGTCACAATTTTCCTCCAATTTCTGGAAGACATGGTGTAAAACACTCCAGGTGACATCTACGCTATCTACTAGTCACCATCCTCAAACAGATGGTCAAGCGGAGAGACTAAATCAGACTTTGAAACAATACCTATGTGCCTACGTTGAAAAGGCACTTCAGTCCTGGACATCTATGCTCTGGTTAGCTGAGTTAGCTTACAATAACTCATTCCACACTTCTATTGGTGTTACATCCTTTTTTGGTTTAATTGGCTATCATCCTGACACCTTGCCCATCACAATTCCTCAAGAAAGTTCTCTCACCCCAGCTGTGTCAGAAACCATTCAGCATTTACATCAAACCCAGAAACTGATTCAACAGCATTTAGAAAAAGCCCAACAAAAATATAACCCCTTCGCTGCCAGGCCTTTTCCTTTTCCTGTGCCGAGCCTTTTTTTTGGCTATTTGGGGCAGTTTGCGCTTAGGCCCTCATAACTTTTTGTTCACATAAGCTACCGACGCCAAATTTGCGTCCTTTTTTTCCAACATCCTAGGGATTCTAGAGTTACCCAGACTTTGTGGGTTCCCCAGAAGGAGGCCAAGAAATTAGCCAAAATATAGTGAAAATTTCATTTTTTTTTTAAAAAAGGGAAAAAGGGGCTGCCTGAAAATGGCATCAACAAATAGTTTGCGGTTCTAAAATCACCAGCTTCCCAGCTTTCAGGAACAGGCAGACTTGAATCAGAAAACCCAATTTTTCAACACAATTTTGCCATTTTACTGGGACATACCCCATTTTTACGATTTTTGGTGCTTTCAGCCTCCTTCCAGTCAGTGACAGAAATGGGCATGAAACCAATGCTGGATCCCAGAAACCGAAACATTTCTGAAAAGTAGACAACACTCTGAATTCAGCAAGGGGTAATTTCTGTAGAACCTACAAGGGTTTCCTACAGAAAATAACAACTGAAAAAAAAATATTGAAATTGAGGTGAAAAAATCTGCAATTCTTTTCTACGTTTTACTCTGTAACTTTTTCCTGCAATGTCAGATTTTTTCAAGCAATATACCGTTACGTCTGCTGGACTCTCCTGGTTGTGGGGATATATAGGGCTTGTAGGTTCATCAAGAACTCTAGGTACCCAGAGCCAATAAATGACCTGCACCCTGCCTTGGGTTTTCATTCTATACCAGGTATACAGCAATTCATTTGCTGAAATATAAAGAGTAAAAAATAGCTATCAAGAAAACCTTTGTATTTCCAAAATGGGCACAAGATAAGGTGTTGAGGAGCAGTGGTTATTTGCACATCTCTGAATTCCGGTGGGCCCATACATGCATGTGAATTACAGGGCATATCTCAAATAGACGTCTTTTTTACCCACTCTCTTATATTTGGAAGGAACAAATATAAAGAAAGACAAGGGGCAATAACACTTGTTTTGCTATTCTATGTTCCCCCAAGTCTCCCAATAAAAATTATACCTCACTTGTGTGGGTAGGCCTAGCGCCCGCAACAGGAAATGCCCCAAAACACAACGTGGACACATCCCATTTTTTGACAGAAAACAGAGGTGTTTTTTGCAAAGTGCTTACCTGTAGATTTTGGCCTCTAGCTCAGCCGGCACCTAGGGAAACCTACCAAACCTGTGCATTTCTGAAAACTAGAGACCTAGGGGAATCCAAAATGCGGTGAATTGTGGGGCTCTGACCAGGTTCTGTTACACAGAATCTTTTGCAAACATCAAAATGTGGCTAAAAAACACCTTTTCCTCACATTTCGGTGACAGAAAGTTCTGGAATCTGAGAGGAGCCACAAATTTCCTTCCACCCAGCGTTTCCCCAAGTCTCCCAATAAAAATGGTACCTCACTTGTGTGGGTAGGCCTAGCGCCCACGAAAGAAAATGGCCCAAAACACAACTTGAACACGTCCCATTTTTTTACAGAAAACAGAGGTGTTTTTTGCAAAGTGCCTACGTGTAGATTTTGGCCCTTAGCTCAGCCGGCACCTAGGGAAACCTACCAAACCAGCACATTTTTGAAAACTAGAGACCTAGGGGAATCCAAGATGGTGACTGACCAGGTTCTGTTACCCAGAATCCTTTGCAAACCTCAAAATTTGGCTAAAAAAAAACATTTTCCTAACATTTCGGTGACAGAAAGTTCTGGAATCTGAGAGGAGCCACACATTTCCTTCTACCCAGCGTTCCCCAAGTCTCCCGATAAAAATGGTACCTCACTTGTGTGGGTAGGCCTAGCGCCCACGAAAGGCAATGGCCCAAAACACAACATGGACATATCACATTTTTTCACAGAAAACAGTGCCTACCTGTGGATTTTGGCCTCTAGCTCAGCCGGCACCTGGGGAAACCTAGCAAACCAGCACATTTCTGAAAACTAGACACCTAGGGGAATCAAAGATGGGGTGACTTGTGGGGCTCTGTCCAGGTTCTGTTACCCAGAATCCTTTGCAAACCTCAAAATTTGGCCAAAAATACATTTTTTCCTCTCATTTCGGTGACAGAAAGTTCTGGAATCTGAGAGGAGCCACAAATGTCCTTCAACCCAGCGTTCCCCCAAGTCTCCCGATAAAAATGGTACCTCACTTGTGTGGGTGGGCCTAGCGCCCACGAAAGGAAATGGCCCAAAACACAACGTGGACACATCACATTTTTTCACAGAAAACAGAGGTGTTTTTGCAAAGGGCCTACCTGTGGATTCTGGCCTCTAGCTCAGCCGGCCCCAGGGGAGGCAGAAATGGCCTAAAATAAATTCCCCCCCCCCCCCTCCCCGGGGAGCGACCCTTGCCTACGGGGTCGCTCCCCTTGCGTGACGGCGCAAAAAAAAAGATCCCTGGTGCCTAGTGGTTTCTGCCCCCCTTTGGGGCAGATTGACCTAAAATCGGCCGATCTGCCCCCAAAGCCGGCAGAAATGGCCTAAATACAATTTGCCCCTCCAGGGGAGCGACCCTTGCCTAAAGGGTCGCTCCCCATCTCTAAAAAAACAAACAAACAAACAAAAAAAACACACATTTTTTTTTTTTAGCCCTGGCGCCTAGAGGTTTCTGCCCCCCCGGGGGCAGATCGGCCTAATAACAATAGGCTGATCTGAATGGCCTAAAATATATGTGCCCCCCCACCCCACCAGGGAGCAACCCTTGCCTACGGGGTTGCTCCCCTTGCCTGACGGCGCAAATAAAAAGATCCCTGGTGCCTAGTGGTTTCTGCCCCCCTTGGGGGCAGATTGACCTAAAATCGTCCGATCTGCACCCAAAGTGGGCAGAAATGGCCTAACTACAATTTGCCCCTCCAGGTGAGCGACCCTTGCCTAAGGGGTCGCTCCCCATCTGTAAAACAACAACAACTAAAAAAATCCCTGGTGCCTAGTGGTTTCTGCCCCCCTTGGGGGCAGATCGGCCTAATTAAAATAGGCTGATCTGCCCCCCTGGGGGGCAGAAATGGCCTAAAATAGATTTGCCCCCCAGGGGAACGACCCTTGCCTAAGGGGTCGCTCCCCTTACGTGAAATTCACGAACAAAAAAAAAACTCCCTGGTGTCTAGTGGTTTCTGCCCCCCTTGGGGGCAGATTGGCCTCATAAAAATAGGCTTATCTGGCCCCCTGGGGGGCAGAAATGGCCTAAATATAATTTCCCCCCTATGGGAGCGACCCTTGCCTAAGGGGTTGCTCCCCACACCTAAAACAAAAAACTAAACAAAAACAAAGCAATTTATTTTTTTATCCCTGGTGCCTAGAGGTTTCTGCCGCCCCGGTGGCAGATCGGCCTAATAATAGGCCGATCTACCCCCAGGGAGGGGCAGAAAAGGCCTTAAAAAAAATACCCCCCCTGGGAGCGACCCTTGCCCAAGGGGTCGCTCCCTTACGCCAATTTCCTTTTTTAAAAAACACATCCCTGGTGTCTAGTGGGCGTTTTGACAGCCGGATTGCTTTCAATCCGGCTGCCAAAACGCAGAGAGAGACTTCAAAGGGAAGGAAATACATTTCCTTCCCTTTGAAGCCTCTCTCGGCCTCCCCAACGTGATCGGAAGAGAAATGCAAAGCATTTCTCTTCCGATCGCGTTGGAAGCTGAGCTTCCAGCGCAATGGGGGAGGCTCTGTGACAATCAGCTCGCGTGCTGACGTCACAGGGGGGGTGGGGGGTCCGGGGGTGGAAGGGGAAGGGCTGCCCCTTTCATCCCTGGCTTGGAGGGGTGGGGGAACCCCACAGAGGGAGCGCTAGCGCTCCCTCTGGGCTGTGTGCCCAGGACGTAATGGTTACGTCCTGGGCACAGCAGCACTGTGCTGCAGGACGTAACCATTACGTCCGCGGCACAGAAGGGGTTAAAAGGCATTATGACAAGAAACATTGTGAGGGACCGCAATATCAACCAGGTGACAAAGTGTGGCTTTCCACAAAACATATAGGGGGTCATTACAACCTCGGCGGTCTTTTAACAAGACCGCAGAGGGACCGCCGTGCGGAAGACCGCCAGTAGTGGCTGTTTGCCGCTCGGTGTATTATGACTGTTGGCTGCTCTCCGTCCTTTTTCCGACGGAGAGCCGCCAACAGCCATACTGGTGGGCAGCGGGGAAGTGGAGGTTGCTCCATCTCCACCGCCACGCCAACATAACACCGCCCAGCAAATCACGTCCTGTGATTCGGCGCAGCGGCGTTCTGTTGGTGGTGTGGTGTCGGCAGAGCAGCCCCCATGGCTTCCGTCCCCTCCTGGAGGATCGACGGAACAGGTAAGTCGATCGTCCGTTAGGGGGGGGTGAGGGGGTGTTGTGTGGGTGCATGGGGGTGTGCATCTGTGTATGTAGAGGGGGTGGGTGAGTGCGTGTATGCTTGTGGGGGTGTTGCGTGTTTTGGGAATGAGTGCGTGTATGTCTGTATGGATGTCTGTATGCATGTGTGCATGTATGTCTGTATATGGGTGTGCGTGACTGACTGAGTGTGTGGATGTAGGCATGTATGTCGGTGTGTGTGACTGTTGGTGGTGCGTGCGTGCGTGTCGTGTGTGTGTGTGCGTTATGTGATGCTGGGGGTCAGGGTGGGGAGGGGGGCCCTGCCACCTTTGAGGGGATGGCAGGGGTGGTGGGGGGTGTAGGGGAGGCAGTCGGGGTGGGCGTGGGGGTGGCGGAGACCCCTATCAGTACCAGGGAAGGAATTCCCTGACACTGATAGTGCTTACCTCCATGGATTTCATGGCGGTTCCTACCGCTGGAAATCCACGGCGGTAAGCCGGGTCAAAATACCGGCGGCGGTATTGTGACGGCTGCCGGGCTGGAGACCCAGGTCTCCAGCCCAGCGGTCGTCTGTGCCCTGGCGGGCGGAACGGAGAAGCGGCAGATGACCACGGTGGTAACCGCCATGGTCATACTTCTCAAAAAAAGACCGCCAGCCTGTTGGCGGTCTTACCGCCACTTTAACACCGCCCGCCAGGGTTGTAATGACCCCCATAGACTTCAAGAAGAAGCACATGTTTAACCCCAAATTCATAGGTCCTTATACTGTCCTTCAGCAAATCAATCCGGTGACCTATAAACTACAAATACCCAGATCCTTACGGATTCATCCAGTGTCCCACACTTCCCTCTTGAAAAAGGCAGTCCAAAAGGTCCACCCTCATCCAGCTCCTGTTCTAGTACAAGGGGAAGAAGAATACGAAGTCAAGAAAGTGTTGGATTCTAAACCCAGAGGGCATAATCTATGGTACTTAATCTCATGGAAAGGTTATGGTCCTGAAAGTAACTCATGAGTTTCCGCATTTGATGTTCAAGCTCTAGTACTTGTGAGACGCTTTCAGTGTCTTAATCCAAGCAAACCAGGCCCTAGAGCGCGTTTGGGAGAGGGGAGTACTGTCAACACCAGAGCAGCACGCGCTCTATTGGCGCCCAAAAATGCAAAAACCCAGCACTCTCAAAACAACGTAATTTATGCATTGTGCTGATATGTTGTGGTTTAACCTTTTGCATTGCAGAGTTCAATCCTGAAAACTTATTTTTAATATGCTTACAAATACTGTTCCTTTGCAATGTATTGCTGCAGGTTTTCAGAGTGTGTTAGGGTGTGGCCCCTTACCAGGGCCTGCCAGAGACTTTCCCTGCAACATGTCTGGGCATGTTTCTGTGCTGGGCCAAGACTCTATAAAAGAGAGCCAGCCCAACTCCCAGTGGTCACTATTCGGAGGTCCCGGTGCAGAGCAGCAGCTTCTTCCTGAGCTCCTGTCCCAGCGGCCTATTTGGATCTTCCAGTCTTCTGCCCTTCATCCTTCATTGGTGATCATTGTTCCAAGCGGTAAGACGGTGGTTGGACTGTCCCGACACCGTTATTGAGAATTTTCATATTCTTGGTTTAATTCTTAAAAGAGTAACAGATTACTTGCGCGCTACCATTTCTTGACATTTACATGGTAGTTTACAAATAGGCAAGACGCGTGATTTGTTTCATAAAGGTTTGACTTTGTTATTTATTGCGTGCTACCATTTCTTGACATTGGCATGGTGGCTTAAGAATCGGCAAGACGAGCAATTTGTTTTATGGTGTTTAAACATTGTTGTCCATTGCGCGCTACTATTTCTTGACATTTACATGATGTTTTACGAATTGGCAAGACGCGCAAATCGTTTCATGAGGATTTAACTTTGTTGTTCATTGCGCGCTACCATTTCTTGACATTTACATGGTGGCTTATGAATCAGTAAAAGAAGCGCGATTCGTTTCATTGTACTTTGATCCTGTTATTTATTGTGAGCTGTTATTTCTTGACATTTACATCGTGTTTTACGAATCGGCAAGACGCATGATTCGATTTATGATGATTTGAGTGTGATATTCATTGCGTGCTACCATTTCTTGATATTTTACATGGTGACACTCGAATCGGCAAGACGCACGATTCTCTCCTCGAGTTTATTTCATGTTGTTTATTGTATGCCACTATTCTAAGATATTTATTATGTAATATTCGGGTTGACAAGTTATGTGATTTGTTTCCTGAATCCATATTGTGTTATTCATGGTGCACAAACCTTTTATGGTGTTTACTATATATATATATATATATATATATATATATATATCTGCAATATGCGCAATTTGTGTTTAAACATTTTAAGAGTACACAGAAGGCCAGAGTTTCTAGATGCAATATTGTATGGTCCTAGTATACATTCTCAAAAAAGGATTTATATGACTGGTTTAAAATTTTGTCAGAATGTTTTTCTGATCCTCATGTAAAGGAAAGTACTTGAATAAGAAAGTTTTCATTTAATTCATCTTGATTCCCCTACAGGTGTCTGGCCATCTTGAAACGTAGTCATTTTAAACTTAACTCTTAGATTGTTCATGTTTTCAGAGTGACCAGGCTTAGAATCATAGTCTAGTATAGATTTCAGGAGATATAATTTTCATATTGTGTATTCTAACCTTTTTCTTACTACAGGTCTCCTTCCCAGCTGTTCCCTTCCTAATCCCCTCTTACCCTCTTGAACTCTCTCAGTCTCTGTGATTTGTCTATCAGAGTCTTGGAGCTGTTCAGTGGTGGACGTGTTGGGAACGTGCACAGACCCGAGGATCTGGTGACTCTGACACACTGGAAAATCCATAACATACAGCATGGCATCCATGGAATTCAATACAATGGCCAGTAAAATGGACAGGCTGACTGATCTAATAGAGAAATTATACATGCAGTTGGCAGAGGACAGTAGCAACATGAGTCGCAGAGGGAGGAGCAGTGATGTGAGCATGGCTGCCTTAACAAGCTCCATTGAGCGGCTAGCACATGTGACCTCATCCTTATCCAGACACACTGTGACACTAAAGGCCAAAATAGTGCAGTTCAGTGGGGATGTGTCACAGGCCTTTTGCCACATTACAACTGCTGTGGAGGCCATGCAGAGAGTACAAATTAAGGGTGTGGGTGTTGTATGCCTGTCTGATAATGAGGTTAGGCCAAGTGTCAGCTGCCTCTCTGCCACGAAAGTCAGAGTGCTGTGACACAGTTCCACCCATACTCCTGTACCTCCACAAAATGAAGCTACACATAGTAGATACACACAAAAACAATTAAGGGTTACGGACCTTGGAGGGTCAATATTTTATTTAAGTTAGGTTGTTGATGTAAACCAACTCACATTTTGATGGATATTGCATTTGATGAGGGACTAAGTTGTACATTTCAATACATTTTCTGGCACCTGACAGAAGATGTATTTGTGCACATACATCATTCAAACTGTTGTGCAAGCTTTTTCATTCATCATATTGATATGATATGAATGATGTTGAAAAGGAATATGTATTAATGTGGTTCCTGGACCGTCTTCCCTTCTCTGCTCTATTCTCCTGTGTTGGCAGCAGAACTGGAGGTTCAGTTGCTTATCCTCTGACTCTGAATCTGACACTGCAACTTGTAGGCAATATGTAGGCCTCTGCATCAGTGTTGTGTAGGATGGCACAGGTTGATACCATATTACAGGCAATCTCAGGCACATATTGCAGTTCACCCCCACTTTTGTGCAGGCAGCGGAACCTTTATTTCAGTATTCCAAATGTGAACTCTATCACAGTTCTTGTGCGCTGATGTGCTGCATTGTATCTCCTCAATCTAGTTGGTGGCTGAGAGGTAGGGTGTGAGGATCCATGTGAGGGTGTTGGATGTAGGCACTGTCACCTGAAAGATGTAAAATGTTGTAAGGCCACAAACTTATTGCATGTCTTGTGCAATTACATTCATGTTTGAGCATGTGTTTTCAATACCTAATATGTATCCATCATCAAAATCCCCAGTTTTAAGTCATCTATAAGTGCCACCATGCCTAAACATGTATGAATCACATTTGCTTGCTGGGAATTTGGCCACAATATTGGTGATTATGTTTTGAGCATTGCACACAACCTGCATGTTGAGTGAATGTATATTTTTCTGGTTACTGAATAGGTATTCAGTATGGGATGGTAGACATATGGCAACATGCGTATACACCCTGTTACATGGGGGAAATTGGCTATTCTGTAAAAATACATTTTTTTGCTTGGTATTTCCTGTGCATTCCTGAGCTGTTATACGTAGCGGTTTATGTAGACGGGCATGGCATTCTAGCAATCTTCTAAAGAAATGAGAAAGCACACTTTGGGACACCCCTCCTGTCTGACCAATTATATTCTGGTAACTTCCACTGGCTAATAAATGTAATGAGCACAACAGTTGCACATGGGCAGGGAAAGCATGGGTGCACTGAGTAGCGCTTTCTAAATGTGGCCTTAACAGCTCAATAATGTCCAGGATGACTGTGCTGCTTAGCTTGAACTGTCGTATATTTCCTCCTCTGTCTGATTGAACAGTGTCAGCCTGGTGCAGAAGATCCTTTTCTGTACTGGGTCCCTCTTTGCTGCACCGGCAGAATGCGCTCACTTTAACCATCAGGTACAGGCCAGCCATTTTAGAAAGGCACAATTCGTGCTGGGCCTGTGTAGGAAAGTACCATCTTGCCTGGCATGTTACCCCCATTTTTCACTGTATATATGTTGTTTTAGTTGTATGTGTCACTGGGACCCTGGTAACCCAGGGCCCCAGTGCTCATAAGTGTGCCTGAATGTGTTACCTGTGTAGTGACTAACTGTCTCACTGAGGCTCTGCTAATCAGAACCTCAGTGGTTATGCTCTCTCATTTCTTTCCAAATTGTCACTGACAGGCTAGTGACCATTTTTACCAATTTACATTGGCTTACTGGAACACCCTTATAATTCCCTAGTATATGGTACTGAGGTACCCAGGGTATTGGGGTTCCAGGAGAACCCTATGGGCTGCAGCATTTCTTTTGCCACCCATAGGGAGCTCTGACAATTCTTACACAGGCCTGCCACTGCAGCCTGAGTGAAATAACGTCCACGTTATTTCACAGCCATTTTACACTGCACTTAAGTAACTTATAAGTCACCTATATGTCTAACCTTTACCTGGTAAAGGTTAGGTGCAAAGTTACTTAGTGTGAGGGCACCCTGGCACTAGCCAAGGTGCCCCCACATTGTTCAGAGCCAATTCCCTGAACTTTGTGAGTGCGGGGACACCATTACACGCGTGCACTACATATAGGTCACTACCTATATGTAGCTTCACAATGGTAACTCCGAATATGGCCATGTAACATGTCTATGATCATGGAATTGCCCCCTCTATGCCATCCTGGCATAGTTGGCACAATCCCATGATCCCAGTGGTCTGTAGCACAGACCCTGGTACTGCCAAACTGCCCTTCCTGGGGTTTCACTACAGCTGCTGCTGCTGCCAACCCCTCAGACAGGCATCTGCCCTCCTGGGGTCCAGCCAGGCCTGGCCCAGGATGGCAGAACAAAGAACTTCCTCTGAGAGAGGGTGTGACACCCTCTCCCTTTGGAAAATGGTGTGAAGGCAGGGGAGGAGTAGCCTCCCCCAGCCTCTGGAAATGCTTTCTTGGGCACAGATGTGCCCAATTCTGCATAAGCCAGTCTACACCGGTTCAGGGACCCCTTAGCCCCTGCTCTGGCGCGAAACTGGACAAAGGAAAGGGGAGTGACCACTCCCCTGACCTGCACCTCCCCTGGGAGGTGTCCAGAGCTCCTCCAGTGTGCTCCAGACCTCTGCCATCTTGGAAACAGAGGTGCTGCTGGCACACTGGACTGCTCTGAGTGGCCAGTGCCACCAGGTGACGTCAGAGACTCCTGCTGATAGGCTCCTTCAGGTGTTAGTAGCCTATCCTCTCTCCTAAGTAGCCAAACCCTCTTTTCTGGCTATTTAGGGTCTCTGTCTCTGGGGAAACTTCAGATAACGAATGCAAGAGCTCATCCGAGTTCCTCTGCATCTCTCTCTTCACCTTCTGATAAGGAAACGACTGCTGACCGCGCTGGAAGCCTGCAAACCTGCAACATAGTAGCAAAGACGACTACTGCAACTCTGTAACGCTGATCCTGCCGCCTTCTCGACTGTTTTCCTGCTTGTGCATGCTGTGGGGGTCGCCTGCCTCCTCTCTGCACCAGAAGCTCCGAAGAAATCTCCCGTGGGTCGACGGAATCTTCCCCTTGCAACCGCAGGCACCAAAAAGCTGCATTACCGGTCCCTTGGGTCTCCTCTCAGCACGACGAGCGAGGTCCCTCGAATCCAGCGACTCTGTCCAAGTGACCCCCACAGTCCAGTGACTCTTCAGCCCAAGTTTGGTGGAGGTAAATCCTTGCCTCACCTCGCTGGGCTGCATTGGTGGGAACCGCGACTTTGCAGCTACTCCGGCCCCTGTGCACTTCCGGCGGAAATCCTTTGTGCACAGCCAAGCCTGGGTCCACGGCACTCTAACCTGCATTGCACGACTTTCTAAGTTGGTCTCCAGCGACGTGGGACTCCTTTGTGCAACTTCGGCGAGCACCGTTTCACGCATCCTCGTAGTGCCTGTTTCTGGCACTTCTTCGTGTGCTACCTGCTTCAGTGAGAGCTCTTTGTCTTGCTCGATGTCCCCTCTCTCTTCAGGTCCAATTTGCGACCTCCTGGTCCCTCCTGGGCCCCAGCAGCGTCCAAAAACGCCAAACGCACAATTTGCGTCTAGCAAGGCTTATTGGCGTCCTTTCGGCGGGAAAACACTTCTGCACGACTCTCCAAGGCGAGAGGAATCCGTCCACCAAAGGGGAAGTCTCTAGCCCTTTTCGTTCCTGCAGAAACCTCAGCTTCTTCTGTCCAGTAGAAGCTTCTTTGCACCCGCAGCTGGCATTTCCTGGGCATCTGCCCATCTCCGACTTGCTTGTGACTTTTGGACTTGGTCCCCTTGTTCCACAGTTACCCTAGATTGGAAATCCACAGTTGTTGCATTGCTGGTTTGTGTCTTTCCTGCATTATTCCTCTAACACGACTACTTTGTCTTTAGGGGAACTTTAGTGCACTTTGCACTCACTTTTCAGGGTCTTGGGGAGGGTTATTTTTCTAACTCTCACTATTTTCTAATAGTCCCAGCGACCCTCTACAAGGTCACATAGGTTTGGGGTCCATTCGTGGTTCGCATTCCACTTTTGGAGTATATGGTTTGTGTTGCCCCTATCCCTATGTTTCCCCATTGCATCCTATTGTAAATATACATTGTTTGCACTGTTTTCTAAGACTATACTGCATGTTTTTGCTATTGTGTATATATATCTTGTGTATATTTCCTATCCTCTCACTGAGGGTACACTCTAAGATACTTTGGCATATTGTCATAAAAATAAAGTACCTTTATTTTTAGTATAACTGTGTATTGTGTTTTCTTATGATCTTGTGCATATGACACTAAGTGGTACTGTAGTAGCTTCACACGTCTCCTAGTTCAGCCTAAGCTGCTCTGCTAAGCTACCATTATCTATCAGCCTAAGCTGCTAGACACCCTATACACTAATAAGGGATAACTGAGCCTGGTGCAAGGTGCAAGTACCCCTTGGTACTCACTACAAGCCAGTCCAGCCTCCTACATTGGTTGTGCAGTGGTGGGATAAGTGCTTGAGACTACTTACCACTCTTGTCATTGTACTTTTCATAAGAGAAAAATATACAAAACAAGGTCAGTGTATATACACATAGCCAAAATGTTTTGCATTTCCTCTTTTCACTCTTTTCTAAGTGCTGAAAAGTACTCCTAAACTTTCAAAAAGTTCTTAAAAGTTTAAAAAGCTTTTTTCTGTCTTTCCAAAAAGTTCTGAAAACTTTTTTCTCTTTTTCTATCACTTTAACTCTCTCTAAAAAATGTCTGGCACAGGCCAAAGTGTTGATCTGTCCAAACTTGCATATGACAACCTTAGCTGGAAAAGAGCAAGGAGTCTCTGTATAGAGAGAGGTTTGAGTGTAGGGAAGAATCCTTCCTTGGAACTGTTTCTTAACATGCTTAGAGAACAGGATAAGGCCATAGGTGCCCCATCTGTTGAAAAAGTACCTAATAGTTCCCAATCTGATTCAGGGACTCCCCCAGGAAAAGATTCAGGAAAGAAACTTCCTAGCCTGCCCATTACTAGACAATCTAGCATAGATGGTAATGATGATGAGCCACACCATATAAATAGTGTTGTCTCACACCATAGCAAAAGCATTTATTCTCACCATACTGGTAGTAATGTTTCTGTAAACCAAGCTGTTAGGGTGGCTTCTGTAAGGGACAGGTCTCCTTCTGTTCATTCCCATCATAGCTCTGTTTCTAGAAATGTCCCTCCCACCAACCCTGATGACAGAATGTTAGAGAGGGAACTCAATAAGTTGAGGGTGGAACAAACCAGACTGAAGCTTAAAAAGCAACAGCTGGATTTGGATAGACAGTCTTTTGAACTAGAGAAGGAAAGACAGAAGTTGGGTTTAGAAACCCATGGTGGCAGCAGCAGTATTCCCCATAGTCATCCTGTAAAAGAGCATGATTCCAGGAATCTGCACAAGATAGTTCCCCCTTATAAGGAGGGGGATGACATTAACAAGTGGTTTGCTGCACTTGAGAGGGCCTGTGTTGTACAGGATGTCCCTCAAAGGCAGTGGGCTGCTATCCTATGGCTATCATTTAGTGGAAAAGGTAGGGATAGGCTCCTTACTGTGAAAGAAAATGATGCTAATAATTTCCAAGTTCTTAAGAATGCACTCCTGGATGGTTATGGCTTAACCACTGAACAGTACAGCATAAAGTTCAGAGAGACCAAAAAGGAGTCTTCACAAGACTGGGTTGATTTCATTGACCATTCAGTGAAGGCCTTGGGGGGGTGGTTACATGGCAGTAAAGTTACTGATTATGACAGCCTGTATAACTTAATCCTGAGAGAGCATATTCTTAATAATTGTGTGTCTGATTTGTTGCACCAGTACTTGGTGGACTCTGATCTGACCTCTCCCCAAGAATTGGGAAAGAAGGCAGACAAATGGGTCAGAACAAGAGTGAACAGAAAAGTTCATACAGGGGGTGACAAAGATGGCAACAAAAAGAAGGATGGTAAGTCTTCAGACAAGGGTGGGGACAAATCTAAAAATGAGTCTTCATCAGGCCCACAAAAACACTCTGGTGGGGTGGTGGGTCCAAATCCTCCTTTAATCAGAACAAGGAAAAGAAACCATGGTGCTATTTATGTAAAATAAAAGGCCATTGGACAACAGATCCCAGTTGTCCAAAGAAAGGCACCACTGCTCCTACCACTACAACCCCTACTGCTACACCTAGTGTCCCTACTAATAGCAGTGGTGGTGGGAGCAAACCTACTAATAGCCAATCCAAGGGAGTAGCTGGGCTCACTTTTGGTAATTTAGTTGGGGTTGGTCTGATTAGGGAGACCACAGAGGCTACTTTAGTCTCTGAAGGGGCTATTGATTTAGCCACTTTGGTTGCTTGCCCCCATAACTTGGAGAAGTACAAGCAACTAACCCTAATAAATGGTGTTGAGGTCCAGGCCTACAGGGACACAGGTGCCAGTGTCACAATGGTGATTGAGAAACTGGTGCACCCTGAACAACACATACTTGGACACCAGTACCAAGTAACCGATGCTCACAACATAACACAAAGCCACCCCATGGCTGTTGTAAATCTCAACTGGGGGGGGGTAACTGGTCCAAAGAAAGTTGTGGTAGCTTCAGATTTACCTGTAGACTGTCTATTAGGGAATGATTTGGAGACATCAGCTTGGTAAGATGTGGAGTTGGAGGCCCATGCAGCAATGCTGGGCATCCCAGGGCATATTTTTGCTTTGACAAGGGCTCTGGCCAAAAAGCAAAAAGCAAAAAGGACAGGGAAGCTTGGATCCTGGAACAAGGGACCAAGTGCTCCCTAAAGCTAGGGCTAGTAGAAGCAAACTACTTCCTACTATCCCTCCCTCTACAGTGGATTCTACTTCTGAGGAAGAAGAATTCCCTCCCTGTGCAGAACCTACACCAGAGGAGCTGGAAGCAGACACTGCTGAGCTTTTGGGTGAAGGGGGGCCTGCCAGAGAGGAGCTGAGTGTGGCACAGCAAACCTGTCCCACATTAGAGGGTCTCAGACAGCAAGCTGTCAAACAGGCTAATGGGGATGTCAGTGACTCTCACAGAGTTTACTGGGAGGACAACCTCTTGTACACTGAGCATAGGGATCCTAAACCTGGAGCTGCCAGGAGATTAGTGATTCCTCAGGAGTACAGAAAGTTCCTCCTAACACTGGCACATGACATTCCCTTAGCTGGGCACCTAGGGCAAATGAAAACTTGGGACAGGCTTGTTCCCCTGTTTCATTGGCCTAGGATGTCTGAGGACACAAAGGAATTTTGTAAGTCCTGTGAAACCTGTCAAGCCAGTAGCAAGACAGGTGGCACACCAAAGGCACCCCTTATTCCACTGCCTGTGGTTGGGGTTCCCTTTGAAAGGGTAGGGGTTGACATAGTTGGCCCCCTTGACCCTCCTACTGCTTCAGGCAATAGGTTTATCTTGGTGGTAGTGGACCATGCCACAAGATATCCTGAAGCAATTCCTTTAAGGACCACTACAGCTCCTGCAGTGGCAAAGGCCCTCCTGTGAATATTTTCCAGGGTGGGCTTCCCAAAGGAAGTAGTATCAGACAGAGCAAGCAATTTCATGTCTGCATACTTAAAGGCCATGTGGAAGGAGTGTGGTGTAACGTACAAGTTCACAACACCCTATCATCCACAAACAAATGGACTGGTGGAGAGATTTAATAAAACTCTCAAAGGCATGATTATGGGTCTCCCTGAAAAACTCCGCAGGAGATGGGATATCCTTCTACCATGCCTCCTTTTTGCCTACAGGGAGGTACCCCAGAAAGGAGTGGGCTTCAGCCCCTTTGAACTTCTTTTTGGACACCCTGTTACGGGTCCACTCACACTTGTAAAGGAGGGTTGGGAACAACCTTTAAAGCTCCTAAGCAGGATATTGTGGATTATGTACTTGGCCTCAGATCAAGGATGGCTGAGCACATGAAAAAGGCCAGTAAAAACCTTCAGGCCAGCCAAGAGCTCCAGAAGCAATGGCATGATCAGAAGGCTGTTTTGGTTCAGTACCAACCAGGACAGAAAGTGTGGGTCTTGGAGCCTGTGGCCCCAAGAGCACTCCAAGATAAATGGAGTGGACCCCACACAATTGTTGAAAAGAAGGGTGAAGTCACCTACTTGGTTGACTTAGGCACTGCCAGGAGTCCCCTTAGGGTGCTCCATGTCAACCGCCTGAAACCCTACTATGACAGGGCTGATCTCACCCTGCTCATGGCAACTGATGAGGGACAGGAGGAAGACAGTGATCCTCTACCTGATCTCTTCTCTTCCACAGAACAAGATGCTCTTGTGGAAGGTGTAGTTTTGGCAGATTGTCTTACTGCTGAGCAGAAAGACAATTGCATAAATCTCCTAGGACAATTTTCAGAACTCTTCTCTACTGTGCCAGGCACCACTTCTTGGTGTGAGCACACTATAGATACTGGAGACAGTTTACCTGTCAAAAGTAAGATCTATAGGCAGCCTGACCATGTCAGGGACTGCATAAAGCAAGAAGTTCAGAAAATGTTGGAACTAGGAGTGGTTGAGCACTCTGACAGTCCATGGGCTTCTCCTGTTGTACTGGTACCAAAACCCAATTCTAAAGATGGAAAGAAGGAAATGCGGTTTTGTGTAGACTATAGAGGTCTCAACTTGGTAACCAAAACTGATGCTCACCCTATACCCAGGGCAGATGAGCTTATAGATACACTGGCATCTGCCAAGTATCTAAGCACTTTTGATTTGACTGCAGGGTATTGGCAGATCAAATTATCAGAAGATGCTAAACCTAAGACTGCATTTTCTACCATTGGAGGACATTACCAGTTTACTGTAATGCCTTTTGGTTTGAAAAATGCACCTGCCACTTTTCAGAGGTTGGTGAACACAGTCCTGCAAGGGCTGGAAGCTTTCAGTGCAGCATATTTGGACGATATAGCTGTCTTTAGCTCCAGCTGGGATGATCACCTGGTCCACCTATGGAAAGTTTTGGAGGCCCTGCAAAAGGCAGGCCTCACTATCAAGGCTTCAAAGTGCCAGATAGGGCAGGGTAAGGTGGTTTATCTGGGACACCTTGTTGGTGGGGAACAGATTGCACCACTTCAGGGGAAAATCCAAACTATTATTGATTGGGTTCCCCCTACCACTCAGACTCAGGTGAGAGCCTTCCTAGGCCTCACTGGGTATTACAGGAGGTTAATTAAGAACTATGGCTCCATTGCAGCCCCTCTTAATGACCTCACATCCAAGAAAATGCCTAAAAAGGTATTATGGACAGCAAACTGTCAGAAAGCTTTTGAGGAGCTGAAGCAGGCCATGTGCTCTGCACCTGTCCTGAAAAGCCCTTGTTACTCTAAAAAATTCTATGTCCAAACTGATGCATCTGAATTAGGAGTAGGGGCAGTCCTATCACAACTTAATTCTGAGGGCCAGGATCAACCTGTTGCTTTTATTAGTAGAAGGTTGACCCCTAGAGAAAAGCGTTGGTCTGCCATTGAGAGGGAGGCCTTTGCTGTGGTCTGGGCTCTGAAGAAGTTGAGGCCATACCTGTTTGGCACTCACTTCATTGTTCAGACAGACCACAAACCTCTACTTTGGCTAAAACAAATGAAAGGTGAAAATCCTAAATTGTTGAGGTGGTCCATATCCCTACAGGGAATGGACTATACAGTGGAACATAGACCTGGGAGTAGCCACTCCAATGCAGATGGACTCTCCAGATATTTCCACTTAGACAATGGAGACTCATCAGGTCATGGCTAGTCTTATTGTCCTTCGTTTGGGGGGGGGTTGTGTAGGAAAGTACCATCTTGCCTGGCATGTTACCCCCATTTTTCACTGTATATATGTTGTTTTAGTTGTATGTGTCACTGGGACCCTGGTAACCCAGGGCCCCAGTGCTCATAAGTGTGCCTGAATGTGTTACCTGTGTAGTGACTAACTGTCTCACTGAGGCTCTGCTAATCAGAACCTCAGTGGTTATGCTCTCTCATTTCTTTCCAAATTGTCACTGACAGGCTAGTGACCATTTTTACCAATTTACATTGGCTTACTGGAACACCCTTATAATTCCCTAGTATATGGTACTGAGGTACCCAGGGTATTGGGGTTCCAGGAGATCCCTATGGGCTGCAGCATTTCTTTTGCCACCCATAGGGAGCTCTGACAATTCTTACACAGGCCTGCCACTGCAGCCTGAGTGAAATAACGTCCACGTTATTTCACAGCCATTTTACACTGCACTTAAGTAACTTATAAGTCACCTATATGTCTAACCTTTACCTGGTAAAGGTTAGGTGCAAAGTTACTTAGTGTGAGGGCACCCTGGCACTAGCCAAGGGGCCCCCACATTGTTCAGAGCCAATTCCCTGAACTTTGTGAGTGCGGGGACACCATTACAAGCGTGCACTACATATAGGTCACTACCTATATGTAGCTTCACAATGGTAACTCCGAATATGGCCATGTAACATGTCTATGATCATGGAATTGCCCCCTCTATGCCATCCTGGCATAGTTGGCACAATCCCATGATCCCAGTGGTCTGTAGCACAGACCCTGGTACTGCCAAACTTCCCTTCCTGGGGTTTCACTGCAGCTGCTGCTGCTGCCAACCCCTCAGACAGGCATCTGCCCTCCTGGGGTCCAGCCAGGCCTGGCCCAGGATGGCAGAACAAAGAACTTCCTCTGAGAGAGGGTGTGACACCCTCTCCCTTTGGAAAATGGTGTGAAGGCAGGGGAGGAGTAGCCTCCCCCAGCCTCTGGAAATGCTTTCTTGGGCACAGATGTGCCCAATTCTGCATAAGCCAGTCTACACCGGTTCAGGGACCCCTTAGCCCCTGCTCTGGCGCGAAACTGGACAAAGGAAAGGGGAGTGACCACTCCCCTGACCTGCACCTCCCCTGGGAGGTGTCCAGAGCTCCTCCAGTGTGCTCCAGACCTCTGCCATCTTGGAAACAGAGGTGCTGCTGGCACACTGGACTGCTCTGAGTGGCCAGTGCCACCAGGTGACGTCAGAGACTCCTGCTGATAGGCTCCTTCAGGTGTTAGTAGCCTATCCTCTCTCCTAAGTAGCCAAACCCTCTTTTCTGGCTATTTAGGGTCTCTGTCTCTGGGGAAACTTCAGATAACGAATGCAAGAGCTCATCCGAGTTCCTCTGCATCTCTCTCTTCACCTTCTGATAAGGAAACGACTGCTGACCGCGCTGGAAGCCTGCAAACCTGCAACATAGTAGCAAAGACGACTACTGCAACTCTGTAACGCTGATCCTGCCGCCTTCTCGACTGTTTTCCTGCTTGTGCATGCTGTGGGGGTCGCCTGCCTCCTCTCTGCACCAGAAGCTCCGAAGAAATCTCCCGTGGGTCGACGGAATCTTCCCCCTGCAACCGCAGGCACCAAAAAGCTGCATTACCGGTCCCTTGGGTCTCCTCTCAGCACGAAGAGCGAGGTCCCTCGAATCCAGCGACTCTGTCCAAGTGACCCCCACAGTCCAGTGACTCTTCAGCCCAAGTTTGGTGGAGGTAAATCCTTGCCTCACCTCGCTGGGCTGCATTGCTGGGAACCGCGACTTTGCAGCTACTCCGGCCCCTGTGAACTTCCGGTGGAAATCCTTTGTGCACAGCCAAGCCTGGGTCCACGGCACTCTAACCTGCATTGCACGACTTTCTAAGTTGGTCTCCGGCGACGTGGGACTCCTTTGTGCAACTTTGGCGAGCACCATTTCACGCATCCTCGTAGTGCCTGTTTCTGGCACTTGTCCGGGTGCTACCTGCTTCAGTGAGGGCTCTTTGTCTTGCTCTACGTCCCCTCTCTCTTTAGGTCCAATTTGCGACCTCCTGGTTCCTCCTGGGCCCCAGCAGTGTCCAAAAACGCCAAACACACGATTTGCGTCTACCAAGGCTTGTTGGCGTCCTTTTGGCGAGAAAACACTTCTGCACAACTCTCCAAGGCCAGTGGGATCTGTCCACCAAAAGGGAAGTCTCTAGACCTTTTCGTTCCTGCAGAAACCTCAGCTTCTTCTGTCCAGTAGAAGCTTCTTTGCACCCGCAGCTGGCATTTCCTGGGCATCTGCCCATCTCCGACTTGCTTGTGACTTTTGGACTTGGTCCCCTTGTTCCACAGGTACCCTAGATTGGAAATCCACAGTTGTTGCATTGCTGGTTTGTGTCTTTCCTGCATTATTCCTCTAACACGACTACTTTGTCTTTAGGTGAACTTTAGTGCACTTTGCACTCACTTTTCAGGGTCTTGGGGAGGGTTATTTTTCTAACTCTCACTATTTTCTAATAGTCCCAGCGACCCTCTACAAGGTTACATAGGTTTGGGGTCCATTCGTGGTTCGCATTCCACTTTTGGAGTATATGGTTTGTGTTGCCCCTATCCCTATGTTTCCCCATTGCATCCTATTGTAACTATACATTGTTTGCACTGTTTTCTAAGACTATACTGCATATTTTTGCTATTGTGTATATATATCTTGTGTATATTTCCTATCCTCTCACTGAGGGTACACTCTAAGATACTTTGGCATATTGTCATAAAAATAAAGTACCTTTATTTTTTATTATAACTGTGTATTGTGTTTTCTTATGATCTTGTGCATATGACACTAAGTGGTACTGTAGTAGCTTCACACGTCTCCTAGTTCAGCCTAAGCTGCTCTGCTAAGCTACCATTATCTATCAGCCTAAGCTGCTAGACACCCTATACACTAATAAGGGATAACTGGGCCTGGTGCAAGGTGCAAGTACCCCTTGGTACTCACTACAAGCCAGTCCAGCCTCCTACAGCCTGTTTTATAGTTTGCACAAATTTACCACCTATTTTGAGTTGGTGATAACATGAAAACAGGCCCAATTTAATCTTTTTACAATTTGTGACTGCCTCATACATGAATTTATCGACTCTGCATTAGCGAATCGCTAATACTGAATCACTAATTGGAGTTGCAATTTTTGCGGCTCGCGACTTGGTCGCATTTCAATTCCGAGTTAGCGAGTGGCTTTCATACATGCAGTACAACCTGTCTTTGACTCACAAACCCATTTGCGACCGATTTTGCGAGTCGCAGATCGGTCATATATCTGGCCATAGTTTCTTAAACAAATTTGATTAGTAAAGTGCAGTGTGGTAAGTTTTTTTAATATATTGATAATAATAAACATTTTTGAAAACAAATAAAGTGGCATAGTTTAAACATTATTTCAAATACAATGATGCATATGCTTCTTATTAAAATCTATTGCCAACTAACAGTGATAGCAATGTAAAAAAATTACATGAACCTTTAAAGGTATTTATGTTTATACACATAAATAATCATTTAAATATTAATAATAAACAATTTACCTGAATGTATATTATTACATATAATTTCTAGTTGACATTACACATGTAATATTAATAATATATTTTATACAAATATATAATTACATATGTTAGACTCATAGTTCATATGTTATTTATAAAATAAACAAATGTCATAATATATATATTTTAATAGTGTACTTTTTTAATTTTTAACAAATATTTAAATTTTTTAACTGTGATGTATTATATTTAGAATTTCCTCATGATTTTCCTTGGACTTACTTTGTATTAATTGCCCTTTTTTATGATCACCATTTGTTTGACATTTCCTGTTTCTTTAGCTGATTGTTCTTTCCGGTCAAGATCAGATGGATGTGAAAGCTAGTTAGACAAAACTATTACTCAATATAGTTGCAATGTTTATATTTTGCTTAGTAATGCTTTTTAAAACCAATTAGGGTTGCTAGCAATTATGTAGGCTGCAAAATGTGTTTATTGTTGGATTTAATTAGATTTGTTTAATTTGATAGTTTTTGGTTTATAAGACAAATTCCAGTGTGTACAACTGGTCTATTGTTTATTAGTATATGAAGTTTGACTGATGTGAACATCAGCTTTAAAAAGGGGAATGCATTTAAAAGAAAGATTCCCCCCTTTTTAATTTTTAAAATTATAGATATTTTTCTGGTTTTGATTGAAAACCGTTTAACATATTATTCATTACCCAAAGATCTTATTGAGAGAAACAATGTACCAACAAACTATAAAAAAAGAAAACAACTTTGGGGTAAGAAATGTATACCCCCAGCTGCCAGACTATTCTATGTTAAGTTTCAACACAGTATTTTACTACTCCAGTCCTTTTACTCAAAATGGAAATCTAAAGTGAACTTAAGGACTGTCTGTCTAGTTTATTTACAAGTGGAAAAACCCTCTTTCACTTCTTTTTTTCCTCTGGCTATGAACACCCAAGGAAGTGTTGACTTATTCTGATATGCAGACAACCTAGGGCTAGGCAATGCTCAGTGGCACTTAAGCTGTTACGTGCCGAGACAAATAAATCCATTGTATCTCTTTTTTTGGCAAATTTCTATATTGGAGCTGTGGTATTACTCCACAATAGGATGTTTTTCTCTTTTCCCTCTCTTGATTTGTGGTAATTTACCAGTAGGCCTTGTGTAAAGACACTTTAAATTTTGATTTTTTGTGAAGAATTTTTGTGAACTTCAATTGTATTTAGCCAAAAGTCTTGCATTCAGAATAACTGTTGTACATGTCCTGGGTGAGACTGAGTTTTTAGTGTATATGATTGTTCTGCACTTCTTGAGTTTATGTCTGCCATATTAGGACTCCACATGCAAGACCAAGAAAACGTATTCATGATACTCTGCCAGTTATGAAAATAAAGAGTTTGCAAACTTCTTCTATGGGTCTAATGGTCTCCTTAAGATTTGTGTGATTTTTACATATTATCTTACATTGCTGCTAATCTATTGGGTTTTATATTTTGATCTTATCTAAAAATGCTGTGGAACGCTATGAAATTCTGAGTATTGCTTTTCAACTTGATTGAACAGTTTGTTCTAATTTAAATTAATTGTATTGTTTCTGTATTGTCTTCTGTACTTTTCTTGCAACCAAATAAAGTATTATCAAGTAATATTTTAATTTAGAAAAATAATTAAGAAGTTTTTCAAACTAATTTGCTAATATATTTCAAAATAGGAGAGTAAAGTTTTTATTTATGGTGTGTTTTTTAAATTTTAATAATATAGTTAGAAATGTAAAATGTAAACAACATCTTCCAAGTAGTCTGTACCTCTGAATGTTCAAAATTGCTGGATTTTGGTCAATAGTTGTTTGCTCATTCTTTTTTACCTTTTCTACGCAGTATAGGTTACAGACTACCTGTTGTAGACTGTTCCTGTCTCATTTTGCTGATAATATCATGCTAATAATACTAAGTTAGGATGACTCTTTCCAGTTGAACTGTTGAGGGAGTTATCACAGCACTCAGTGGGACTCCTAATCTCAGGCCACCCTCTAAATAAATTGACTAATAGTTTCACCACTCATATGGGGAACCTATCTTTTTTCATTTCAAACCCGACCTGTTTAGATGGGCAGACCCCATTTTTTCAAAATAATTGAAAACTGAAACTCATTTTTACTTGTTTTTTGAAAAATAGTCAGATTATTTAATTGATGTACAAAAATCATCTGCAGTTCATGAAGCACAAAGCATATAGCTGTCAGTCTTTTTAATTCCAACTGTAATTTGCTGTCAGCTATATTTATCTGCTATGGGTTATTTTTTATTTTTTTCCCATATGCCTAGGAAAAATTGATCAAAAAAATCTTTGACTTTGGCCATTAAGATACAGTTTTTTAATTATCAAAATCATTTGTAATTCTAAGTTAAATGTGATTTCCCAAGACTATATTTTAGTCTAGAGGAATGCTTGTCAGGTAACAATGTTATGTGTATTTGCTAAGTGCAGCTGCAGGGTATCCTGGCATTGAGCAGGTGTTTGTCTGGTCCTAGGTTAGATTGGTTATTTGCAATAAAATTCTTCAGCTTCTTTCAGACAAAAAAGAGGCAGAATCTTTAATGTGGAGAAGGAGGTCTTTCATGGTTTAAAGGGATATAAATAAACAACTGTGGTCCTGATCTGGTTCTGTGTTTGTGTGGACTGTGTGCTAGTAGGAAACCTGTGGAGTGGAGATATCTTGGTGGTTGGTGGAAGGAGATGCAATTGTCCAGGTATGTGGAGCCCAAGTTACATAGAACCTTGAATGTGTATGCGGGAAGTTTTAAATGAGTGTATTTGTATGTTGGAGCACCTGCTGTATTATGTTTGATTCTTTTTTCAACAAATTCTGTGACTGTAACAGCTTTGTCTCTTCAGTGAGTTGAGAAGTAGAACACATACCACCAGTGACCTCTCAATTCAATATTTTTCTCTTTGAAGTAAATATACCCACTAGCCACTAAGTTTAACTAGAACATTTAGCTTGGTCCATGTTTTCAATTTTTTGCATCTTTTACTTCTTTGTCACTGATTGTTCTTGCCTGAAAAGGTTAGCTAAATTAATTAGTGCTGCTTCATGGAAAAATATATGTATATTTTATGTTTGCTTTTATTCAAAGGAATAAAAAATGAAATTAGCTCATTTTTTTTAGAACTTATACTTAGGGTCTCATTAGGAGTTTGGTCGTCAGAAGAGCTGACCGCCAAACTCACAGGGAGGACCCTACTGTCATACTGGTGGCATCCCACTGAGCGTATTAATATATTCCCGCCAGGCTGACCAGCGGGAACATTATATTATGCGTTCCCACCGGGCTGACTGGCGGGAACAGTGCTACGATATTGGCTTTGGCTCCTTTAAGGGAGTTGAGGCCACTAGTGCAGCACATCAGCACCAAGGGGAGACAGTGCACATTCTGATGGTACTGGGCAGGGTGACCTCCCACACTGGCTTTCCACCATCTTTTCCAGGGTGAGGTCCCCACAATGGAAAGGCCGGTGGAAAGCTGAGTTGTGATCAGCCAGGCAGCAGTGAGTTCAGCGTCGGCCTGGTTGAGTTCAACTCCAACCACTGTCACCGCGGCAGGAACCATTTTCCTGGCAGGAACGACAGTCCCCTGACGGGTCCACCCACCAGAGTTGTAATGTGGAGGTCAGACAGCCACAGTTGCGGAAGTCTGACAGTCACCGAGAGACTGGTGGTCCTTAAACTGCCAGCCTCGTAATGAGGTCCTTAGTTTATACTGTGTGTGAGAGAACTGGTTTATTGTATGGTGTGATTGTGCAAGGTCACAATTAATAAAGACACACTTCTGTACAAGGCCCAGTCAGGTTCCTCTGCATGTTATCTAAGTCCTGCATAGCTGTGGTTCAGAGAAGTCAGGCTTTATCAAAGGAACAAGCTTAAAGCATTGTGATATACCAAAACAGTTAAATAAGAAGAAAACACAACATAATAAAATCCAGCACTAATGCATAATGCTAGTTTTTTTAATCTTTAAATAAAAACCTCAATGAAAAAAATGCACAGGAGGGTTCTAGATAAATCAATTGAAAAAAAAACAATCAATCATTTCTTTTCAGTGAATGCAATACATTTTTGTAACCTACCATAACTCGCAATTTAAGGTTAGCTACAATAAGCAACTTAAAGACAGCTATAAGGGTACTCTTGAGGGGACCTACTTTGCTTAGGAGCCAGTCAAAAGCAGCAATCAGGACCAGTTACTTTTTAAGTAGCATCCAATCCACTTCCAGGCCATAGGAGCAAACCACCATAGAAGTCAGAGGAGAAACCCTGATGAAAGGGTTCCAGAATGCTACAGATATTCAAAGATGCTGAGCTAGTGTCAAGGGCCTTCCTACGGGTACTTTTTAGTCCACGAGCACAGGGGGGGCAACAATTGCTTCAGCAGTAGAAGTCCACCATGAAACCAGTTGTCACTAGTCTATCGGTCGCCAGTTACAGCAAACCAGTGGTTCATTTTAACTTGCAGCAACTTCTGTGCTGGGTGACCAAACTTCACTCTGATGACATTCCAGGGACAAATAAAATGTGGTGGCACGTTTGAGGATATAGTGGTCAAGCTTCTTGGCATTGAGTGATCAGTGGTGCAGGCTTTTCAGCAATTATGGTCCCGTAGCTAAGACAGGGAGTCAGATAACTGACATTTAGAGTCAATCTCTCTGTCTCAGGCTCATGGGCAACTCATGCAGGAGCAGGGCACCACAGGCACAATCCTTTTGTTGCTCATCCAAGGTGACACACAACTTCTTTTGCTGGGTGCAAGGACCAGCAGGACATACCTTACTTGGACCTCTATCCAGTAAAGGTTCGATCTGAGGTTTCAGCACCCTGGGTGCCACTTTTATGCCAGATTTGGTTATTTTATGCCTGATGCAAGCTCAGATGCATGTGGCATGTAACTAGCCAATGGAGAACCAGTCCTGTCCCTGCCTGATGATAACTTCCACTGAAGTGTGGCATCTATCTAGCCCAAAATGTACTATTCTGCCCACTCCAAACATGGCAGAGTCCTTTTCATGGTGTGTAGAACGCCTCAGCCGAACCTGGGGGCTACACTTTCCTAGTATACCTGGTTTGACAAGGGCTTCTTTCAGTGAGTCATGAACCCTGCTACCATGACCCCCTCTTGTGCCCTCTATGCTGGGGTTTTTTCACACACAGGGCTAATGTATCCCTTCCCTTGTGTTACCTTTCTTTCTCGTGACATTCTTGGCCCCTGTCGGACCTGGCATCCTTGGTGCTGTTTGCCTTGACTCCTTGCCTTCTGACCTCCTGTTTTCAGACTTCATCTTTATGCTCGATTTAGGATTCTGTACACTTTACCACTGCTGACCAGTGCTAAAGTGCAGGTGTTCTGTACTCTAAACATGGTAACATTGGCTTATCCAAACTGGAATAGTAAATGTACTTGAAAGTCCCTAGTAAAGTGTACTACATGTGCCCAGGGCCCGTAAATTAAATGCCACTAGTGGGCCTGCAGTACTGATTGTGCCACACAGTAGCCCTTTAAACAAGTCTCAGGCCTGCCATTACAGAGCATTGGTGTGCAGTTTTTAACTGCAACTTCGACTTGGCAAGTGCACCCACTTGCCAGGCTCAAACTGTCCTTTTTATTTCAAATACCTCACCCCTAAGGTAGACCCTGGTTAACCCCAAGGGCAGGGTACAGTGTATGTAAGATGCTAGACATGGCCTTTAAAGATTAACATGTCCAGGTATTAAAAAACAACTAAATTCATTTGTAACTACAGCAAGGTTAATTTGAGGTTACCTTCAAGCAGCCTTTAATTGTAACTTCTAATTGGGAAAAGATAGAAATTTGGAGTTCGCTGTTTCTAGACTCACAATTTAAAATCCCAACTTATGGAGTTAGATTTTAAGTCTGAAAATGCCGCTTTTATGAAGTTGGCATTTTCTTACATTAATCATTCTGTGCCTATGCATGTCTCTGAACACACACCTTGGTAGATGACAGCTGAGCTGTGGGCATTCCCTCTAGACAGTTATACACAAAGGAAATTGGGGTCTGACATTTGCATCCTGATGGCCCATCCCCAGGCTCATGGGACTTCCTGGGCTAAATGGGAGGGAGGAGCTGACAATTACTCTTGAATAAGGTGATGCCTCGCCTCAAACAATGGACTGCCTGCCCCCCTGTAGAGTGTCTAAAGTCAGGAAAGGAAGCAGGGACTTTATAATCTTCAAAGGCCTCTGTGACACCTCCCACACTTTGAAAACACATTCAGTTATAATGACTGGACTCCGAACTCACTAAATCAGAACTAATCAAGGACAATGTGCCAGGAAGAAGGGCTGCTGTGCTGCCAGGAGCGACTACCACTCTGCAACTACCTTGCTGTGTTTGCCTACTGCTTGATGTGTGCTGTGCTGTAGGAGGGACTGCCACTTTGTTATTTGCTTTGCTGTGTTGGCCTGCTGCCTCCTGCATGGAGTGAGAAGGACTGGACCTATTCTCTACATCCTTGATTCGAAGATTCTCCAAGGGCTTGTTGGCTTTTCCCCTGTTCTCCTGCAGTCTCAGGGACATTAAAGACTTCCTGCAACTCTCCAAGTGCTGCTTTATTCTGCCATTTGTGAGTCCTACCCTTGCCTGAGGTGACCACCTCAAGTTCTGGGCATCAGTAGTGGATTCTGTGGCTTTTTTCTTCAAAAAGCAGTGCATCAACCCGACTGCAGGTGGAAAAATCAGTGCATTGCTCCTCTGATGCTGGCGCAGAGGCTGCTTTACCACAGTGGATCCACAGCCTGCGCGGCTCGATGATGACTCTATACATGGCTCAATGGTGATGCATCACACTTACCTCAACTGAGTTCAACACCAACGAGGGATCTGATTGCCAGGCTTGATGACGCAGCGGCCCGACTACGTGGAAAATATTGACACATTACCTTTGTATTTGTCCCTTCATGTAAATGTTTGCTCTCTCCAAGGTATTGTTTCAGCGGACTCCGTGTGGGTTCTGTAACCAGCCTACCCTTCATCACAGTCAGCATGAACTTTGGATTTGCACCGGCCGATTGCTACCTCAAATAACCTTTTGACCTCTAGTAACTGTTTTCACATTTAGGGGTAGATTTAAGAGCTGCTAGCACCTCCTTGCGCCACACTAGCATCATTTTTTTGAGCTAATAGGGCCCAACGAGGCCAAAATCACTGTGCATGCATTTCACCACTTAGTAACCCTTTGTGCTACATTATACCTGTGCCAGGCTTAATGTAGGCAAAGGGGGCCTTACCCGTTGGCGGGGCAGAAAAATAGCTTTTATTGCATTATTTTTTTTAGCACTTTTAACGCCTGCTCAGAGCAGGCGTTAAAAGAAGGCACACCATTGTTAACAATAGGCCCCAATGAGATTTGCAGGATTAGCAAAGCTCCGAACTAGCATAAAAAATGTTGATGCTAGTTCCCCTAACTACTGCCATGGTATGCCATATCTTAGATACAGCCCACACATGGTGGTGTTGGAGGGGGGCGGTAAGGGGTGCAACGCCACTTTTCTTAAATCAGTCACTTAGGCCCATATTTATACAAAATGACGCAAAACTGCAATAACGCAGTTTTGCATCATTTTATTTAGCGCGAGCTAGTGCCAGCCTCATGCCATATTTAAGGTACGATGTATGATGGCGCTAAGGAATGGTGGGCATAAAAAAAAATGACGGTAACCGTTGCACCCTGTCGTAATGAAAAATGACGCTAATGCTACGAAAGTGGAGCATAACCGTTTTGCGCACGTAAACATGTCGCAAAAGCGTTGCGGCCATTTTTTGCCCACATTAGCGCCAAATTTAAACACATAAGCAGGGAAGAGTGCAATTGTAACTGAAAAGGGAAGCATCAGGCCAGGAGAGACCCCAGGGAGATCCCAAGCACCAGCCAGGAGGATCCACAGAAGTCCGTGGAGAAGGAGAAGAAAAAGCATGTTAGTGTCGTTTTAGTGAGGAGGAGCACGACATCCTTGTCAGAGAGGTGACAGAGCAACAACACCAGCTCTTTGTCACCTCCAAATTGCTAATTGGTAAGAGAGATGCTATGGCAGCAAATAGTGGACAAAGTCAAATGCGTGGCAGATGTGAAGAGAACTGTCACTGAGTAAAAGAAGCGCTAGCATGATTGCAAGCGCAGAACTAAGGTGAAAATGAACATGAATAGAAAGGCAGCACTGCAGACTGGAGGTGGAAGTCCTGCACCACAGGAGGACCTGGATGAGCTGGAGGAGATGGTGGAAGCAGTCATCCCAGAAGAGCTGTTCACAGGAATCCAAGGACAGGACAGCGCAGATTACTAACCACCACCACAAATGCAGGGTAAGTTGCACGGGGGAATTAACTGGAATCTAACAAATGCTAGAAGGGGGAGGAAGATAAGACAAACCCAATGCATTCTATAGGATTGCATAGGGACACATTCACCCTGAATCAAGATGCCCCATCCCCACACAAGCAACACATGGACATACACCTTGGTTGTGCTATGCACCCAAACATATACACAACGTGTATATATGCCAATCACCAGTGCTATACTCCACCACTTAACAAAGCAGCACACTGTCTGGAAGGGACGTGTAAATACTGTGCCTGTGCCATCAAAATACCCCTTGCATATTTTCAAAGTTCCTGTACCCACACAAATTAGACATCTGAGACTAGGATGGTTTTCAATACCATTGAGTGGGCTCAGGGTGGTGTATCTCCCAAAAATGCTCCCCTACCTACTTGTTGCATTGCCATTACACATGTGTGCTTCATCTTGCAGCACACATTGAAATGCCACCTTAGCTAACATGACTTGTACATGTGCAGGAAGGTGTAGGAGGCTGGCTTGGTTTGTAGTGGGTACCGGAGGTACTTACACCTTATACCAGGTCCAGTTATGCCTTATTAGTGAAATGTAGGCAGTGTCTAGAAGCCAGGCTCTCTAGAGGTAGCTGTAGCTGAGCAGCCAAGGCTTATCTAGGAGACTCTTCTGAGGCCCAGCTCAAATTGAGTTGGTACACCGGCTGCTGGTCGCAGTACCTATGGCTGTCTAGAGACAGGTGGAGCTGATGTTGAGGGTGTTGGTCCGGCTGTGATCCGCTGCATCCCTGAGAAGCTTGCTCCTGTATCACTTGGTACCTGCTTTGTCGGACCACCATGTGCAAAGGCACGCCATTCCCCTGAAGTATTCTCATGTCTGAATCGCCTGCCCATCTTGCGGTATCCTGCTTCAACCTCAAGTACATGGCGGTAAGCATTCTGCCCTCTTCATAAACATATGCCTCTGCTCACGAGTCATGTTGGCTGCTGAAATTTGGGGACAAGCATGTATTGGGTGGAGTTTGTACAGATTTTTAAATTACACTGCAACAGCAAGTAACACATACAGTTCTCCCCAAATTCCTCAAAAATGACTCCCTCCTCCTCTATGTCCATTTTCAACCATATATCACAGGAATCATGTACATGGCAGTGAGATGACGGCAATCCATTGTAAATCAAAGGGGCCCAGAGCTGATAAGAACAAATACAACCCTGACCAACATTTGTGTCATCTAACTTGTGAGGCTCGCATGCCTCTACATGTCTGAATTTACTGTCTCCCTGGGCATAAAGGGGGGCTGAGCATGCTATCCATCTCCTCAACACCCCTGGTGATACATCAAGGCCTGACCACTCATTATGGACTCAAGGTGTGGCCCATATTATAGTGGGACTGCAAACTACCAACCTGCTATTCTGAGGTTTGGTAAATCGACATTCATGTGTCCTGGTGACAGACCTGGCCTGAACACACATTACAAAGGACCATACCATTTCCTATGATATACCCACATGTACAACTGATGCAATGTTGGCAGAAGAAAGGTTGGGAAAAGCCTGACCTGCACATCACAGTTGTCAACACATTACAGAACTGAAGCGCCCTACCCTGTGCTATGTAGTCCTACATGTGTTAAAAGGCACACACAAGGTGGCTGTATGGATGGCCTTAACCACTCAATGATTTTGCCACTGCATTGGGTGCTGCAACTGTATCCTGAAACATGTTACATCATTAGCACATGCATGTCATTCATCATCAAAGTACCAATTACACACACACACAATTCACATCATATGCATATGTGATGTGTCCTACATCGGTCACAATTATCATAGTAGCAGGACTATGTTGTGAAAACTGCAGAGATCTGGTGTGGGAGAATCATAGAATTTTCCCACAACCATCTGGAGTGGAGGTGACTACAAATTGTGGTCAGGTAAGACGATCCTGCAGTGAGTTAGTGTCACTTTCCACCATATCTGTCCCATCAAGTGTGTGATCTATTGATGATGTTAACTTCTAATCCACACATCAATAAATCACACAGCCTAGAGGAAGAGAGTTAGGGGTTTGATGAATGGATGAGGACGGGTAGTTGGGGAAAGGTATGACAAAGACAAACACAACAACAATATTCATCAGCAGCACAGCATCATCATCAAATCTGTTGTGGGAGGAAATGAAGGAATGACACTGTTCATTTGATAAAAGCACTGTAGTAATAGTCCTTCAGCCACAAGACACAAGCTATTATCTAATTTTTCTGTCACCTAGGTTTAAAAAATGCAAATTAGTGAAGAGTGTGCCCACACAGGTCAAAATATTATTAATGTTCAGAAAAGAAAAATGATACTGTATATAAATGTCAAATTTTGTGGCTCAGAATGCCTATCTTGAGTGCACAGCTGAACTGGTCTGGTAAAGTAAGTAGGGGTGGTATGGAGCATTTGTACAGAAGAAGAGAAGGCCTGTGGATTCCAAAATAGTAAATGTGGATATTGTAGAGTCAAGGAGAAGGTAAGCTTCATGAGGACCAAGTGGCAAAGCAAAAGCATAGACAGCTTCAATCAAGACTCATGCACAAATAACTGAGAAGAACGATTTTACAACCAATCTCAGACATGTCACTGTAAGTATGAGGCTAATCAATCTCACAACTGTCATAACATTAAGCTGAGTGTGTCTATCATGTGATGTATCTCAAGTCATAGCCCCCCAACCACAACCACTTAAATAGAAGAGTTTGACATTTGAGACAGCACACTACTCATCATTTCCCAAATCATTGCACCTCGTGAAACTGGACAAAGGAAAGGGGAGTGACCACTCCCCTGACCTGCACCTCCCATCGGAGGTGCCCAGAGCTCCTCCAGTGTGCCCCAGACCTCTGCCATCTTGGAAACAGAGGTGTTGCTGGCACACTGGACTGCTCTGAGTGGCCAGTGCCAGCAGGTGACGTCAGAGACTCCTTCTGATAGGCTCTTACCTCTCTTAGTAGCCAATCCTCCTTCCTAGGTAGCCAAACCTCCTTTTCTGGCTATTTAGTGCCTCTGCTTTGGGGAATTCTTCAGATAACGAATGCAAGAGCTCACCAGAGTTCCTCTGCACTTCCCTCTTTGACTTCTGCCAAGGATTGACCGCTGACTGCTCCAGGACGCCTGCAAAACCGCAAACAAAGTAGCAAGATGACTACCAGCAAAATTGTAGCGCCTCATCCTGATGACTTTCTCGACTGTTCCCTGGTGGTGCATGCTCTGGGGGTCATCTGCCTTCAACCTGCACTGGAAGCCAAGAAAAAATCTCCCGTGGGTCGACGGAATCTTCCCCTTGCTAACGCAGGCACCA
Organism: Pleurodeles waltl; assembly: GCF_031143425.1. Lineage (NCBI taxonomy): Eukaryota > Metazoa > Chordata > Amphibia > Caudata > Salamandridae > Pleurodeles > Pleurodeles waltl. The sequence continues at coordinate 1,317,697,490 of NC_090437.1, read as the reverse complement.
AAAGACTGCATCACCGGTCCTCTGGGTCTCCTCTCATCCTGATGAGCGTGGTCCCTGGAACACAGGAAATCTATCCAAGTGACTCCCACAGTCCAGTGACTCTTCTGTCCAAGTTTGGTGGAGGTAAGTCCTTCCCTCCCCACGTTAGACTGCAAACCTGTGTACTGCGTGATTTGCTGCTGTTCCGGCTCCTGTGCACTCTTCCAGGATTTCCTTTGTGCACATCCTAGCCTGGGTCCCCAGCACTCGGTCCTGCAGTGCTCAACCCTCTGAGTTGGCCTCCGACGTCGATGGACCCTCCTTTGTGACTCTGAGTGGACTCCACTTCACAAATCTTCTTAGTGCCTGCTCCTGTACTTCTGCGGGTGCTGTCTGCTTCTGTGGGGGCTCTCTGAGTTGCTGAGCGCCCCCTCTGTCTCCTCCTCCAAGGGGCGACATTGTGGTCCTTTCTGGTCCCCAGCAGCACCCAAAACCTCTACTGTGACCCATGCAGCTAGCAAGGCTTGTTTGTGGTATTTCTGCGTGGGAACACCTCTGCAAGCTTAATCGCGATGTGGGACATCAGTCTTCCAAAGGAGAAGTTCCTAGTCCTCTTCTTTCTTACAGAACTCTAAGTGTTTGTGGTACTTGCAGAATCCCCCTATCACGACTATTGTGCTCTCTTGGGGAAGTAGGTGTACTTTACTCCTACTTTTCAGGGTCATGGGGTGGGGTATCTTGGACACCCTGACTGTTTTCTAACAGTCCCAGTGACCCTCTACAAGCTCCCATAGGTCTGGGATCCATTTGTGATTCGCATTCCACTTTTGGAGTATATGGTTTGTGTTGCCCCTAGACCTATGTTCACCTATTGCAACCTTTTGTAATTCTACACTGTTTGCCTTACTTTTCTTGCTCTTACTTACCTGATTTTGGTTTGTGTACATATAACTTGTGTATATTACTTACCTTCTTACTGAGGGTACTCACTGAGATACTTGTGGCATATTGTCATAAAAATTAAGTACCTTTATTTTTAGTAACTCTGTGTATTGTGTTTTCTTATGATATTGTGCATATGATATAAGTGGTATAGTAGGAGCTTTGCATGTCTCCTAGTTCAGCCTAAGCTGCTTTACCATAGCTACCTTCTATCAGCCTAAGCTGCTAGAAACACCTATCTTCTACTATTAAGGGATAGCTGGACCTGACACAAGGTGTAAGTACCTTTGGCTACCCACTAGAAGCCAGGTCAGCCTCCTACACCATGCAGCGCTACACAAAGGGATCCCACACCACCAGAGAACATCTCAGGGAGCTGGGCGTTACAGGAAGGGATGCTGTGGGCAGGAGCTGTGCTATGCATGAAGAACGTCATGGAAGATTGCACACAAGCCGTGGCAACTGCAAAACAGGCGATGCACTGGAGCACTGTCTTGCGTGGGGATGCAAGTTCTTACCTCCACCAAAGTTGGACAGCTGGACCTTAGGACCGTCAGAACCATTTCAGTTCACCACCTGTGTTGCTGGATCCACGCACTTCTTCAGGAGAGGGGACCCACGCCACTGGTCGTCGCTGCAGAGGGGTACCTGTTGAAGCAGCAAAGTGACTCCTTCACTTCAGGAGAAATGCCTTCATTCTTCTGCTGAAGACAGGTAGTCCTCGGATGATGCACGACCTAAAAACAGTTGCTGGCAGGAGCCAGAAATCGTCTTTGCTTCTTTGTTGCAGTTTGCAGAGTTCCTGGAGGGTCCAAATGCAGTTTCGTCTGTAGAAGGTGAAGTAAAGATGCAGAGGAGTCCTGCTGGAGTCTTGCAATTCGAATCTGAGGAAACACCCAGAGGGGAAACCCTAAATAACCCTAAAAGGGGAATTGGTCAGCTACACAGGTAAGCACCTATCAGGGGAGGGCTCTTATTGATTGATTGATTGATTGACCTGCTTGCACTGGCCACTCAGGTGCTCCTAGAGTGCCTCACCACCTTCGAAAACAAGCTGGCAAAACACAGAGACAATCTGGAGGAGCTCTGGGCACCACCCCTGGGATGGTAATGGACAGGATAGTCGTCACTCTCCTTTCCTTTGTCCAATTTAGTGCCAGAGCGGGGACTGGGGGTCCCTGAACCAGTGCTGACTGAATTATGCAAGGAGGGCACCATCCGTGCCCTTCAAAGCATTTCCAAGGGCTATGGGAGGCTACCCCTCCCATGCCTGCAACAACTATTTCCAAAGGGAAAGGGTGTCACACCCCTCTCCCAAAGGAAATCCTTTGTTCTGCCTTCCCGGGCTTGAGTTTCTCAAGCAACAGGAGGGTGGAAACCGGTCTTAGAGGTGGTAGCAGCTGGGGCTGCCTGGAAAACCTCCGTAGGTTAGTATGGCAGGACTGGGGGGTCTACTGTGGAGCCCCCAGAGTGCATGGAATTATACAACCAATACTAGAATCAGTATTGGGGTATATTCCAAGAGCTCTGGACACCACTCCTGGGGTGGTGATAAACAAGGGAGTGGCCAGTCCCCTTTCCTTTGTCCAGTTTGGCTCCAGAGCAGGGACTGGGGGTCCCTGAACAGGTGTAGACTGGATTATGCAAGGAGGGACCAATCTGTGCCCTTTAAAGCATTTCCAGAGGCTCTGGGAGGCTACCTCTCCAATGCCTGTAACACCTATTTCCAAACAGAGAGGTTGTAACAACCCTCTCCAAAGGAAATGCTTTGTTCTACCTTCCTGGGCTCGAGCTGCTTGAGCAACAGGAGGGCTGCTGTGAGGTGGCAGCAGCTGGGGATGGAAAACCTCAGAAGGCTGGTATGGCAGTACTGGGGTCCACTGTGGAGCCCCCAGAGTGCATAGAATTGTGCAACCAATACTAGAATCAGTATTGGGGTACAATTACCATATGTTAGACACCTCACGTGGCCATATTCGGAGTTACCATTGTGAAGTTGGACATAGGTATTGACTGGGAAGTCTGGGAAAATGGTCCTGGACAATTTGGGGTCACCTCTGCTAGTACAAGGTTGCCCTCACATACAGGTAGTTTGCACCGGGCATTCAGGGTTGGAAGCCCTGACATATAGCTGACTTATAAGTGACCTGGTGAAGTGTAAATGGCAGTGAAATGGTGCATGCACCATTTCACGCAGGCTGCAAAGACAGTCCTGCAGATGCCTTTGCATGGGCTCCCTAGGGGTGGCAAAATAATGCTGCTGCCCATATGGATCCCCTAGAGCCCCAATGCCAAAGGCACCTAAGTCCCATATACTAGGGACTCATAAGGCTTGACCAATAAGCTAATTTGGGGTGAAATACTGGGTTACCAGTATTCAGTGACAAAATTGAGAGGGGAGAGGGCACAAGCACTGGGGTCCTGGTTAGCAGGATCCCAGTGACACAGTCAAACACACTGACATCAGGCAGAAATTGGGGGTAACATGCCAAAAAGGGGGTACTTTCCTACATTATTACATTTAATAAGCTGCAATTTTTAAATGAGAGAAGGAAGATGTGACTATGAATTTGTAACGATAAACCATATTTAATGGTAAAGTCAAATTTATAATTACAAGTCCTCTGTGCCTGCAGCTTGCTTTAGGTCACATGACTGGGTTTAACTGACTTTGTGAAACCACCCTAGGCAGTCACACAGTAGTAGGATTAGCAGAGTCTGAATCACCCATTATGTAACAGGGTTGGAGGCGGAGCTGAGCACAGCCCCACTTGCACCTGAATAGGCTTAACAATCCTGTATTGTCAGTGCAGCCAGATTGGAGCCAAGGCAGGGGAGGCAGAAAACACATAGAATTTGAAATGACCTTTCCAGAAACGTTTCCCATCTTCCAGGAGCAGGACACTAAGCTATAAAAATAGGGCTCTCAGATCCACTCTTCGGTTCACTGCTGGACCTGCAGACAGACTCTCAGGGAACTGACTGTTGCTGTGACCTGTTGTGCACTCTATTAGCCTACTGCTGTACTTAGAATGACTGCTTTGGTGCCTGGAGCCTGCCTTGAGCACTCAGAGACCAGTCCTGCTGTTGAGCCCTGCATGTTCACCTGCACCCAGAACTTCCAGAATTGACTCCATGTCCTAGCTTGCTGGCCTCCAGAGTCACAGGGACATAACAGGCTCCCACCATTTTGAACCTCCATTTACTACTGGAGATTTGGTTGTGGTGCCAAAGGTAGCAAGATGACCATTTCCGAAAACTGAGGATGGAGACAAAATTTGGCCAAAAAGTGCCCTGAGAGCTAGGAGGAGACCTGCAGCAGCCTGCTCTCGTATCCATCTGTTAGAAATGGGGTCTTTGGTTGGCAGTCAGATTACCCTCTGTCCAAGCAAGGACCCTCACTCTAGTCAGGGTAAGTCACACACAATTCAAACTATCCTGTGCCCACCCTCTGGTAGCTTGGCACTGAGCAGTCTGGCATAACTTAGAAGGCAATGTGTAATTTATTTGTGCAATAAATCATGCAATAACACAGTATAGCACCACAAAAAAGCACCACACAGTGTTTAGAAAAATATAGAATATTTATCTGATAAGGTGCAGTTCAAAACGATTAAAATACAATAAGTATATGTTGAGATATCAATGTAAAAGTGATATAAAGTGTCTTTAGTCTTAAAAGCAATAAATGTCTCTTTCAAGCACAAAGTACCTGCTTTGCGTTGAAAATCTCAGCAAAGAACTGCAGAGGAGCAGATAGGTGGAAAACAATGAGGTGTGAGTCTATTTCTCAGGCCGCACACAATGATGCGTAATTTAGTTTTAACGCAGGGATGGCTGTGTGTCGAATTCTGGCGCTCGGTCGTAGATCCTCTTCGGGTGGCGGGGTTTTCGGATGCCCCGGGGACGATGCATGGAAGTCCAGCATTGACAAGACGAAGTCACAGGGGCTGTGTCGATCCGGTGGGTGTTGTGTGGAAATTTCTTCTGCACAGCAGGTGCTGCGTCGATCCCTCTCTGAAAGTTGGGCTACGTCATTCCGGCTCGGCTGTGCATTGATCCAGTTTCCGGTCACTACGCTGACTCTGCATCGATCTTCTTATTGCCAAGTCGGGCGGCATTGTTCCGGTTCAGGGTGCGGTGAATTTTTCACTGCAATGCAGGCTGTGCGTCGTTTCTGGCAGGCTGTGCATCAATTTTTACCGCACAGGGTGCCCTTCTTGTAGAGATGAAGGGGATCATTTTGACCTCGGCGGACCGCCGTGCTGAAGACCGCCAGTGGTGGCGGTTTTCCGCTCGGCGTATTATGACTGCTGGCAGCCCTCCGTCCTTTTCTGGACGGAGAGCCGCCAGCAGCAATACTGGCGGGCGGCGGGGAAGTGGAGGTTGGTCCACCTCCACCGTCACGTCAACAGAACACCGCCCACTGAATCACGTTATGTGATTTGGTGTGGCGGTGTTCTGTTGACGGTGTGGTGGTGGCGGAGCAGCCCCCATGGATCCCGTCCCCTCCTGAAAGATCAACGGACAAGGTAAGTTGATTGTTCGTTAGGGGAGGGGGGCGTTGTGTGATGTGTGGGTGCATGGGGGTGTGCGTGTGAGTATGTAGAGGGAGTGTGTGAGTGCGTGTATGCATGCGGGGGTGTAGTGTGAATGGAAATGTGTGCATGTCTATCGGTATGTATGTCTGTATGGATGTGTGCATGTATGTCTGAATGAGGGTGTGCGTGAATGACTGTGTGTGTGTCTGTTGGCATGTTTGTTCGTGTGTGTGCAGGAATGTGTGTTGGTGGTGCCTGTATGCGTGTCGGGTGTGTGTCTGTGTTGTGATGTCGGGGGTAGGAGTGGGGAGGGGGGTCCTGCCGCCTTTGGGGGGTGGCAGGGGGGTGGGGGGTGTCGGGGACGGACTCAGGGGAGGGGGTGTGGGGTGGCGGAGACCCCTATCAGTGCCAGGGAAGGAATTCCCTGGCACTGATAGTGCTTACCGCCATGCATTTCATGGCGGTTCCAAACCCCATGAAATCCATGGCGGTAAGCCGGGTCATGATACCGCCGGCGGTCTTGTGACGGCCACCGGGCTAGAGACCCAAGTCTCCAGCCCAGCGGTCGTCTCCGCCATGGCGGTCTGATCGGAGAAGTGGCGGATGACCATGGCGGTAACCGCCATGGTCATAATTCCAATTTTTTTTACCTCCAGCCTGTTGGTGGTAAAACCGCCACTTCTCCGTCAACCGCCAGGGTCGTAATGACCCCATAGTCTTTTCGGTCCTGAGACTTCAGGGAACAGGAGACAAGCTCTATCCAAGCCCTTGGTGAGCACTTCTCACCACAACCAGAGAGCAGCAAGGCAGCAGGGCAACAGCAAGGCAGCAGTCCTTCACAGAGAGCAGTCAGGTGAGTCTTTTGGGCAGCCAGGCAGTTCTTCTGGGCAGGATGCAGGTTCTGGTTCAGGTTCTCTTCTCCAGGAAATGTCTGTGAGGTAGAGTGTCTATTCCAAGAAGTGTCTAAGTTGGTAGGGTCAGAGACCCTGCTCAAATACCCAAATGTGCCTCTGAAGTGGGGGAGACTTCAAAGAGTGGCTTAGAAGTGCACAAGGTCCCCTTTCAGTTTCATCTTGTCTGCCAGGGTCTGAGTAGGAGGTGTGGCAGTCCTTTGTGTGAGGGCAGGCTACTGTCCTTTGATATGTAAGTGTTAAGCCCTACACACTCCCATCTCGTGAAGACCCATTCAAAATGCAGATGTATGCAAGTGAAGCTGAGTATCCTGTGTTCTGAGTGAATGCACAAGGGAGCTATCAACTAAACCTAGCCAGACATGGATTGTAAGGCACAGAAGGGTTTCAGTGCAGAGGAATGCTCACTTTCTAAAAGTAGCATTTCTAAAACAGTAATATAAAATCCAACTTTACCATTAAGCAGGATTTGTTACCACCATTCTGGCCATACTAAATATGACCTGGCTACTTCTTTCAGATCAGGCCCTACCACTCAAATAGTATATGAGGGTAGCCCCAATGCTATACTATGAAAGGAGCAGGCCTCACAGTAGTGTAAAACGAAGTTAGAGGTTTTCCACTACCAGTACATATAGAACACACATGTTCATGTCCTGCCTTTTACCTACATAGCACCCTGCCCTATGGCCACCTAGGGCCTACCTTAGGGGTGACATATGTAGAAAAAGGGGGATTTAAGGCTTGGCAAGTACTTTCAAATGCCAAGTTGAAGTGGCAGTGAAACTGCACACACAGGCACTGCAGAGGCAGGCCTGAGATATGGTTGGGTTGTTGCTTATGTGGGTAGCACAACCAGTGCTGCAGCCCACAAGTAGCATTTAATTTACAGGCCCTGGCCACGTGCAGTGCACTTAACTAGGGACTTACAAGTAAATTAAATAAGCCAATTGGGTATGAGCCAATGTCACCACATTTTAAGGAGAGAGCATATGTATTTTAGCACTGGTTAACAGAGTCCTAAAGCCAGCAAAAATTCGGTCAGAAAAAGAGAAGGAAGAAGGCAAAAGGTTTGGGGGTGACCATGCAGAAAGGCCATTTCCAACACCATCTGAGGTGCATCACCACCAGTCTGATTGGCTACATGGCTTCTCCTGCTATGCTCTTTTCTACAGAAGAAAGGGCCAGATGTAGCAAGCCTTTTGCGCCTCGCAAACTGCGAAAAACGCAGTTTGCGAGGCGCAAAAGGCCAAACGCGATGCACAACCTAAAATTGCGAGTCGGTACCGACTCGCAATTTGTGGCTGCGACTCGCAAATAGGAAGGGGTGTTCCCTTCCTATTTGCGACCGCATCGCCATGCAGAGTTGTTTTGGGACCGCGAATGCGGTCGCAAACCAACTCGCAGTTACCATCCACTTGAAGTGGATGGTAACTCATTTGCAAAAGGGAAGGAGTCCCCATGGGACCCCTTCCCCTTTGTGAATGCCCCAAAAAATATTTTTTCAGAGCAGGCAGTGGTCCTATGGACCACTGCCTACTCTGAAAAAACCGAAACTAAATGGTTTCGGTATTTTTTCTTTTTGCAGCTCGTTTTCCTTTAAGGAAAAACGGGCTGCAAAAAGAAAAGAAAAAAACTGCTTTATTAAAAAAGCAGTCACGGACATGGTGGTCTGCTGTCTCCAGCAGGCCACCATCCCTGTGAGTGCCTAGACTCGCTATGGGGTCGCAAACTGCGACCCACCTCATTAATATTCATGAGGTGGGTCTTTGCGACCCCATAGCGAGTCGCAGAAGGTGTCTGAGACACCTTTCTGCATAATATTTTGCGAATTGCAAATTGCGAGTCACTATGACTCGCAATTTGCAAGTCGCAAAATATGTTTTTGCTACATCTGGCCCCTAATCTTTTTAAGCGGTCCTTCTGACATCGTGGAACTGTCTTTGGCTATAGCCTTCTGCTTCATCGCACTGGAGGTTTTCGACTTCCATCTCGATGACTATGTCTGAAGGTAAAAATCTTCACTGCAGCTTCACTCCATGGCTATCCAACGACCATGCTTCCTTCTCAGGCATTCCTGCAGCCTTACCCCGCTGATCTTTTACCTTCTCAGAGACTTCTTCTTCATAGAAAATGTTCTAAGCCTAAAGGTGAACGCTGACCGGGCCCAATCCATTTCGTGTATCTGAACTGCACTCCATCATGGTTGGCATTACCTTTTGACTTTGCCCTGGTCTAGCATAGCCAGATATCTGCGTTTGGTGCTTTTTTTGCTTTTCAGACCTATTTTAAACCTTAATAATAAAAAAATCATAACTCCGCTTCTACTGATTGGCTTTTTGTCATTTTTATATCAAATAATGTGTTGAAGTTTTTCTAAATTGGTTGTGTTTTCACTTTACTACTGTTTGTGTGCTACATAAGTACTTTACACATTGCCTCTAAGTTAAGCCTACCTGTTTTTTCACTCAAGCTACCCAGGGTTAAGCAGAGGTCAGTTTAGTTACTTTGGCCCTCATTATGAACACGGCGGTCATGCCGGCGGTCTTTCTATCGACCGCCATCCCTCCTGGAACCCTGCCGGCCGTATAATATACAGTCTGCTGGGCCGGCGGTCGGAAAATTTTTTCCGCCCACCGGCCCAGCAGAATGCCTGGCCAGGACTTTGCCGGCGGCTCTATGCAGTAGGTGCAGCTGCACTCAACTTGCAGATCACTGCCCGTAAATCGGGCAGTGACCTGCGCGATAGGGCACTGCACAGGGGCCCCTGCACTGCCCATGCCAAGTGCATGGGCAGTGAAGTGGCCCCCAGGAGGGCCCCGGAGCACCCCTTCCGCCAGCCTTTTCCTGGAGGGGAAATCCGCCAGGGAAAGGCTGGGGGAAATGGGATCATTATCCGGGGGCAGCAGCGCTGCCCTGTCAGATAATGATGCCGCCCACCGTCAGGCTGCCTGTTGAAGGCAGCCTAGCGGTGGAGGAAGGCCGCCTATGGCGGCCATGCCTGGTTTCATTATGTGGCCGTCTGGGCCACCATGCCGGATGGCGGGATTTCCCGCCACCACCGGCATGGCGGCCCAGACCGCCTAGTTCATAATGAGGGCCTTTATGTGGCTCACCCTGCAATGGATTGTGACTTTTGCAGGGCCAGGGCTCACACACCAGTCAACCAACAACCCCATTTGTCATACTAGCACTGGCTGGATGACCTGTGGGCAGACTAGTCAACATGGTAAAATAAATGAATAATGCAAATTTCACAGAGAAAACGTTTTTTTACCAATGCAAATGTTTTCCCTTATAGGAGCTAAAAACTCGAATCCAAAAATATAGGCCCCTCTGCAAATCTAGGCTCCCCACCACAACTAAAATCAAGTTTTTTAGCTTACTTGTTGTGATGTCCCAAAACAGAGGTCTAAAATCCAATGGCAGCTGGAATTATTGACAGAGAGAGTCATCCTTTGACTTGATATGCAAATGAAAAGTGACCAGTAGATAAACAAATCTCTGAGAGGAACTTCTGGATAGAAAGAGGAAGTTGGAGTCTCTGTGGCACTTCCAACCTCTTGAAGACAAAGTAAAATAAAAAAATGCTTTTCATACTAAAAAACTACCAGAGCTATCTGTTCATGTGGGATATTTGCCTAAAAAGGTTTTTTTGAGTTGCTGTAGCTGCTTCTAAAATAGACAATATACTCAAGCAGCAGCCTTGACTGATTTTAACTGCTGGTGGTAAAAAAAAAATTACACAGGAAGGCTCTGTGGCAACGGAAAATCACACAAGGGGCCAGCGAATATCGCTCGCAATCATGTGTTGACCCGTTGATTTACCGCTCATGTCTGTCAGTGTTACAAAATGGCTCTGGAAGACTCCCTAGTGGCCTGGAAATGGCACAAGAACTGGTAAAGTTGCCTGCAGTTACAAGAGCACGTTGTGAAGCCTCACATTGTTCCTGTAAATATTGCGAGGCACGAACAGCAGAATCATTCTACAACATGTCGATTGGAAGAATTTGTCCCGAATTTGCATTAAAAACATAACACAGAGGGCCAGATGTAGCAAAAGAAAATTTTGCGACTTTCAAATTGCAAGTCAGACCGATGTCTCAGACACCTTCTGCGACTCGCTATGGGGTCGCAAATATCCACCTCATGAATATTAATGAGGTGGGACGCATTTTGCGACCCCATAGAGAGTCCATGCATTCACAGGGATGGTGGCCTGCTGAAGACAGCAGACATCCATGTCTGTGACGGCTTTTTTAATAAAGCAGTTTTTTTTTTTGAATTTCAGCCCGTTTTCCTTAAAGGAAAACGAGTTGCAAAACAAAAAAATATTGAAACCATTTGGTTGAATTTTTTCAGAGTAGGCAGTGGTCCATTGGACCACTGCCTACTCTGAAAAATTATTTTTAGCGACATTCACAAAGGGGAAGGGGTCCCATGGGGACCCCTTTCCGTTTGTGAATGAGTTACCACCCACTTGAAGTGGGTGTTAACTGCGAATTGCTTTGCGACCGCTTTCGCGGTCACAGAGCAATTCTGCATTGCGGTGCGATTCGCAAATAGGAAGGGAACACCCCTTCCTATTTGAGAGTCGCATTCACATTTTGCGAGTTGGTACCGACTCGCAAAATGTGAATCAGCATCGCAATGGCCGTTTTGCATGGCACAAACTGCGTTTTTCGCAGTTTGCGACATGAAAACCGGTTCCTACATCTGGGCCAGAGTTACCAATTCCACAAGAGGAATTATAATCCTACCCAACACTACTTCTAATACAACATGATCAGATGCCTTTAACCTAGTGTTGTACTACAATCTCTATAATGGCTTGTAAATGCAAGTTGTTTCATTAAAAATAATTGTGGCTATAGAAATAATTTGTCAATATTTGAAAGATTACTTCATTCAACAACATTGATTATAAAAAAGTTACACAAACGTAGATATGTTTACAATTCAGAACTTTTCGGAAGCACAGGTGTATAAATATTAAGGGGCATATTTATACTCTGTTTGCGCCGAATGTGCGTCAAAATTTTTGACGCAAAATTGGCGCAAACCCTGCCCCATATTTATACTTTGACGTCCGACGCATCGGGCGTCAAAGTTCCAGCATGTGCGCCATGTTTTGGAAGGGGGAACCAGCTTTGTGTTAATTATATGCAAGGTAGGCGTTCCCTTCCAAAAAATGACTTTAAGGCCTGTGCCCCATATTTATACTGTGACGTCATTTTGACGCACAGGAGGGGGCAGGCCTTAAAAAACGGCGCCCAGCCTGATGTTAAGGGACCCAGGGAGCCCAGGCGTTAAGGGACCTGTGGGCTCAGAAGGAGCCCAGAGGTGCCCTCCCATGCCCCCAGGGACACCCCCTGCCACCCTTGCCCACCCCAGGGGGACACCTAAGGATGGAGGGACCCATCCCAGGGAAGTTAAGGTAAGTTCAGGTAAGTTTTTTTTTACGTATTTTTTTTGTGGCATAGGGGGGCCGGATTTGTGCCCCCCTACATGCCACTATGCCCAATGACCATGCCCAGGGGACATATGTCCCCTGGGCATGGCCATTGGGCAAGGGGGCATGACTCCTGTCTTTGCTAAGACAGGAGTCATTTCAATGGGGGTTGGGCATCAAAAAAAATGGCACAAATCGGGTTGAGGCCTGAATTTTGCCTCAGACCTGACTTGCCCCATTTTTTGACGCCCAAGCTCCATTTTCCCCTACGCCGGCGCTGCCTGGTGTGAGTCATTTTTTTGGACGCACACCAGTCCGCAGCGCCGGCTAACGTCATTCAATAAATAAGGCGCCCGCATGGTGCTTTGGAATGGCGTTAGCCGGCGGTAAAATCTTTGACGCACAACTGCGTTGGCGCAGTTGTGCGTCAAAAAGTATAAATATGGGCCTGAATGACAAAGCAAAATAGCACTTTAACGCCTTAGCTGTTGGGCGTTCCCCCGCGCCCTGTGCTGAGCCCTTTTTTGGTTATTTGAGGTTGTTTCCACTTAGGCCCCCATAACTTCTTATCCACATAAGCTATCCACACCAAATTTGCGTCCTTCTTTTTCAACATTTTGGAGATTGTAAAGGTACCCAGAGTTTGTGGGTTTCTTGAGTAGACCAAGAATTTAGCCAAAATACATCTAAAATATGGCTTTTTTTTATAAAAAAATGAGAATAAAGTGCTGCAGACTAAAGCATTTGTTTTTTTCCCTGCAAATGGCATCAAAACAAGTTTTACAGTGCTAAAATCATCATCTTTCCATCTTTGAGGAACAGGCAGACTTGAATCAAAAAAACACATTTTTCAACACAGTTTTGGTATTTTACTGGGACATATCCCATTGTTACAGTTTCTTGTGCTTTCAGCCTCCTTCCAGTTTGTGACAGAAATGGGTGTGAAACCAATGATGAATCCCAGACAGTTTAACATATCTGAAAAGTACATAAAATTCTCAATTCAGCAAGGGGTCATTTGTGTAGATCCTTCAAAATTTCCTACAGAATGTAACAGTTGAAATTAAAATATATTGAAATTGAGCTGAGAGAAACAGCCATTTCTGTCTATGTTTTGTTTCCAAAACTTTTTCCAACTATGGTAGATTTTTTAAAGTAATATACTGTTACATCTGCTGGATTCTTCTGGTTGTGGGGACATAGAGGCTTTGTAGGTTCATCAAGATACCCAAAGCCTTTAATGAGATGCACCTTGCAATGGGTTTTTTATTTGTATACCGGGTACGTAGCAAATCATTTTGTGAAAGATAAATAGTGAAAAATAGACATCAAGGAAACCTATGTATTTCTGAATGGGCACATGATAAGGAAATTGGAAGCAGTGGCTAGTTGCACATCTCTGAATTTGGGGGTTCCCATACGAGCATGTGAATTACAGGGCATTTCTCAAAATTACTTCTTTCTTACATACTGTCATACATTGGGAAGGCAAAAATGTAGACAAAGACAATTGGCAATAACACTTGTTCTTCTATTCTTTGTTCCCCCCAGTCTCCTGATAATAACAGTACCTCAGTTATGTGGATGGGCCCAGTGCTCACAAAAAGAAACGCTCTAAAACGCAACATGGGCACATCAAATTTTTCCATTGAAAACTGATGCATTTTTTTGCAATGTGCCTAGCTGTGGATTTTGGGCTGTAGCTCAGCCGGCACCTAGCGAATCCTAGCAAACCTGCACATTGTTCGTAAGTAAACATCTAGCGGAATCTAGGATGGAGTGACTTGTGGGGCTATCACTGGGTTCTGCCACCCAGAATCCTTTGCAAACCTCAAAATTGTTCTAAAAAAATTTTTTTCTCACATTTCGGTGTTGCAAAGTTCTGGAATCTGAGGGGAGCCACAAACTTCCTTCCACCCAGCATTCCCCACAAGTCACTCAATAACAAATGGTACCTCAGATGTGTAGGTAGGCCTAGTGTCTGTGACAGGAAATGCCCCAAAACACAAAGTGGACACATCACATTTTTTAAATGAAAACTGATGTGTTTTTTGAAAAGTGCCTAGCTGTGGATTTTGGCCTCTAGCTCAGCCGGCACCTAAGGAAACCTACCAAACCTGTACATTTTTTAAAACTAGACACCTAGGGAAATACAGAATGGGGTGTCTTGTGGGGCTCTAGCTGGATTCTGTCACCCAGAATCCTTTGCAAACCTCAAACATTGGCTAAAAAACACCTTTTCCTCACATTTCGGTGCTGAAAAGTTCTGGAATCTGAGACAAGCTACAAACTTCCTTCTACCCAGCATTTCCCCAAGTCTCTCAATAAAAATGCATCTCACTTGTGTGGGTAGGTCTAGTGCCTGCAAAACAGAATAAGGCCACATCACATGTTTCCAATGAAAACTGATGTGTTTTTTGCAAAGTGCCTAGCTGCGGATTTCGGCCTCTAGCTGAGCCAGCACCTGGGGAAACCTCCAAACCTGTAAATGTTTGGAAAGTAGACACCTTGGACAATCGAGGATGAGGTGACTTGTGAGACTCTGACTGATTTTTGACACCCATAATCCTTTGCAAACCTCAAACTTTGGCTAAAAAAACACTTTCTCCTCACATGTTGGTGCTGCAAAGTTCTGGAATCTGAGGGGAGGCACACACCTCCTTCCACTAAGCATTCCCCCAAGTCTCTTGATAAAAATGGTACCTCACTTGTGTGGGTAGGCCTAGTGCCCACGACCGAAATGCCCAAAATGTAATGTGAGTGTACAAATTAGTCCTCGGATCTGGAGCCATTTAATGAAACCTACAAAACTCAGACACTTCTAAAAAATAGTTTATTTTACTCAGAATAACATGCAACAGTGAAACATTGAATAAAAACAGTATTTTTGTGAAGTAAACGACAGTAATATGCATGGATCCACAAACATCTTACCACCTAGCATTCCCCAACCTGTCCAGATAAAAACGCTACCCCACTGACCTCACGGGTCTAGTGCCCGTGATAGGAATAGATCACACAAGGGTCAATGGTAGTCCTTGCATGAGGGTTACTGTTGACCCTGGAGTGATTCATTCCTGACGAGGGCACTAGGCAAAGGCACACAAGTGGGGCTGTGCTTTTTTATCAGGATATGTTGGAAAACACGGGTGGTAAGAATTTTGTGGATCCCTACACATTCCTGAGTGCCAAAAAGGCAAGGAAAAATAGTGTTTTAAATCAATGTTTCACCTTTGCAGGATATTATGGGTAAGAAAACATTGTGGAATCCACACACACCACACATCTATTGGCTGCCCATGTGTCTAGTTTTCAGAAATGTCTGTGTTTGGTAGGTTACTCTACAAGTCGCAGATCCAAGGACCAAATACACAGTTGACCGTCTTACAAAACCAGGCTGTTTTGTGGTAGGTCATTTTCATGTCTCCACAATCCGTTTTGGGCACTTCCCTGTTGCAGTCACTTGCCCACCCACACAAGTGAGGCCACGTTTTCTCTGAAGACTTGGTGGAATGCTGGGTGATAGAAAATTGGTGGCTGCCTCCAAATTCCGGGACTTTCCCTCACTGAAATGCAAAGCAAGTGTTTTTTTTAACCAAAGTTTGTGATTTCTATGGGATTCTGGGCGAAGGAAAAGTGGTAGAGCCTCGCAAGTCCTGCCACCCTTGGAGTCCCCTGATAATAGTATGTTAAAGTTAATCCACCACTCGCATTTGTTGATTGTAGCACCTCCAAAGCATGAATACTTATCAAAGCATTTGAATATTGAAATCAAGCCTTCTGAAGGTGAGGCATATAGCCACTTCATGGCACCAATCGCTTTAGGGTCCATTCACATGCCATTCACACAGAACACTTTCATACACCTGGCCACGGGCCCAATAAAATCAATCACTGCACTCACATCAACTTACCGCTGCCAGAAAAGGGCCCATCAAATTCATACGCCACAGGACAGAATGCTTTTGAGTACATTTTACCACCTCTCAAGTAACTGTCTTCTTCTTCCTGAACATTACAGGAGGTATGTGTAAGGAACCTTTACTAATGACTCCCATGATAGCCACCTGAGGCTCAGGAAGACATGTTTTTCATACGCCTTTAATACACTTACTGTGCTTAATCCAACTCATTCCAGTTTGTGGATGCAAGTTGGAGGTGTCCGAGTATGCCTTGGATGGTCTATTCCTCGAACTGAGCGATCACATCTACTGTTGAAACTAAGGCAGATATGATGGTGAATACATCCTAAGATAAAAAGTCAAACAAATATCCTGTGGGGCTCATTCACCAACACTTCTACTTTTGCTTTGAAAGTGAAGCTGCAAATTGAGTTTGCACACTTTCAAACAAATAGAAATGTCCCACAGGACATTTGTTTGACTCATTACATTTACTCTGGTTCTCGTTGACAGTCATGGTGGTCCTTGTGTAGCATACATAGGTTCCTTAACAAACACTTCAAAATTCAGTCATGCCTTTAACATTTTGCCACATAGGTTAGTCCATGGCAATGTGGCATATGTTCTGTCCACTAGTATGTGTAGTGTGGGCACTATAACACACGTTAAACAAACATAATACCGACCACGTTCTGACAGTGGATAAAGGTGTCGAACAGGCTATAAGAAAGTCCATGATTTCCTGAAGTAGAGAAAGTGAGCTTCTGTGGCTGTTTGCCTAACGAAGCAATGGCCCATGGGTGTTCAGTATCCATGCACAGACACTGAAAGGTTTACCCGACGTCAGCTTCACCTCAGTTGATTTACCAGAACCTTGTTTCAGTATGATACAACGTAAAGCAAGTGGGACACAGGGGCCTGGCTGAGATGGGCACTGGGGACAGTAATAATGTCTCTTCTGCCGCTTTCCATGCTCCGAGCACACTTTACACTTTTTAGTGAGCACATTTACATCACGACTCTTGGAGAATGTGACTGCGAGCAGTTTATTGGAACATAACGCACTACTCAGGGATTCTCTGGAGCTTCTTGCAAACAAGTTCCTGTGGGAATCCTTTGTGGTTACATGTAAGTGGTGTATTATGCTATATGTCTGTGACATATTCTGCATCCCTAGCTTCCCCGATATTGTTGCTGTTGCCCTGCCATCTTTGTTAATATATGGTGATGTATTGTGGGATCGTTAGTTCTCCATGCTGAGAGTGCATTGGGGGTGGCTGTACAGGCAGGGCTGGAAGGGGTGTGCATGCAGTGGGTATGGTATGCAGGGCTTGTCATTTAGGTTAGTTAATTGTGGTGGTGCACTGTGTGGGACGGAGTGGAGTGATGGGTTTCAGGGTGATCGGTGGTGGTGGTGGTGGCATGGAGGTGGGGGGACAGGTAGTAAAATTGACTCACCGGTGTCCAGTCCTCCGGCAACTCCAGTGAGTCCCTCAGGATGCAGGATCACCAAGACTTGCTCCTCCCATGCTGTCAGCTGTTGGGGAGGAGGTGGGGGTCCACCGCCAGTTCTCTGGATGGTGAGGTGGTGCCTTGCTGCTATGGAACTACCTTACCCCATAAGTCGTTCCACCTCTTCCTGATGTCATCATTTGTTCGTGATGCCACAGTGTTCACCTGGTTCACGATTCTCTGCCATAGCTCCATCTTCCAGGCAAAAGAGATCTGCTGGACCTGTGCTCCAAATAGATGTGGCTCTACCCTGACTATTTCCTCAACCATGACCTGCAACTACTCATCATTGAAACGGGAGTGCCTTTGTGGGGACATTGGTGTTGTGTGGTGTATGTTGTGCAGAGGGTATTGAGTAATGTGGTGGGGTGTAGGGTGTGTGGTGCGTGATGGTTGAGTGGGTGGTTTTGGTGTGTGTGAAGTTGTTTCTGTTATTTGCGTGGCTAGCTATTGCAGTCTTTTCGTGTTAGCAAGGGATTGCGGGTGATATGGGTGAGTATTTTATAGAGCTGTCGGTGGGTGTGTTGGGTGGATGTAATTGTGTCAGGTGTGGGTTTTTTGTTCTGGCCAATGTCTTGTTTTGTCTTTGGATGGCCTTATCCGCCACAGCGGTGCTCACCGCCAATGGTTTACCGTCATTGAATGTCCGCTGTGGTGATTGGTGGGTTATTATTTAGAGGCATAGTGTTGGTGGCGAAACTGTATTGGTGGTAGTACTGACAGTTTATCATGTTCAGTGGGTGTGGAGGATTTGTGGTTGTGGCTGTTTTCTGTTGATTTTGTATGTCTGTGCCATAATGTGGCGGACGGATGTCTGTTCCACAATGGTATGCTGGTGGCAGTCAGCACAGCAGTATTTGTTATTTACCGCCAAGGTCATAATGAGGGCCTATGTGTTGCCACACTGGCAACCAGTGATGTTTTCTCCAAATGGGGACACTGCACAGCGCCTAGGAATTTTAAACAGAAGGCAGACTGCCATATTCTGCATCACTTGTAATTATTGGGTCAGATCAAAATGACAAACATCCACCATACAGAAGTCAAGTTGTGATTTTCAAAAGAATAAGAGTCTTAGGGCCAGATGTACGATGCATTTTTCAAGTCGTAATTGCGAATCAGGCAGTTTGCGAGAAAGAGAGAGATAGGGAGAGAGAGAGAAGGTGAGAGTCTTTAGCAGCAATAAAAATGTACAGATTGCGACTATGTTTTTGCTAGAGAAAGAGATTGAACTTTTGGCTAGTGGCAGTTTTGATGTCACAAAGTAGAGCTGTTCAGTGCGCTACAAAACTCTCACTGTGGCCTGTGGTACAGTGCCTTGTAGCATAATATACCACTTACATCCCCACAGGGGTCCCCAGCCAATCTCAGCGGCTTGGCGGTGCCACGGCTACCTAGTCCCCCACCAGAAGGTGCCCCCAGTGATGACAACAACTCTGGAGTTCTGGATCTGGATGAACTCCCTGGCCCATCAGGGACCACTGGTGAGTTGAATACCCCAGCCCACACCCAGTCCACGACAGAGCCTCCCCCCTCAGTATCCAACACCACAGCAGCCACCCAATCCCCCCACACCGCTTACCAACAATCCCAGGATAAGATGGCTCACATGATAGACATCATGCAGGAGAACCAGCGGCTGCAGGAGGGTCACCACCAGCAGATCAAGAAAGATTTGCAGGCCCTGAACACCACCATGGTCTCCATAGCAGGGGTGCTGGGTGATATGACCAACATCATGAGGGAGTACACATCACCCCAGCGGGCCCCTTCCACTAGCCAGTTAACCGACCAGCCCTGACTATCTGCTGCAGCTAGTGGACAGGAGGCCGTGCCGCAGGACCCACAGGCCACCAGCACCCCTCCCTATGCAGAAAGTGAAACACCCCGCAAATGGTCCCTGCAACCCATACAGACACAGGAGACACTTGCCAAGACAAAGACCACCACCAGGAAATGAGCACCCTCCTGAATTTCCCCCTTGTGTTCCACTGTGTCACCTTTTCCACTTTGAACTTCCCTTGCTCCTCTTCCTTTGGACACTGGACCTGTGCTACAAACAGACTGGACCACTACCCTGTACTATTCCCAACCATCACCCCACTTTATTGCACTTCCCATTGTAGAACATTTTTCAACAAACACCCTTGGCACAACTTGAGTAATAGTGCTTTATCTACAGGTAATGTACATTGTAACGAACTGTAATGAACTGTAATGAACAGCATGATCCTGTGTGAATATCCAGTAACATGTTGACCCATCCAAAAAATGTGTCTCAGCAGTCTGTACACATCACAGTAGTACACTGTTGGAACAACACCAACATCAGAAATAAGGGAAGATATAGGTGACAGTCAGGTGGGATGCAAAGGGAATGACTGGCATCATGCTGCAGTCATACAGTACAACACTAAAAGGTAGTATTGCTTAGTTCAGTAGTCTTACCTGATTGTCATTGGAAGTACTGCTGGATCAAATGTGACCTCTTGTCCACATCCACCTTCTCTTCCTCCTCACTGTCCTCAGCATCCACTGCTGCCACAGCTGCATTGTCATCCCCCTCCTCCTGCAGATAGGGTACATGATGTCTGAGGGCCAAACTGTGCAACATGCAGCACACAACAACAATTCTGCAGACCTTTTCAGGGGAGTAGCATAGGGATCCACCTGTCAGATTGGGGCACCTGAACCTAGCCTTCAGGAGACCGAAGGGCTTTCTACAATCCGCCTGGTTTGCATCATTGGGCTTCATTGCACCTATTTTCAGCCCCTATTCTCGGATTGCTAACAGGGGTTATGAGCCAGGACAGGCTTGGGTAGCTGGAATTACCTGCAAGGGACTCACATTAGCCCTTTGCAATGGCATAGACCATAACTCCTGAAGGCATATACTCACAAACATTGGGTGGGGACACAAGCTCACCTATTAGCCACACTCTGTGCCTCTGTAGTTGTGCCATCAGCAGTGGGACACTGCTATTCCTCAGGATAAAGGCATTATGCACTGACCCTGGATACTTGGCAGTGATGTGGAGATGTACTGGTCAACCAGCCACACCATCTTGATATTGAGTGAGTGTACACTTGTTCATTGGCTCTGGGGCGGACTAAGGCAACATGGGTCCAGTTGATGACCCCAATAATATGAGGTATATATCCCTTTGCATAGAACCCAGCCCGCACAGTGGGTAAATCATCTACCTGGGGGAATGCGATGTAGCTGCACAAGTGTTTGAGCAAGGCAGACAAAACCTTTGCAAGCACAATTGAGAACTTGGGCTGTGACACCCCTGCAGCCAAGCCTACTGTCACCTGGAAAGAGCCTGTTGCCAGTAAATCGAGCACTGAGAGTACCTGCACAAGAAGGGGGATTGCTGTGGTGCTACGGGTTACAGGTAGCAGATCAGGTTCCAATTGTGCACACAGCTCTGTGATTGTGGCCCTGTCCAGACGATAGATGAGTAGGATGTGCCGGTCCTCCAGTGTAGCCACAACCACAAGGGGTCTGTATACGGGTGCTTGCCTCTTCCTATTCCTCCGCAGTGGTTGGTTCCTAAGAGACCCAAATGTAGAAAAGGAGTGTCAACAGGAACCATGAACACACTACAGCCGTGTACACAGAGCATCTTTGTATGTTGGACGCTGCAACTGTGTAGGTGAGTACATTCGGCTACAATGACAAACTAATTAATCTGTACATGTGTACCAGCATTAGAAAATGACACCTGCCTGTCCTGTATTCAGAGGCAGGCGGAAGTGACCTCACACCGCTGGCGTTGGCATCATGGCGGAAGGCGGATCGCACAGCCATGCAATTCCTCATTGGCTAACATGGCCCTCTATGGAGTATGGGAACCAATGATGATCAATGCCGGTGGTGACGGTGTTCACTAACACGGACGTGACCGTCATTTCCTTTCTTACACTTCACTTGATTCCTGACTTTCCACAGAATGACATCACCACTGCTTGTGCTGCAGTGACCTGTGCCTGGAACCTGCCATGTCTCGTGCTACAGGGGAAAGGGCCCCAGCCTTCATGTCGTAGAAGTTGGAGTGCCACATGGACAGGGTCCTATGCCAGTATGGCCAGTTGTATGGGCCTCCAGACCGACAGGTGAGTACACTGTGGGTACGTTGCATGCAACATAAAGGCATGTAGATGTATGTGTGTGCTGGCAGTTTGTCAGGTGGGGGTATGGCTGGTGGCAGCATCAACGCAGTGGTACGGGCCATGTGTGTGCCTGATGAGGGTAAATGCTTTTTGTAGGCCATATGTGTGACAGGCTGCATTGTCAGGTTCATGGTGTACCACCTTCTGTGTTTCCTATGCAGGTCAGCACCCATCAAAAGAAGGGATTGTGGCATGCCATAATCAAGGACGTGCAGACCCTCCCTGGGGGCCTATAGCAGGCGGAACACCCACTGCAGAAAACGATGGGAGGACCTGAGATGCTGGTCTCGGAAGACCGCGGAGGCCCAGCTGGATATAGCCTCCCAACGAGGGAGGGGTGCCCATCGGAACCTGATTACCCAGAGATGGATGGGCACTTGAGGGCATCACAGGAGGCACAAGGGGGTGAGTACAGTGTGTATGTCAACCATCTCTGTCGCCTGGTATGGGATTTGGGTACAGGGCACTAGTCTGTGGATGCCCCAATATGCCAGCTCAGATATCGCTGCGTGGTCCAGCTCAGGGCAATAGGGTGTGAAGCATGTATTTGATAGCTAGGTAGGTGGCTTCCCATGTCAGGCAGGGCTTAGCTGGTCCCAGTTGGAGTCCAGCTGCCAGTGTTTGGCTCCTACCTGCTGTGGTACTTAGCCAATGTTATGCCAGTGTGATCCATACTGCCCATTTGCAGTCTCAGTGTTTGACAGTGATGTGCCTGCCACATGGGATGTTGGTGCTGATATTGACCTGTGCTCCCTTTCTCTCCCCCCTCTCCTTTTGTCATCCTGTCTATGTGTGCATTACCATCATCTGGCGAAGGAGCAGGAGCACCGGCGAGTGAGGGAGCTACAGCCCACTGGGCCCATAAGGCTGAGTCCACTGACGCCAAGGGGACCAGTGGGACAGAGGGCGAGGGGAGCACCAAGGCGGGGACAGAAGGTGACACTGTTGACTCTGATTTGTCCTCTGATGGGAGCTCCCTGGTGGTGGCAGGCCCCTCTGGGACCACCCCAGCTACAGGTTCTACCGCCACCCTCATACCAGCACCTCCCTCCCATTAGCCCCCCACCAAGTTGCCCGTGCCCCACGATCAGGACACCGCCAGGCCGTATTACAGGTCGTAATATGTCTGGTGGAGTCCTTCTGGCGGGGTGTGGCCGGTGGTAGAACCACCCATGCGCCTCTGACAATCAGCATGACTACTGCAGGATTTCCACCCAAAATGTGGCAGAAATGCTGCAGTACTCGTGATATGGTGGTGCTGGCAGTCTTCTGCACCCGCAGCTTTGGTGGTCTTTGAAAAAGACCGCCAAAGTCATAATGAGGGCCATTGTCTGATGAAAAGCGTTGTGCATTGTGCAAGCGCCACACATGTTTTGTCATACATACAACTCTGAGTGCAGAAGTGTCTTTGCCACCACATTTCATGATAGGCCCTGCCTAGCTGTGTGGCGCAAAAACATGGTTGCCTGATAATTACATGTGCAACATTGCAATTACACCAAATGTTTTCAACAAAATGCGCACATTCGGCAAGCTGGGTGGCACATAGACTGTATTTTTGTGGATCCAGCCTGTTACTATTCCCCAAGCAGTGTAAGTTTGATAGGCACCACATAATATGAAAGGATACATGATATATGGAATTAATACAGATATTGTGCATAATAGGGAATTCTATTTGGTGGACCATATGCCCCAGGAGCAATCGTCACATGCACATATGACTGTTGGGGACATCCATGTATGTATCCTGGTAAAGGCTGTCACAAATGATGTGTGATCAGAAACCTCATAATTCCTTCATTGCTGTACTGCCATGTTGTGTGTTGTTCCCCTGGCTGGATGAGGAGGAACGCATATTCACACCTTGAACTCAGACTGACTCCACGTGCCATGTTCCAGCCTACCTGTCATCAAGTGTCTGGGGCATTAAAGGATGGCAGCCTCCAGATTCACCAACAGAAACCTGCCCTCTTAGTAACTAGTCTCACCCCATTCCCCAGATCTGAAGAGTTGCATTCAACACTTAGAATACTAGCACATAAATGTAAATGCAACTGCATCACCTCAGCTACCTATGTCCTCCCAAGACTACTAAAAACCACTATAGAATGTAAAGTCCCATGACTTGACAATAATTACTTTGTCCTTCTCACAATGAAATGACACTCAAAGAGTCACAAAGATTTTTGAAATGTCATACATAAGCACACTATGATTACTGAAATGCCACACATGAGCTAACTCCAGAACAAATGAAAGAGTGATCAAGTTGTTAATTAGTGCATTTCACAGTCTTCTACAGTAGATCCCATTCACTAGGAAAGTTGTGTGGGTCCGAACCCTGTTGCATGGCGCATTGCACCACTTGCACCTGTCAGAAGCCACACATCATGGACAATGCGTGGAATAGACTGCAGAAGTGCAAATGCACTGTGCAGGCACCACGTTTTTGTCATTACAGTCGCAATGCGTCAAAACAAATGACACAAATGGCAGAAATTAGCAGCATCTGCCCAGGAAAGGATACAATGGCTGAGTCAACCTGCAAACAGGTAAGTGTTAATGTTACTTTCATTTTCTCTTACAGTCTGTTGGTTTGTGCAGCGTACTGGGGGTGTCTTGGAGAGTAGCTGGTGTGTGGTAGTTAAATATTGTATTGTCTGTGTCTGCTCAGTCCCTGTCTTGTGCTAATATTGTTAATTGTGTATACTTGTTGTAAATTGACTTATTGTTGTCATTGTATTGTTGGGTGTTTGTCCATTTGGGGTTTTTAGATGTCAGGGGTTGGGTTAGGTTAAGGAGTGTTTGTTTGGGGTTTAGTGTGATGGGTATAGGCATGTTAGGAAAGGGTAGGGAACACCATATGTCGGAGGGAGTGTTAGTAGCACCATCTCAGCACTACTTTCCCCTGCCTCAGGCCAATGGCTTTGCTCCTATGTGAAATGGTGCAAGTGGGCCAGAGATGTTGGTACACAGCAGTACACAAAACAAGGGGAGTCTCAGCAGAGAGGAGATATCATGTCCTTCTTTGCAAAATACACAGGTCCCACTGTGAAAAAGGAAACAAGAGCATTATTTGGCATGTGCTTTAGGGGAAAAAATCAGAAGAGAAACAGTTAAAACGTAAATAAAGAATCCTGATGAAGTCCCGCCCAGGAGACAAAGCACGTAGGCTTGACTGATGCTGAAGGATCATTGAAGGGATAAAGAAATAACATTGGATTGAAACACAATATCATGGCTCCCTCTTCACCACCATGGAAGGTGTCTAGTTCCATCTCATATCTACAGACAATTTATACGTATGTGTGTCAAACATCTTGAAAATCCAAATCACTGGGATGACATAGTACTGTTCATGATAAATGTATAGGACATATTTTCACTATTAACAATGCAATGGTCTAATTTCCGCCTTGTAGGTGGACCTGCATCATACACCAGGGATGAAATAGATAGCTTCCTGGATCCCAGTGCTTCCAGTAAGTGTTATGAATACATGGTTGTAGCTTTGTAAAGTTTGTGGGTGGTACATGGTAGCAGTATCTTTGAGATGTTGATGTGGATGTATTACTCACATGTAACCATTTTCACCTCTGTGTATGTGCATGACAGAACTGGCACACAGAATGTAGTCATATGGATAGTATTACTGTCAATGTACATGTAGTGACAAAGTATGCAAGGCCACTAGATTAGGTCTACTTCTCCTGCTGTGTTGATGTTTAGTCAGCAACAGGTAGGTGGCCTATGGCATATCATAATCTGGCACTAAATCTGCTGATGGTCCCAGGAAGTAAAATGTGACATGCAACACATCGCACACACATCACAAACATTAGGTTGTCAAATGTTGAATCCAAGTGTAATAACCTATCATAACTTCTGGACATGGCATGCTTGGCTATGTCCATATCTGAGTTTGATACCAGTGCAGATTAGGTGTAATACTTTGCCAAACAGCAGTAATTAGTAGAAACACAACAGCCTCATGTATTTTTAGACAGAGTTGTGTGTGTACAAATGCCACGTGTCTTCATTTTGCACCAGCCAATGCTAATACATGCTAAGTACGTTCAGCCTCTTCTGCAACCGATGATCAATGTAAAAGACCATAGACAGGGGCAAACATTAATACTGATCAACAATTAAGATATTTAGTTGCCCTTACATGTACCTGTTGCAATGATGGATGTCAAAATGCCAAAATGTCAACACGTGTATGACCAGGTTATCAGGGTAGCCATCACAGCATACCTTTATTCCTAAGATAGATGCTGCTAATGTTTTTGTGGTAGTGCCAAAGTATTCCTAACCATTGAATTGACTCATGCATGAGGACATATGGTATGTCAAAAGGTGTAGCTGTAAAGGTGTTGGAACTTTATCAGTACCATTTTTTATTAATTATGTGCATACCTTAACCTGAGTTATAGCTACTATATTCCGCAGAATAGTTCATGTAATCCATATGTGAAATAAATACACAGATGACATGGAGGGTTATAAGGATGTAGACCTGCAAATCTATGTAACCAGGGTGTTTGGCAGTTTATTTCCAAAATGCCTGACTGATGCACAATGTGAGTGTAGATGTCGATATGGAAGGCTAAGGACATATGACATGGCAGGTTGTGACAGGCTTTCAGAATTCCTACCTCAATGTTAAATGGAATTGATTGGATGACATTGGGCACATGTCACTTTTCTGCACATGAACTGTAAGGAATTGGCTAAACCATGTCCTGATTAACGCTGTGTACCATTTCCAGGGGACATTCAGACAATGCAAAATTGTTTGGGACTCTGCAGAAATGTGCACAAGCCCACATGCATGGATGCACTGTATCAACAACATACTGCCAGTTATTCGGTTCCCTTACTGGTGGTGTGACCAACGCTGTCACCCCTGACTCATGGTGCAATGTTTCCTGCATCATACACAACTAATTACTTGTACAGTTGAAACTACCAGCATGTATACTCCTGACGTACATAGCCTAACTCATATTGTGGGGCAGGAAATGTAGGAAAGTACAATCTTGCCTGGCATGTTACCCCCATTTTTACTTGTGTGTCAATTTTTTTGCCTGTCTCACTGGGATCCTGCTAGCCAGGACCCCAGTGCTCATAGTCTGTGGGCTGAGTGTGTTCCCTGTGTGGTGCCTAACTGTGTCACTGAGGCTCTGCTAACCAGAACCTCAGTGCGTATTCTCTCTCTGTCTTTTAAATTGTCACTGCAGGCTAGTGACCATTTTCACCAATTCTGATTGGCACAATGGAACACCCTTATAATTCCCTAGTATATGGTACCTAGGTACCCAGGGTATTGAGGTTCCAGAAGATCCCTATGGGCTGCAGCATTTCTTTTGCCACCCAAAGGGAGCTCAGACAATTCTTACACAGGACTGCCACTGCAGCCTGAGTGAAATAACATCCACGTTATTTCACAGCCCTTTTTCACTGCACTTAAGTAACTTATAAGTCACCTATATGTCTAACCCTCACTTGGTGAAGGTTAGGTGCAAAGTTACTAAATGTGAGGGCACCCTGGCACTAGCCAAGGGCCCCCCACATTGTTCAGGGCAAATTCCCTGGACTTTGTGAGTGCGGGGACACCATTACACGTGTGCACTACATATAGGTCAATACCTATATGTAGCTTCACAATGGTAACTCCGAATATGGCCATGTAACATGTCTAAGATCATGGAATTGTCAACCCAAGCCAAATATGGCATGGGGTGCGAATCCCATACATCCCCGGGGCTCCAGCATGGACCCTGGGTACTGCCAAACTAGCTCTCTGTTTTTTTCACTGCAGCTACCCCTGCTGCCAAACCTCAGACAGGTTTCTGCCCTCCTTGGGTCTGGGCAGCCCAGTCCCAGGAAGGCAGAACAAAGGATTTCCTCTGAAAGAAGGTGTTACACCCTTTCCATTTCGAAATAGGGGCCTGAGAGGAGTAGCCTCTCCTGGCCTCTGGGAATGTTTTGAAGGGCACAAATGGTGCCCTCCTTGCATAAACCAGTCTACACCGGTTCACCAGTACACCGGTTCAGGGATCCCTCAGGCCCCACTCTGGCACAAAGTGGCAAGACGACTACCAGCAACATTGTAGCACCTAATCCTGCCGGCTTTCTCGACTGTTTTCTGGTGGTGGTGCATGCTCTGATGGCTGTCTGCCTTCATCCTGCACTGGAAGCCAAGAAGAAATCTCCTGTGGGTCGACGGAATCTTCCCCCTCTAACGCAGGCACCAAACTTCTGCATCACCGGTCCTCTGGGTCCCCTCTCATCTTAACAAGCGTGGTCCCTGGAACACAGGAGCTAGATCCCAGTGACCCCGACAGTCCAGAGGTCCTTCTGTCCAAATTTGGTGGAGGTAAGTCCTTACCTCCCCACGCCAGACAGTAATCCTGTGTACTGTGTGAACTGCAGCTGCTAGGGCTTCTGTGCACTTTTGTTGAGCTGACCACCGGCTTCGTGGGATCCTCTTTTGTAGTGTTGAGATGACTGCTGTGCTCAGATTTCTTGAACACTTGTTCAAGTGCTTCTGCAGGTGCTGCCTGCTTCTGCGTGGACTCTCTGTGCTGCTGAGCGCCCCCTCTGTCTCCTCCTGCAAGGGGCGACCTCCTGGTCCTTCCTGGGCCCGGGCAGCACCCATTTTCTTTAACCACAACCTTTGCAGATAGCAGGGCTTGTTTGCAGTCTTTATACGTGGAAACAACCCTGCATCCTCCAGCACGCCATGGGACATCTTCTGTGCAAAGGAGAAGTTCCTGGCATCTTCAGTTGTTGCAGAATCTTGAGCTTCTTCCACCTGGAGGCAGCCCTTTTGCACCTTCATCCGGGGTTTAGTGGGCTCCTGCCCCCCCGGACACTTGCGTGACTCTTGGACTTGGTCCACTTCCTTTACAGGTCCTCAGATCCAGGAATCCGTCTTCAGTGCTTTGCAGTCAGTTGTTGTCCTTGCAGAATCTCCCATCACGACTTTAGTGTGTTTCTGGGGAAGTAGGGTAACTTTACTCCTACTTTTCAGGGTCTTGGACACCCTTAATGTTTTCTTACACTCTCAGCGACCCTCTACACACTACATTAGGCCTGGGGTCCCTTCGTGGTTTGCATTCCACTTTTGGAGTATATGGTTTGTGTTGCCCCTAGGCCTATTGCATCCTATTGTATTCTACAGTGTTTGCACTACTTTTCTGTTTACTCACCTGATTCTGGATTGTGTGTATATTTGATGCATTTTACTTACCTCCTAAGGGAGTATATCCTCTGAGATATTTTTGACACATTGTCACTGAAATAAAGTATCTTTATTTTTAGTAACTCTGAGTATTGTGTTTCTTATGATATAGTGCTACATGATATAAGTGGTAAAGTAGGAGCTTTGCATGTCTCCTAGTTCAGCCTAAGCTGCTCTGCTATAGCTACCTCTATCAGCCTAAGCTGTTATACCACTACTAATCTACTAATAAGGGATAACTGGACCTGGCACAAGGTGTAAGTACCCTCAGGTACCCTCTATAAGCCAGGCCAGCCTCCTACAGTCAGGAATCCCCAATTGACCACTGTACGCTGGTCAGCTGGGCTCTTCTAGCAGGACTTGATGCAGGGGACTCTTGGCAGCTCCTTTGTACCGGTAGCTTATAGGGAATTCACTCCTGGAGTTGCAGAAGCAAGACAAAGTCCTTTTCTTGTTGAAGCCAAAAGTGTACAGTTGGTGCAGTCCTTGTGAGTACAGTGTCCAGATGCAGTTCAGGAGTCCAGCAGGGCAGTCCTTCTTCTCCATTATCTTCTTCCAGCAGGGGTCTGAGGTGTGGGTGCAGGTCTGCCAAATTTAGCCTTGCTCCCAGGGTGAAAAGCAAGGGGGGGCAGCTGTCCAATCATAGAGAGGTCACTACCCTCTTGGATGATCACTTCCTGGTAATTGCGGCAAAAGTCAATCCCAGGGAGGAACATTCCTTAAAAATCCAAAATGACAGGATTTGGAAGCTTATGTCTGGATGAGCCCACCCACTGGTGTGGCTAAAAATCCTTATCACACCCCTCTCATCCCCTCTCCTAATGTAATCAAGATGGCACCTTGTTGTCTGAGTTTGCAGGAAATGGGGGAGGTCCTGAGCTGCTCCAAATGTTCTTCCCTCCTTTGAAGACCAGTTTGGGTGCTCTCCCTCCATCCTGTTTCACCATCTGCTGAGGCAGATCTCCTCCCCCAGACACTTCCTTGGTGTTCAGCTCAGGCCACTTCACACCTCATCAAGGCAGCCTGGCCAGGCTGCCAGAGGCTGGCCAATCAGAGAAGGGTACTACAGAGCTGAAACTGGTAACTTTTAAGAAGAGCAATTATAATTAGCCTAATTTGCATACACATTTTAATCAGATCACAGGCCCTGGTACTGGTTAGCAGTTCCAAGGGCACCATCAGAGTCAGGAAACCAACAGCAAAAAGTGAAAAATGGAGGCAAAAACTTTGGGGTGCTTCTGTAATCAGCCCAGTTTTCTCACACACCGCAAATGAGTCTCTCTTCCAAGGAGCCACATGCCAACACTGCAATGACAAACGAGGGGTGGCTGCACTGTACATCGCCATTGTTTACAGGCTATCTAGAAATATAATTCACACAGCTGTAATGCCCAGAGATCAAGCCTTCCCTGGGTCATTTAATGCCTTTGTGAGTGTGCCACAAAAAGGCAGCCTATGCCTAGCTGCACAGTGAGTTGTCCAGGTGACACCGCCTCTTAAACAGTGAACTGAGGTGGGCCACAGGGCAGTAACTGCCAACCCCAATTGCCTCTCCGCTGCATGATGGTCAAATAAACAGGGAATAATTTATGGGCTTCTTCACTCCTTCCCCACCCAGGGCTCGCGCAGTCCTCCCTCTCCTTTTGAGATGGAGTTTTATAGAAAAGGGTCCATTGTCTTGTCCCGAGCTGAGAAGTTGTTTTGCATCACACAATATATTTAAAGCTATCTATCTACGTGTGCTTGTTGTGTATAAAACAATATGAGAATGTCTTCCCTCCAGTTTAGGATGATTTAGTGACAGTGAGGCAACGCCCTCAGCTTCATAGGTTTTTTTCTACAAGATCCCTGCTCTGTTATAGCAAAATAAGAGAGGGTCTGGTTCCCAGGAACAAGCATTTCACATCTGTGCATGTCGAGATGCACTTCCAGGTTACATTTCAATATAGCTTTTCTGTGAATTCATAGTGATTAATTGTGCCCAATTTGTGCCAGAAAACCAAATCAATGAGCTCATGCTTATTATATTACCTTCATTTGGGGTGTCAAACCAATGTTGTACTGTGTCCTTATTTCTCTTTTCGTTCATTCTGTGTAGAAAGCTCGAAGTATGCTGTAAATTACTTCTCCCTGCTGGTTCCTGCTTTATTTTCAGCGCTTGTAATCACTTGCAAAGCAGAGGACTTGGACTTCAGTTCTTCCCAGGTCTGAGGCCCTATTGTACAGTAATGCAGAACATTTTAATAGGTCGCATAAGGAGCTGGTATTGTTGTTAAATCAGCTGGATGTATTTTCCTGTCACATCAGGTATGCACAAGCCAACCATCACTTTTCACTTAAGGGTGGCTCAAAAAGACATGGGATAACTTGGTACAGCAGGTACGAAAAATCGGCGCACCAAAGTTTGAAAGACAGGCAATGAATTGGACTCATTCCCAAGATTTCTCTTGGAATAAGTACAAAGCAGTTTCTAAATGCCCTCATAATCATCACTATTGAAATAGAAAGGGCATATTTAGGGACGAGCGCAAATCGCTCCATCCAATGTTGTAATCTCTCTTTGGGCTTCAAACCACGCCCATGTCACCTCAGTCTCTTTCATTGGTTCCTGGGCTTGCATTTTAAAATCTGCTTGCTTTCATTAGTGAAAGGCAGATATAAGTCATGCCTTTTCCGGTGTTTAGTCCTCCTCGAGCGCAGCAACCAAGTACTGAAAACATACGAGGCACCACGTTTTCCATCCGGTTTCTGGACTACTTTTTCTCTTTTTTCACAGCGCAAATGCTTGTTTTCTTTCTGTCTGCCTCAAGTGTTTTTGCTGTCATTGTGTTTAGAGCATGCAATGTCTGCCTGAGCTTGTGTGGGCCTCTGGTCTTCCTGCAAAAGCGTTTCTTCCTGAATGCTTGCCTGTCCGGAGCCTGGGGCCTAATTGTTCCAATAATGTTTCCTTTGTAGAAATTGGGTCATAACTAAGTTGAAGTTGAGCAACTTTAACAGAATCACTCTTGTTCAAAGTCATTTATGATTGTTGGCAGAAAAATGTCCTCTTATAGAGGGACCCACTAGGGCATTTTCTTCCAACGGTGACGCAGCATGCAGTGCAAAGCACTGGGTAAGCACAGCCTTTAAAAGGCTGCAGTTGTTGCACTGTACAATTTGCATATACACTAACTTTTGAACATACTAACGCAATAACATATGGGGCAATTTGTAATGTGTTTAGTATTTCAAGACTATGGGTTCTCACTACTTTATAAACCTTGCTTTCTCACTAAATTTGTATGGTTTAAAATGCACCATTTGCCAGTCTTTTTTCAATAGTTTCTTGGGAGGAGGACCCAACCTGGACACCACATTCGTCCATTAGGCTTGCTCACTTTGTTTGCTACATGTCATATCTAACGTTTACGCCCCACCACTTTCAAATGTCAACAGCTGTCACTGGCAGCAACACCACAATGGTCCCAGGAGATTGGACACATGGCCAGGGGGGTGGTGCATTCTCAAAACACCATAAAGTTAGATGCCACATGTAGTTAAGAACACTTTACCAGTCAGAACACAGCATACACAGCAAACCCAGAGACCATATGGGCCAGACATTTAGACATGACATGTACTCGCTGGTCCACATTGTGTCCACGCAAGGCTAAGGCCCACCTGCATTTGTTATCTGGACCTTATTTATGACTCCATGACAAATTAATGTTTTTAATTACTTTATTTTACTCAGAGAAATGTACAAAAACCTACTCCAAAAAGATGTACATTGAGAGAAAGTCCACAGACCCTGTTTTTGTAACTGTTCTCCTGGGTGTAATATTTAATTATACACACTGTTACTGTTTTACTAGACTCCCCTCGTCTTTTGTTTTTTAAGGCAAATTCACATTTGAGCACCATTCTCAGTAAATATTTACTGCCAGTGGTAGCATTTTACAGCAAACTCATAGGAACAAGAAAACAGGAGTGCCTGTTGCTTGTGGTGCTTTGTTTAAAGGCATCCTCGCAAGAATAGATTTAATGCTGAAATATAGCATAAGAAGATGGATTTACATTTGTCATAATTATCTAAAATTTGATATTGATTTCCATGAGCATCATTTAAAATAATATTATCACTAAAGATGTAGAGTGAGAGAAATGGATTACAAATATTCTTCACTTAAACATATACATTGTACACACTATTTAAAATATGGCTTTTATGAATATGGGAACTGAAGGCATACTATCATTATTATAAAACACTCTATAATACAATAATAATAGTAACATATAAAAAGGCTTTAGTTGTATACCTCCAAGGCATTTTCTACCTGACAAGAAGAATGGGCAGCTGCAAAAAGTACACAAAACATGTTGGACATAGGTATGCTCACAATCAGTGGCAGAGTAATTGGAATGCAAGAGCATTTATTCCATGCAAGCCAGAGAGGCTCTAGCATGCCCAATGCACTTTTCATGATCACTTTCCGTGGAAGACCAGTTGTGCCACAGTTGCCATTACCCACACAGTCCTGCTGCTGCTGGTATGTGGGTGCACTCCAATCAGTCAGAATCAACAGGGAACAGAGACAGAGGATAAAGAACAGCATAATTAAAGAATGAACAGAAGTATGCAACAGATGTAAGTCTTGTGTATTTACCACCAGTGCATTGTTGCAGAACTTCTCCAGCTGTTTCAGCTTCACACTGCTTCCAGATCCAGAATCAATGCGCGACTGAGGAGACATCAAACCTATTCACAGATTTACATAGAAGTCACACAATGCAGGACAGCAAATAAAGTTGCTGTGCTGCTTGCATGTAGAGGGAAAAGCAGCACCACAACTACTACAATGTGGTACTATTCAGCTCTCTCCCTGTGCTGACTCCCTTTTGGCTGCCATGTACCAAATGTCTTTGTACTGTGGGAAGCACAGGCTTTGTGTTGGAAGAGGTTCCTTCCATTACAAAAACAGGTATGCTTTAAGATGCTTCCCATTTTGTATGTGTGCTGTACAATGTAGTACACATGTGATAGACGAAAAGTAGAAAAAATTAGAAGAAAACTGAAAAAATTAAACTAGAGCAAGACCTGTATCAACAAGCCAGACTACTTGTCACAGACCACTGCTCACTATCAAGGTGCACTACCTCTTCATGACTGGAGGTGAATATTGGTCTTTCCAGGAAAGGAGCTAAGGATCAAAAGGGATATCGACATCTCTTTTCAGTGTGATAGCACTCTATCGATAAATCTTAGCCTCCTCCTTGAGTGCCATACTGACTGGCATTTGAGGACCGCCACTGTAGTTAACGTAATGTAGTTTATCACAGGACGCACGCGTAGCCCTTTACTGTTTAGCTAGGTCACTTTGTGTAGTTTGTTTCTGATGGGGTGGGAAAGGTATGCAACTTTCCCTTTATGGACTATGGACTAGTGGGGTGGGGTTGACCCTATGATCAGTCAGCCATTATGGAGCCATTATGGAGCTGCAGCCTATTTCTTCTCTGAAGATAGATACTTTACTCCTCCAGTAACTGGTGTAAGCTCTAATACTAGCAGATACTCCCTAAAGCATCTGTGCACGGAGAACTTTTGCTATCCCAAAGAGTGGATACTAACTGCTTCTCATGTCTCACAAAAGGCTCATGTTATTCAAAAGGTGAAAGGTGTTCCTGCTCTAGTCATTATAACATAAGACGACACAACAAAGTGAAAGTCAAACCCAACAGAACACCCTAACTTTGCTCTGAAAATTGTAAAGGTAAACCTAAAGATGACACTACTTTCACATATTATAACATCAATTCTCTTTCATATTTGTGTATGTTTTGGTCATATCCATTAGATTTAACATTTTTCTCCTGCTCTTTGTATGTGAAGGCATACTGTAGATAGAAATGAAGATATCATATGGATAATAATTCTTTACTACTCTAGTACTGAAATACATTCAAAATTGGAGTCAGCTGGTTATACTAATTTCATTGTTTTAACTGGTGAAACATGAGCTTTGGGAAGCCTTGACCTTTTTTCATTGTTGCCTTTTATCATTCAGCCCATCCTTCCATCATCTTCTACACCCTTTGGCCCTCATCTATGCCACAGAAGAGATCAACAGAAACCATGCACTCTTACCAAACTTCACCCTGGGTTATCAAATGTATGACTCTTGCAGCAGTGAGATGAAAGCTCTTCAAGCCACATTGAGCATATTGTCACAGAGGAAACATCCAGTCCCGAATTTTAGCTGTCAGAGTAATGGCTCACTTGTAGGCTTCGTTGGAGACCTGTCATCTACAACATCTTTCTCAATTGCTCAACTCGTAGGAATCTACAGGTATCCCCAGGTAGGAGCTCCTGACCGTGAGGTGAACTTCCCATATACCCAGTGAGTGCTTCAGCAGGTTGTTTAGGCCATGCGTTGAACCTGGCGGGTTATTTGAATGTAAACACATGAAAAAGGAAAATAAACAGATGAAAAGTGTGTTTACAGAATGCTGAGAAGACCTAAGTGCGTCAAGACTGTTCTGGGTTTGCTTTTGTTCCTGTCTCCAGGGTACCTATTATGGCGGTAGTCAAGGTCAGTTAGCTGTGAGGACTTCCAAAAGCTGGCCTTGGCTTCCTGGTGTATGGGTAATCCCCTCAAGTAGGCACTTTTGTGTTTAACAATATAGAGGATGGTGTAATGCAGTGATGTGAAAAGTAATCCACAAATGGGGAAAAAACACAGGGCAAAAAATAAATCCTGGGCTAGACAAATAGAGCATGAACAAATAAGAAGGTAGTCACTGTTGATATTAGGCAGGAAAGTAGTTTAGAATAGACTGAAAAAACTGGAGAATTAAATTCCAAGTGGAACAAGAAAGAGGCATGAAAAATATCAATTATGGCAGTACGACTTTGTAGCGATGAAGGAAGAAGTGATTCAGAAGCTCTTTCTACGGACCTGAAATAGGGAAAAAGGAAATGTTAACAGGAAATGTTCCATGTTGCATTAAAAATGAAAAGAATGTTCCAGAATATCACAGACCGTTAAAAAGGAAGGCATCAAATTGCTATGTAAGACAGGATAAAAGAAGGTTCCATAACTTTGAGGAAGGTTGTGCATATATTATAAATTGTCTTTGACCATTTAAATACACATCTTTCTTGAAGGTGTAGGGCCCGATTTCTAGTTTGGCCGGTGGAAAACTCTGTCCGCCAAACTCCAGACAGGGTGGCCACCGCCTATGTGGTGACCTCCCCACTGGAGTTAATAAGAGTTTCATGCTAGGTCAGTGGGCGAAAACCTAAGTTTCCTTCCGCTGGCCCAGCGGGAAACAGGCTACAGCATTGTCTCTGGCTTGTATTCGAGCCAGCAGGTATGCTGTAGCCTTCAGAGTGCACCAGATTGCAAAGCAGACAGTGAACACTGCGAGGGTGCTGGCCAGGGGGGCCCGCACTGCCCATGCCTACTGGCACCCACAGACCCGGAGGTCTAGTGACCATCAGATTCGTAATGGGGCTCGTAGTCTTTTGACCTATTTAATAGATCTGCAGTATTTTGCTGGCCCTGACGTGGCTGGTGCACCACACAACCGTTCAAAGGATCAGCAAAAGAAAACGTCTAGGGAGTGATTCTTTGAGGAAGAACTAAGAAGGACTAGTCTCTACATGAGCATTCCAAACAGCATAGACCACCATCAGAGCACCTAGTTTTTAGGGGGATGTTCGTAAAAGTCTATTGAATTATACTAGGTCATTACCAGAAGGACCCAAAATCCAGGATATTGAACTAGACGACTGTCCTTGCCACTGCATTAAAAACTGGAGTTGACATTGAAATATTGGTCATAACAGATCTCTTCAACTTCATATTCCAGCTAATCAACAAACGGAATTTGAGGAGGGATGGAATTGAAGGGCAGGAGTGAGTAAGGTTTTAACTCTGAAACTTGACAAATTGGGTGAACTTTCCATAGACATGGTAATTTCAATGTTATAAGTGACTGGATTTATCTTCCTATCAGTCAAAATGCCAATTGCAAGAGGATATTCATACTCTTATCACCAGTCTTGAGCTCTCTTGCAGATCTTTGGTGTTGATCTGCTTGACACTGCAATGTTAGTGTGACTTGTGATAGAATCTTGCAAATCTAATTTCGGTGTACTGTTGTCTTAATAATTCTGAGATGCTGGGACTGAGGGAAAAGAAGACGAGAAGACTAAGGTTTGAAACCTTGGAGACAGAAAATAGAAGATACTTTGGTAGAGGGAAATATTTATAAGTTAAGCAACCAAGATGGAAATTCAGACAGGCTATTTTGTGTGACATTAATGTAGGCTCAAATAAATTGCTCATGGTACTGGTTCAACATGTTAGTCTACCATTGGTCTGCAGGTGCAACCTACAATTTAGTAATTATTGAATTATAAGTGCTGAAAGAAGGCTTCTCCAAAAACGAAATATGTATTTAATTTTCTGAGATTACAGTAGTGGGAAGGACAAGTAGATGAAGTAGATGAAAATCGCATGCCCTGTTTAAACACTTGCTAATGGGGTGGATAGGAAAGGTGAGAAATGAGCCTCTGGCTGGGAAGGGAGCAGAAGAGATTGCAGATATCCAAAAGGCTTATCATGATTAGAATTTCCTTGATCACATTCTGGACATAATTTTTAGATACTGAAGGCCACCAAAAAAAATGAATAACAAGCTTTAATGTAGACTGCACCCACCAACAACCACAAATGGCTGAATCATGACACGTTCTAAAGAGTCTTCATGTAAGAAGTGGTACGTTTGTAAAAAAGCCTTTTGCTGAAAGTGTACATCCAATGTGGTGCCAAGGGTGTCTTGCACAGGATCTTTTACAATTTTCCGTCTATTAAGAACTCTTTGGAGGAAAACACAGACCATTACCAATACCTTATTTGGTAGTATTAAGCATCTTTATTCTTTTATAATCTGTCCACATAGGTATAGTTTTTATTCTTTCTGATTTTATCTTTTCCCACCTACTGCTTCCCTGTCACCATATAAGGGTTGCGATGCAGCGGGTGTGCCACTGGTGCACCAAAGGCGGGCTTAAAGCAAGCCTGTCCGAACCCGTGCATTCCTGGACAGTTCCAGGGTCCACGGACCCTGTTCCTCTGAACTGTGAGGTGGTTACATACTCTTTCCAGATTTTGCACTCTCTCAGACACTCCACCCTGGAAGCCTGTCAACACACCTTCTTTACTGGCCTCCAAGCATGGTCATGCACCAATTGTCACTGGTTCTCTCAGACTGAACTGGTGACATCCTCATTCGAGCATACTAGGGCTTCCAGTATGCACCTCTTAGATAACTGTTGGTCTCTTGCTGCACACAAACAAGACATCTGCCTTCTCCTGAGCAAGCTATCTGCAGTGCACTTATTTTTAACTGAAACTTGGCTCCACAAAGAGTCCTCACCAGATGTGGCCCTGGGAGTCCCCCATGGCTACCTGATAAATGAGTCAACGCCAGGGGTGGTGGAATTACCATTATCTTTAAGGAAATGGTAAAATGCACCTTTCAGCCTCTGACTATCCCTGGGTGTGAAAGCATGTCCTTCTCCCTAAAACGTAATCCTCTGTACACTTTCTCTGGTGCCTTAATCTATCGCCCTCCAGGTCCTTCTGACGTTTTTATTAAATCTCTCCCTGACCTGGTTTTGGACTTAGTGTGCAACAAAATGAATTTTACCCGTCTTGGGGACTTTAACATCCATGTAGAAGAAACAAGCAACCCAGCTGCCAAAAGTCTTCTTTTAGATCTTGCAGCTTTAGATTTGGTTCAATTGATCAACGGTCCTACACACTCCAAGGGTCTTGCTATCGACCTTGTCTTCAATAATGTCACCGGCCTGACGTCCCTGCCTCCTCGCCCCATGGTCTGGGCTGGTCTGATCACTTCCTAATCACTCTGAAGCTTCCCATCCCTCTTATCTCTAGACCACCCCCTGTAATAAAACAACTTCAACTCAGTGCTAATGACTGGGCTGTTACTCTAGGAAGCTTGAAACCTGACCCTATAGACAATACCATGTGCTTTTCTGAGAAGTTCAATGGGTGGATCTCCAATGTTTTAGATATGGTATTACTGCTAGTCACCAAAATAGGATATCGATTCAACAAAGGCACCCCGTGGTTTCTCCTCACCTACACCTTCTAAAAAAGGAATATATACACCTTGAGAGGAACTGGAGAAAGACCTATGACAGTGAGTATCGTAAAGTGATCCAACACTTTCATTTAGAAATTAGTACAGCCCAGCCATCCTATTATGCCTCCAAAATTGAACAGT
Organism: Pleurodeles waltl; assembly: GCF_031143425.1. NCBI lineage: Eukaryota > Metazoa > Chordata > Amphibia > Caudata > Salamandridae > Pleurodeles > Pleurodeles waltl. The sequence continues at coordinate 1,317,658,524 of NC_090437.1, read as the reverse complement.
CATTAAATGCTCCGAAGGAATTCTTTCAAATTCTCATTGAGATTGTTCATCCTGTCTTTCACAATGACCTTATGGATGCGTCGCAAAAACATAGCAACAATCTTGCTCACTTTTTTAAACAGAAAATTCTAGATATTTATTTGGCTTTCCCAGACAATCCTTACAGAGTAACAGATCCCTCTAGCCACTTTACATTGCCGCATCCCTCCATTTCGGTCTTCCCTCCTCTCACAGAAAATTCGGTCATTAACCTTCTTCATTCCTTAAAGTCGGGTTCTCCACTTGATCCAGCCCTGGGGTCAGCAGTCCTTGCTCCGGTTCGGACTAAATTACTCAACTCCTTCCTAACTATGAGTCATGTTCCTCAGCATTGGTAGCATGCTACAGTCAAGCTACTAATGAAAAAGCCCATCTTGATGCAACTCTTCTTAATAACTACAGGCCGATCTCTCTGCTGCCTGCTGTGTCAAAACCAATCGAAAAACATGTAAACAGTCATCTCTCAGGCTTTCTTGAAGTCCACAATATCCTTCACCCCACTGAAATAGGTTTTAGGCCTCAACACAGTACTGAGACAGGTATTGAAGAGGTCAAAAGGCATCTCAATCAAGGGGGTGCTGCGGCCATTATTTTGCTCGATCTCAGTAAAGCCTTTGACATGATTGACCATTCCATTCTGAGAATGACGGAGGCCGTGATCACTGGCAGGGCATTTAAATGGCTCTCCTCTTTTTTGGAGGGTAGGACCTTTCGAGTCCTCAACCGCTCTTACCTTTCCAACTGTGTCTTGCTCAACTAGGGGGTGCCTTAGGGTGTCTTCCCTGAAGCCCCACATTGTTTAATCTCTACATGTAACCGCTATCTGAGATCATAAAATCATATGATTTGCTGCTGATGTTCTATGCTGATGATACGCAATTGGTCTTCTCTTTTTCCAACAAATCTAAAATTTAACATTCCTCACTGACTCCCTATCTCCAAGATTTAACCAGATGGATGTCCGACTGCATCCTTAGATTAAATAAAGACAAAACAGAGATAATGCTGTTGGGGAATTTCTTCCCCCGGGGCCTCAGCCACCTATCCTGGATTGTCTGAAAGCTCTGCCATATCCTAAAGATAACATAAAGAGCTTGTGAGTCTGGCTTGACTCACAGCTCACCATGGCCCATCAATCTAAAAGGACGGCCACCACTTGTTTTAGTCTTCTTAGACTTTTAAAGAAAGTTTTTAAAGTACTCACGTTCTTAGCTAAAAAGCTCATAGTGGAGGCCCTAATTATCTCGCGTCTGAACTATGGTAATACTCTTTACCTTTGTTCTCCTACGGATGTGGTTAAAAGACTTCTGGTGGTACAGAATGTCGCCCTCTCGGTTTCTTCTGTACATTCCCAGACATCAATCTGCCAAATCTTCCATTTCCTTCCTCCACTGGCTCCCTGTGGAACAACTGATAAAGTTTAAAATTCTGTGCCTCATTCACAGAGCATTGCACAACAGAGGCCCTGCTCTATTAAGATCTGTTGCCTCCTTTCATAATCCTCTCAGGTTTCTCAGATCCTCGACGGCCTCTCCTGTCAGGTTTCCTTTAGTGAAGAGAGCTAGGTGGGGTTGTAAGTCCATGTCCTATGTAGGAGCTAAAGTTCCGAACTCCCTCTCACCAGAGCTCCGTCGGACCAGCCACAAACTATCCTTCCACAGATCGCTTAAAACCTTGCTATTCAGAGTCTAACCCCTTTGTTGGTCTGTCTGGATCCGTGTTAGCACTGGAAGGCCTCCGGGTAGCTATGCGCTCTATAAATACTTTAAACTTAAACTTAGTAGAGAAACACTTCTTTTTGAATCAATCGTTAGAAAGAGTTTTCTAGGAAAGGCATCAAAAAGAATGATTTGTAAACCAGGATTAGTTAATGTAAAAGCCATATTGAAAAAAGATGTAGGCCAATTATCCTGTTTAATGTTTCAACAGTGCATGGTTTGTATGCATTCTCAGGTAATTTACTACTTTTAAATGATTCCCTGGAACACAATAACATGGGCCTCATCTACGAGGCCCTAGCAGCACACTGCACCCCTGAGCGTCAATTTTTTTTGACGTTCCAGTGGCTCAGTGTCCAAGCCCATATTTACAAGGCCACACAAAGCCATGATCATGATAATGCAGCAGGCCAACATCCCTCTTGTTGATATTCTTACATAGGTCCTACAAAGATACTTGAAAATCAAGACTCTGCACCAAGAAATCCAACAGGAAACGGAAACTAAATTTCCAAGCATAAGAAAGAGCTGTTGCAGATCTGTCCCAATATCCTTCCTAGGGGCATAGTTGCCATTGGTGCAACACGTGCAGAGGAACAGGGGTGCAGCGGGCTAATCGATCCATGCTATCTTACTTTCCCTCACACATCTCCTTTATCCCTAGCTCCTGCAATATGTCGCTCAGTTGATTTCTTTCCTTCTAGGTCTACCACGTGTCCTAAAAATATACTTATATACAGATAGTGTTTCAGAACCACCTTAACAGCAGAAATAAATATCACAAAGTACAGGTATAAAAGATCAGACATTCTAGACTGTGCATGGCTCACAAGCAGTTCTCCAAATTTGTATAAGGGGGACAAAAGAAGTCACATGTTAAGCCCATCTAAGGCCCATCTAAAGAGGCTTGAGAACTTTTAGAAACAATACTTCCCTTGTAAACACCCCAGTTATGAAGGAGATGAGAAGTGCACCCCAGCCTTCTCTTGTGCTGTCCTAGATGTTCACCTGGGCTGCTCCAGATCACTTCTAAAAATCCTTCACAATTTCCCATCCAAATGATAATTCTAGAATGTCCTATAAAAACCCGCAACTCATCAAGGTTGTCAGGGTTCCTCTATTTGTCCCTTTACAAGTTGCACAAAAAGAAACATAAAAATATGTCTTGGGTAATTCTTGGCCTACCTGACAGAAACATGATGTGCCATCATTTTCTAAAACAATTATCTCAATGCAACTTTTTCAAAATATGCAGAGGTCAGCGAAGATATTTGATCTAAAAAGGGTTTGTCAAAAAATGTTTAACAATTTTTTGAATTATAATATGATTTTGGATAAATATTTGGGCCCTCATTACAACCCTGGCGGTTGGCAGAGAAGTGGCGGTCTTACCGCCAACAGGCTGGCGGTAAAAAAATTGGAATTATGACCATGGCGGTTTCTGCCATGGTCATCTGACACTTCTCTGAACCGACCACCAGGGCGGAGACGACCGCTGGGTTGGAGACTTGGGTCTCCAGCCCAGCAGCCGTCACTAGACCGCCGGCGGTATCAAGACCCGGCTGACCGCCATGGATTTCATGGGGTCGGGCACCGCCATGAAATCCATGGCGGTAAGCACTATCAGTGCCAGGGAATCCCTTCCCTGGCACTGACAGGGGTCTCCCCCACCCCCCACCCGTGAGTCCTTCCGCGACACCCCACAACCCTCTGCCACCCCCCAAAGGTGGCAGGACCCCCCCTCCCCACCCCTAACCCTGACATCACTACACAGACACACACCCGACATGCATGCAGAAACCACCAACACACATACCCGCACACACACGAACAAACATGCCAACAGACACACACACAGTCATACACGCCCACCCACATTCAGACATACACGCACACATCCATACAGACATACATACGGGCAGACATGCACACATTTCCAAACACACTACACCCCCGCATGAATATTCACACTCACACACCCCCTCTTCATACTCACATGTACACCCCCATGCACGCACACAACACACAACACCCCCCTACCACCCTCCCCTAACGGACAATCAACTTTCCTGGTCCGTTGATCCTCCGGGAGGGGACGGGATCCATGGGGGCTGCTCCGCCGCCAGCACCCCGTCAACAGAACACCGCCACACCGAATCATGGAATGTGATTCGGTGGGAGGTGTTCTGTTGACGGGGCGGTGGAGCAACCTCCACTTCCCCGCCGACCGCCAGTATGGCTGCTGGCGGCTCTCGGTCCGGAAAAGGATGGAGGGCTGCCAGCAGTCATAATTCGCCGAGCGGAAAACCGCCAGCACTGGCGGTCTTCAGCACGCCGGTCCCTCGGCGGTCTTGTGAAAAGACCGCAAGGTTGAAATGACCCCCTTGATGTTTTGAAAATCATTTGAGCCATTATTCTTTTAAATCCCATCCAGTAATGTTTACTTTTCCTCTTTTATTCTCGCAATCTTGTGTAAATTATCTTCTCCCACTTAAACCCCATACTAACTTTTGTTGACAAATTTCCCTATCTGTCTCAATTATTTGTTCTTGCATACAGATTAGTTTTGGAGCCATGGATCCCATTTTCAGCAACAAACGGAGATTCCCATTCTTTTATCGGACTGTTCCCAATGAGTTCTCCCAGCTGGAAGGTATTTCCCTTATGTTAAAAAAACTTTTCTTGGAACTGGGTTGGGATTCTTGTTCCAGAGAATGACAGCGGGGAGAGAGCTTTGCGAGAACTGATGACATTGATCACTGAGAGCGGAGGATGTGTTGCCTTTACTTAAATGTTACCTGTTACAGTTTCATTAACAAATTATGATAGATTTATGCTCATCACAACTGCTCTCAAGAGGCTTACCACCCAGGTCATCATTTTATATGGTACAGGGACAGCAATGGAACAACTTTTCTGGTATAGCATTTGGAATAAGGTGCCTCCTAAGGTTTGGATCCTGGCAGGGGCTACTCAATTTGTGGAAATCTCTGACATTCTAGACAGCTGGAAGACGTTTTCTAAAATCATCACATTTTCTATCACGAAAGGGGAAATCATTATATTTACAGATTTTCTTCATGCTATCAATCCTTCAATATTTCCAGTGTATGGTGTAGTGGATGAACTATGGGAAGAAATTTTTGGATGCACATTGTTCGGAAGAGGGAATAGGAGTGAGTTTAACGTCCCCCTTTGTTCAGGAAATGAAACTTTGCAAAGTGCCGACTTGTCCATCTATGATGTTGTGAACTTTAGAAATTCATTTAGTGTTTACACAGCTGTCTATGCACTAGCACATGCTTTAAATGAGACGCTTGAATCAAACACAAATGCAGAAACTGCATGTGCTGTTGGGTGCTTAAATCAGGACCTGAAGCCCTGGAAGGTAAGCAGTTTTTTTGCATACATCAGCCAATGTAAAATGTTTCTCTTACTGTAGAAATACTGGTATTTATTTGGTCCAGTTTTTGTGAAACTATGTCTGATGAGAATGTGCTACAGGCTCAGACGAAAAAAAAACGAAATGTTGTAGCATACAGGATTGTACATAAACAGAGAACTTTGTTCTAGGATATGGCAGATCATACCTCCTTTAATAAGGTGCATAAGTAATGAATTGTTTAATTGCCATCCATGATGTTTGTGTATTGTTGTCAGTAGAATCACTTTAGAAAATATACTATATATTTCATAGTTCCCATATATGTTTTGTCATCCTTGAGGCTGATGTGTGGGTTAGGTTCACCTAACTAGAATAGCAAATCACACCCACCAACATGTCTGAACTTTTTCTAATATTCTGAATGATAGCCACTGTATGTTAAATGATGTATCAGCATATTTCTTTGTCGTTCTGGACTTATTGACCTCTTTCAACATGATTGATCACCAATGGTTACATACTTGACACATTACACTAAGTTAAAGTTCTCTGCTGTGTGCCAGAGATACTAGCTACCAGGGGGTTGAAAGAGGATAATATAGTGACTTTGGGGCTCACCATTGACATCACAGTATCATTACTCCTTGAAGTGGGTAACTGCCTGCCTCAAACAAGAATCCACTTTCTTAAAGACCCGACTGACCTTTATGCACTTTCCTTAATCTTTGTAGGACTAGAGTTAGAATAGTACATCTCACCCCCTCTCATGGATGTATTTCTACTATTTTTATGGGTATGGAGAAAGAATAATAATGGCCTGATTCTGAACTGCACTTTGTTGTAAGCTTTGGAGTACTACAGCTGTTCACAAACTACACTTTTGTAGTAACTTATATGTTTGAGTTTGTCTGCTACTCTTCTGTCTTTACACACTGCACTTTTGTAGTAACGTACACTTTTGTAGTATTTTACTTTTATAGTAGGTCCCTACTTCCATTATTTTGTACGGGAGGATGTTGCAGTCACAGTGGTTGGCCAAGTGTCATGCTAGACCAGGGGTATCTCACCTTTTCCATTATTTGAGCTACTTATGTTGGTGATGCAATTTAACCACCAAATCCAAGGTTTTCATCACCAATTACATCAGTACATCCAGCAGCGCTGTCAGCAGTGAAGTAAAAAAATATATCATGATCAATTTGGAATGTGTCTACATGAGAAACACATAACAGCCATAGTTGTTATCCGAGTAGTACCCCAGATTAGTAATATTAGTAATATGACTCTCTAGCACCACATGGCTTATCACTCAAATAATAGCTTAAATACATTTTGAACATTCAACCATTTTACTCCAAACACCAGCTTATGATTTCTGAAAATATACACATTTTCATCTCAGAAATGCACTTTTTAATGTTACTATAAATATATTAATTCAGCCTACAAAATGCTTCTACAGCAGTGGGCAGGACTGGCAGTTACTTGCGGGTAGCTGAGAAGCTATTGGTAGCTCATGAGCTACTCCTTTGAGACAACTCTGTTAGACTTGATACAAAAGTATGAGTTACTAAAAGTTCTTTGTTGGACCATGCAAGTAACACTAAAGATGGGATGTATAGTGGAAACACAATTGTTCAATGAGATCTGTTCAAGAAGAGGAGATATAGATCAGGCATGCTAATAACAAACAAGAATGATCACAGTAATAGTTATGTCTCAGAAGAAGCAATGTTTTTCTTGTTTTTGATCCAATAAAAAGTACAATAAAAAATACCCATTCCCTTGGACAGTTTATATTTTTCCTAATCACTAGCATGCCACGTCCCTAATACATTAAAATATTCTATCACAAACATAGCATTAGGGGTGACTTCTGTGTTCTGCAGAGGATGCAAGGAAGCAGCCAATGTAGTTTGCAGTATTTTACAACACATTTCACTACAATGATGATCTTCTCCTCAGTGAAGTTTCTCTTACTCTCCTAAATTGGGGTTTGCATTAGTGTAGACAAAAATACTAACTACATGAGCTTAAAGACAAAGAGGGAAAAAACAAAGCCTATGGTACGTGCAGTATTTATGTTGTTGGAAGGGAATGGTTGTCAAGTTGGTGTGATTTTGTTTAAGTGTTTGTCATTCTCCAGTCCCCTTTGTTAGCGCGTCAGAGCCTTAATAAGTAAACTTACAAGAAGACGCATTTAGGTTGATGAACCTTTGGACCACGTTCGGGGACTTCCCATTACCAGATATCTCTTTGGCATCATAAATCAATAGATCAGTAACCCAATCAATAATCACAGTAACTAATTACAAGCTAATCAATAACATTCAATACGAATCAATAAGTTGAACACACCATGACCTTTCAGTCATGAATAACCACACCAATTTAGTTAAATGTTAGGATATTTATTCCCCTATTGGTTACAATCTAATGTCCTCTCTGTTAATCTCATTAGCAGTAAACTTCATTAGACTCTTCTAATTAGCAATTGCATAGAGAATATTCATTCAGTATTTAGGCACATCATTAATATAAAGCAGTTAGCAAAGACTCAGTAATACATGATTCAACAAAGCAAGAACTCAGTCATTTGTCTATTTGCTTCAGATATTTGTGAACACCTTAACTAACCTCAAATTAGCATTAGCATGTTGGGCTTCATGCAAAACATTTGAGCAAACACGAATTTAGAAAACATCTAACTATGGCCTCTATCAAAAGAGCAGTTGGTACCTCGAAAGGAAAGGCAAACAGACAATTACAATTTTGCATCAGATAGTTACCAATCCAACAGATCAGCAAACAGCGTCAGTCTTCGTCCTCGGGACATCAGTCGATTCCCCGTCAGCAGAGATGGGACAGGGTAAGGTCTCGATATAGCATAGCTAAGGAATAGGATCTTCCCTCATATGGAGGAGAAGTAAGTGTAAGTAAGAACCGGGTAGAGGATAATTTAAGGTAACCGGAAGAATAAATGGCAAAGTCTCAAAAGAATGGCCTGATTTTTCCTTGAGTCATGCGGTTAAATCAAAACTGTCTACTTTGCCCTAAATTCCCCATTGGATAATAATTGGTGCATCATTATCTCTGTCCAATATTTCTTCATGCACTTTGCCAGAAGTTACCACAAACCACAGTTCTCATGTCGCTGATAGATCCATGTTATTGACGTGTTCTTCAATTGGAATGTCAGGTAAGAAAAGCTACACTTCCAGTTCCAGTTCCAGTTCCAGTCAGTGTCTCCATTGTTTTCTCCTGCTCCAGGCAGCCTTGCACCTGTTACAAACTACACTGTTGCATTCAGCAAGAATGTCTCCTTGAGCAAGTCGGGTCTCATGAGAAAGAATTTACTACGGCTACACACACATAACTTCTGGAAAAGTACAGCTTCGTGTCCTTCAGGAAACAGCACATTGCACGTTAGAAAAATACAGTTTAATATGAGACCAGGCAGCTAGGCCCAGACCCTCGCTAGGCTAAGGCCTTTAATTAATAAGCAACCTTATTAATACCTAACTCTAATTATGTTACGCTAATACAAATTCAAACATTAGTACATAATTAATTCAGAATTGACAGCTTTCATTAGTCTTCGTATACATTGGTAGCCACTCCCCGTGGGGACATTGCAAACGTGTGCATTATTTTATATGTTAACACATTTTCTATGCAGCTTTATCGCACAATATATTTCATATATCAATATATATTTTCATGTTAATATTGCTTTTAAAAGACACACTACAACACCTTCCATGTGGAGGCTTCTGTGCCACATGCAGTGGTCTCCAAGCCAAGTTGCAGAGGTCTCTGCCCCAGTTGTGGTTGCCCCCTTCAAGTGAGTAGAACAAACAATATGGTCATAAAGTTACAAATTGATTAGGTAAATATAAATTATGTTTATGCAGACTCCACCACCTGAAATGAAGAGGTGGAGACATGTAGGTATACACTTAGTCGCAACTTACACTCAGAAATGATGAATAGCGCATAAAATAGTTACGATACTTCTAGGTAAAAGTGTCAATTTACACATTAACAAATCTACATGTGTACATTTACATTTGTGAATAGAGTCCAGGGTGTTCTGCAGGAATATATGCTCAGAATCACTATATTTAGCATTTACTTGCACCCATTGGCCATCTTAGTACAATGTTTTGGCTTTGAAATACGATTTCAGTTTGCTGACAATACTACAATTGTCTATCTCCATCAATCTCTGTCATGAAAACAAATGTTTAGGACTATATGTGTGTATTTTCCTCATTGATTACTCTAACTGCCTGAAATTAATTAAGGCAGGATTAAGGTGCTGGTCCTGGTCAAATGAAAATACTGCTGGTCCCAAGAGAGGTGGCCGAGAATGTTAGCCGTGGCACCTGCGGCGGTCTATATTGTGAGAAACATAGGAGTCATCCTTTATAATGCTCTGTCCATGACTCAGCATACTCATCCTATTTGCTGTTTTTTTGTTTTGTTTTTAGTTTGTTTTATAAATTCATTACATGACCTTGGGGACGCTCAGACTCCTCAGGGAAGTTGTGGTGGACCAGATCTTACCCGTTTCTGTCTGTTACTTAAGTGTCATACATGCAAAGACAAACAGAAGCAGGATTTGGTTCAATACATGTTATTGAGGCAGTTGTGTTCTATGTAAAAAGACATGAATTGTGATTATAATGAAGATGAAACACAACACTATTATCATTGTGACCAGGAACGTGAAACAGATAAAAAGTCCCAACATTCTGTCACACTAATAAATCTAAAATCCCTACGTGCACTACAAAAAATCTACATGCGAGTTGTTAGCAGTGTTAACCCTAATCTGCCCTTACCAGTCTCAGCAAAGAAGCCCCATCCTTATACCTGGGTCATAAGCATGGGGTTTGCTTGTGGTCTGCTGGCAGTCCTTCCAAGTGGATGGAACTATGAGCCCAACTTAAGCAGAGCTGTGGCAACATGGTACAGTGTGAGACGGATGGCTGGAATGTCCCCACTAATCTAGTTATTGGCAGCATGTTGTTTTATAATAAAACATGTTGTTGTTCTGAGAATTACCCTGACATGATAACAAGTCTTTTCTGTGAAAGTAGACATTGTACTCTTGGACAGGCTATACTCGGTAAAAGATCATGTACAGCCTTGGAAGAGCACAAGAAGAAATGTTGTACGAAAGAACTGATAATTAATTTGGGGTGGAAGGGCAGCTGATACACATAATAAAACATTTCCGCCAAAATGAAGCCATGCTAAAACAAGAAAAAGGAATAAACGAAATGAACTAGGGAAAATGACACAGGCCACAGTTCTATGCTAAAATAAATGTGCCCATAAAAGAGGCACTAAAATAACCCCACAACAGAACCTTCCACTTTTAAGCCTATAAAGGGAGCATTTGGGAGAAGGGATCAAAGTGTATCCCATATTATCACTCAGCATTTTATGAGCAGTAGACAAATAGTCAGCTACATCAGGATAGACCCAGATCACATTAAAAAGATTTGCCTGTTCCACCTCACATTTGGGGGAGTGGTGTGTCTTCCTCCTCCCCATGTACCAGAGCCTTGATATGAAGAGGCAGTAGGTGAGTCCACCCATCAATTAAATAAATAAATATTTTGTGGAAAGGAAGTTGGATTGCTATTATTGTATTTATCCAATGCATACAAATATTTTCCTGTATTAAAAATCACCATTTCAGCATCTAGAAACTGTGTTTTCTTTATTTAATTTATGGGTAGACTCACCTACTGCCTCTTAATATCAAGTCCTCAATTTGAGGAAAATTGATCCTACTTCAATGGGTGACCCACCCTCAAAAGAACCATGGGTATTAAAAAACGGAGGCGAGATGTTGGACCTTGTACTTTCCTCTTTACCATGTACCAGAGCCTGTATACTTTAGTGAGATGGTGGATTGATGAAAGGATGGATCATCGGGTCATAATAAAATCTGTGAAGTTATTTAAAATTTATTAGGTGTAATTTTGTTGAATTTGCCAAGCATCTAGGTGCCATTTTGGCTTTCTGCCAGTGTTTGTCAAGTGGGCCCGCGTCTATCTGCCATCTGCCATTTGTTCTTTAAGTGTAGTAGAGGATCTGAGGAGTTCACAACCAGTGGCCTATAGATATGAGATGTGAAATGTTGGGTTCTTGGTTGACCAGGTTGTGAGCCCTAGACAAGCAACAACCATAATCCGTGGCAGGGAGAAGTACAAAAAGTCACTAAATGAACCTGATCTTAATACTGGGTGGATTGACACAGAAAACTGTGAGGCTTAACTTAGAGGGAAAGAGTACACACACAGCATACAAACAGTAATAAAGTGAAAACACAACACAGGAAAAATTCCATACAATTTTGGAAAATAAAATCAATTTTAACAAATTATTTGACTTTAAAACAACAATGATCTAATCAATAAAGCTGGAGTTATGTGTTGGAGTTTTTAGAAAAAACTAGTGCCTAAAAGATCAAGGTACCAACCGTGGACAACTAATCTTGTATAAGCAGGACAAAGTTAAAAAATATGGCCAACTGCGATGAAGTGCAGGTCGGATATGAGAGGTGTATTTGACCCGGTGAGCACTTAATTTCAGACTTAGACAAATTATAAAAATGTTCAGAGAAAATAAAATTTTGTGGGGCAGTGGTGCAGGGGTTGTCTGAGGAGGGAGCATCATGATCTAGGAGCCTCTGGACAAACTCTCAGTGAAGATTTGAACATCAGACTTAGTCATTTTTCTGGAAGTTGACAGTCTCCAGTGGGACGATGCAGCAGGCTGTAGCCAAAACACCCTTTGGCAGCTAAACAGGATTTGCTGATGCAGACAAGAAGAACGTGGCAGGAGCAGCCACAAAGTCAGGATGACCGGTGATGCACCTTGGGTGGATCAACAAGCAGGTTGGTCCCAGTTTTCCCTCAGTTCTCAGAACAGTTTTCGGGTAAAAATGTTCTAAGTCCCTGGTTTGGGATTTTTGCTATCTGAGCACGTTGAGCACCATACCCATAGGCCCAGGACTGGTGATCCTACCTTGTGGGTTCAGGTCTCACTTTGGCTTGAGTTCTGGTGCAGGATCAAGGTGAGGGGAGTCTCTTATGTCCATGTGACTCTCAACTGGAGGCCAGCAAATGAACCCTCGGAGTCACTTTGGTAGTCCTGAGTTCAGGTGAAGATGCAGCACTCAATCAGCAGGGCTGGCCTCTGAGGGTTCAAGGCAGACTTCAGGCAGATATACAGCCCTTCCAGGAACAGCAAATCATTCCTGCAAAGTGATACTGTGATGATCAATTTGGAATGTGTCTACATGAGAAACACATAACAGCCATAGTTGTTATCCGAGTAGCACCCCAGATTAGTAATATTAGTAATATGACTCTCTAGCACCACATGGCTTATCACTCAAATAATAGCTTAAATACATTTTGAACATTCAACCATTTTACTCCAAACACCAGCTTATGATTTCTGAAAATATACACATTTTCTTCTCAGAAATGCACTTTTTAATGTTACTATAAATATATTAATTCAGCCTACAAAATGCTTCTACAGCAGTGGGCAGGACTGGCAGTTACTTGCGGGTAGCTGAGAAGCTATTGGTAGCTCATGAGCTACTCCTTTGAGACAACTCTGTTAGACTTGATACAAAAGTATGAGTTACTAAAAGTTGTTTGGTTGACCATGCAAGTAACACTAAAGAAGGGATGTATAGTGGGAACACAATTGTTCAATGAGATCTGTTCAAGAAGAGGAGATATAGATCAGGCATGCTAATAACAAACAAGAATGATCACAGTAATAGTTATGTCTCAGAAGAAGCAATGTTTTTCTTGTTTTTGATCCAATAAAAAGTACAATAAAAAATACCCATTCCCTTGGACAGTTTATATTTTTCCTAATCACTAGCATGCCACGTCCATGATACATTAAAATATTCTATCACCAACATAGCATTAGGGGTGACTTCTGTGTTCTGCAGAGGATGCAAGGAAGCAGCCAATGTAGTTTGCAGTATTTTACAACACATTTCACTACAATGATGATCTTCTCCTCAGTGAAGTTTCTCTTACTCTCCTAAATTGGGGTTTGCATTAGTGTAGACAAAAATACTAACTACATGAGCTTAAAGACAAAGAGGGAAAAAACAAAGCCTATGGTACGTGCAGTATTTATGTTGTTGGAAGGGAATGGTTGTCAAGTTGGTGTGATTTTGTTTAAGTGTTTGTCATTCTCCAGTCCCCTTTGTTAGGGCGTCAGAGCCTTAATAAGTAAACTTACAAGAAGACGCATTTAGGTTGATGAACCTTTGGACCACGTTCGGGGACTTCCCATTACCAGATATCTCTTTGGCATCATAAATCAATAGATCAGTAACCCAATCAATAATCACAGTAACTAATTACAAGCTAATCAATAACATTCAATACGAATCAATAAGTTGAACACACCATGACCTTTCAGTCATGAATAACCACACCAATTTAGTTAAATGTTAGGATATTTATTCCCCTATTGGTTACAATCTAATGTCCTCTCTGTTAATCTCATTAGCAGTAAACTTCATTAGACTCTTCTAATTAGCAATTGCATAGAGAATATTCATTCAGTATTTAGGCACATCATTAATATAAAGCACTTAGCAAAGACTCAGTAATACATGATTCAACAAAGCAAGAACTCAGTCATTTGTCTATTTGCTTCAGATATTTGTGAACACCTTAACTAACCTCAAATTAGCATTAGCATGTTGGGCTTCATGCAAAACATTTGAGCAAACACGAATTTAGAAAACATCTAACTATGGCCTCTATCAAAAGAGCAGTTGGTACCTCGAAAGGAAAGGAAAACAGACAATTACAATTTTGCATCAGATAGTTACCAATCCAACAGATCAGCAAACAGCGTCAGTCTTCGTCCTCGGGACATCAGTCGATTCCCCGTCAGCAGAGATGGGACAGGGTAAGGTCTCGATATAGCATAGCTAAGGAATAGGATCTTCCCTCATATGGAGGAGAAGTAAGTGTAAGTAAGAACCGGGTAGAGGATAATTTAAGGTAACCGGAAGAATAAATGGCAAAGTCTCAAAAGAATGGCCTGATTTTTCCTTGAGTCATGCGGTTAAATCAAAACTGTCTACTTTGCCCTAAATTCCCCATTGGATAATAATTGGTGCATCATTATCTCTGTCCAATATTTCTTCATGCACTTTGCCAGAAGTTACCACAAACCACAGTTCTCATGTCGCTGATAGATCCATGTTATTGACGTGTTCTTCAATTGGAATGTCAGGTAAGAAAAGCTACACTTCCAGTTCCAGTTCCAGTTCCAGTCAGTGTCTCCATTGTTTTCTCCTGCTCCAGGCAGCCTTGCACCTGTTACAAACTACACTGTTGCATTCAGCAAGAATGTCTCCTTGAGCAAGTCGGGTCTCATGAGAAAGAATTTACTACGGCTACACACACATAACTTCTGGAAAAGTACAGCTTCGTGTCCTTCAGGAAACAGCACATTGCACGTTAGAAAAATACAGTTTAATATGAGACCAGGCAGCTAGGCCCAGACCCTCGCTAGGCTAAGGCCTTTAATTAATAAGCAACCTTATTAATACCTAACTCTAATTATGTTACGCTAATACAAATTCAAACATTAGTACATAATTAATTCAGAATTGACAGCTTTCATTAGTCTTCGTATACATTGGTAGCCACTCCCCGTGGGGACATTGCAAACGTGTGCATTATTTTATATGTTAACACATTTTCTATGCAGCTTTATCGCACAATATATTTCATATATCAATATATATTTTCATGTTAATATTGCTTTTAAAAGACACACTACAACACCTTCCATGTGGAGGCTTCTGTGCCACATGCAGTGGTCTCCAAGCCAAGTTGCAGAGGTCTCTGCCCCAGTTGTGGTTGCCCCCTTCAAGTGAGTAGAACAAACAATATGGTCATAAAGTTACAAATTGATTAGGTAAATATAAATTATGTTTATGCAGACTCCACCACCTGAAATGAAGAGGTGGAGACATGTAGGTATACACTTAGTCGCAACTTACACTCAGAAATAATGAATAGCGCATAAAATAGTTACGATACTTCTAGGTAAAAGTGTCAATTTACACATTAACAAATCTACATGTGTACATTTACATTTGTGAATAGAGTCCAGGGTGTTCTGTAGGAATATATGCTCAGAATCACTATATTTAGCATTTACTTGCACCCATTGGCCATCTTAGTACAATGTTTTGGCTTTGAAATACGATAGTTTGCTGACAATACTACAATTGTCTATCTCCATCAATCTCTGTCATGAAAACAAATGTTTAGGACTATATGTGTGTATTTTCCTCATTGATTACTCTAACTGCCTGAAATTAATTAAGGCAGGATTAAGGTGCTGGTCCTGGTCAAATGAAAATACTGCTGGTCCCAAGAGAGGTGGCCGAGAATGTTAGCCGTGGCACCTGCAGCGGTCTATATTGTGAGAAACATAGGAGTCATCCTTTATAATGCTCTGTCCATGACTCAGCATACTCATCCTATTTGCTGTTTTTTAGTTTTGTTTTTAGTTTGTTTTATAAATTCATTACATGACCTTGGGGACGCTCAGACTCCTCAGGGAAGTTGTGGTGGACCAGATCTTACCCGTTTCTGTCTGTTACTTAAGTGTCATACATGCAAAGACAAACAGAAGCAGGATTTGGTTCAATACATGTTATTGAGGCAGTTGTGTTCTATGTAAAAAGACATGAATTGTGATTATAATGAAGATGAAACACAACACTATTATCATTGTGACCAGGAACGTGAAACAGATAAAAAGTCCCAACATTCTGTCACACTAATAAATCTAAAATCCCTACGTGCACTACAAAAAATCTACATGCGAGTTGTTAGCAGTGTTAACCCTAATCTGCCCTTACCAGTCTCAGCAAAGAAGCCCCATCCTTATACCTGGGTCATAAGCATGGGGTTTGCTTGTGGTCTGCTGGCAGTCCTTCCAAGTGGATGAAACTATGAGCCCAACTTTAGCAGAGCTGTGGCAACATGGTACAGTGTGAGACGGATGGCTGGAATGTCCCCACTAATCTAGTTATTGGCAGCATGTTGTTTTATAATAAAACATGTTGTTGTTCTGAGAATTACCCTGACATGATAACAAGTCTTTTCTGTGAAAGTAGACATTGTACTCTTGGACAGGCTATACTCGGTAAATGATCATGTACAGCCTTGGAAGAGCACAAGAAGAAATGTTGTACGAAAGAACTGATAATTAATTTGGGGTGGAAGGGCAGCTGATACACATAATAAAACATTTCCGCCAAAATGAAGCCATGCTAAAACAAGAAAAAGGAATAAACGAAATGAACTAGGGAAAATGACACAGGCCACAGTTCTATGCTAAAATAAATGTGCCCATAAAAGAGGCACTAAAATAACCCCACAACAGAACCTTCCACTTTTAAGCCTATAAAGGGAGCATTTGGGAGAAGGGATCAAAGTGTATCCCATATTATCACTCAGCATTTTATGAGCAGTAGACAAATAGTCAGCTACATCAGGATAGACCCAGATCACATTAAAAAGATTTGCCTGTTCCACCTCACATTTGGGGGAGTGGTGTGTCTTCCTCCTCCCCATGTACCAGAGCCTTGATATGAAGAGGCAGTAGGTGAGTCCACCCATCAATTAAATAAATAAATATTTTGTGGAAAGGAAGTTGGATTGCTATTATTGTATTTATCCAATGCATACAAATATTTTCCTGTATTAAAAATCACCATTTCAGCATCTAGAAACTGTGTTTTCTTTATTTAATTTATGGGTAGACTCACCTACTGCCTCTTAATATCAAGTCCTCAATTTGAGGAAAATTGATCCTACTTCAATGGGTGACCCACCCTCAAAAGAACCATGGGTATTAAAAAACGGAGGCGAGATGTTGGACCTTGTACTTTCCTCTTTACCATGTACCAGAGCCTGTATACTTTAGTGAGATGGTGGATTGATGAAAGGATGGATCATCGGGTCATAATAAAATCTGTGAAGTTATTTAAAATTTATTAGGTGTAATTTTGTTGAATTTGCCAAGCATCTAGGTGCCATTTTGGCTTTCTGCCAGTGTTTGTCAAGTGGGCCCGCGTCTATCTGCCATCTGCCATTTGTTCTTTAAGTGTAGTAGAGGATCTGAGGAGTTCACAACCAGTGGCCTATAGATATGAGATGTGAAATGTTGGGTTCTTGGTTGACCAGGTTGTGAGCCCTAGACAAGCAACAACCATAATCCGTGGCAGGGAGAAGTACAAAAAGTCACTAAATGAACCTGATCTTAATACTGGGTGGATTGACACAGAAAACTGTGAGGCTTAACTTAGAGGGAAAGAGTACACACACAGCATACAAACAGTAATAAAGTGAAAACACAACACAGGAAAAATTCCATACAATTTTGGAAAATAAAATCAATTTTAACAAATTATTTGACTTTAAAACAACAATGATCTAATCAATAAAGCTGGAGTTATGTGTTGGAGTTTTTAGAAAAAACTAGTGCCTAAAAGATCAAGGTACCAACCGTGGACAACTAATCTTGTATAAGCAGGACAAAGTTAAAAAATATGGCCAACTGCGATGAAGTGCAGGTCGGATATGAGAGGTGTATTTGACCCGGTGAGCACTTAATTTCAGACTTAGACAAATTATAAAAATGTTCTGAGAAAATAAAATTTTGTGGGGCAGTGGTGCAGGAGTTGTCTGAGAAGGGAGCATCATGATCTAGGAGCCTCTGGACAAACTCTCAGTGAAGATTTGAACATCAGACTTAGTCATTTTTCTGGAAGTTGACAGTCTCCAGTGGGACGATGCAGCAGGCTGTAGCCAAAACACCCTTTGGCAGCTAAACAGGATTTGCTGATGCAGACAAGAAGAACGTGGCAGGAGCAGCCACAAAGTCAGGATGACCGGTGATGCACCTTGGGTGGATCAACAAGCAGGTTGGTCCCAGTTTTCCCTCAGTTCTCAGAACAGTTTTTGGGCAAAAATGTTCTAAGTCCCTGGTTTGGGATTTTTGCTATCTGAGCACGTTGAGCACCATACCCATAGGCCCAGGACTGGTGATCCTACCTTGTGGGTTCAGGTCTCACTTTGGCTTGAGTTCTGGTGCAGGATCAAGGTGAGGGGAGTCTCTTATGTCCATGTGACTCTCAACTGGAGGCCAGCAAATGAACCCTCGGAGTCACTTTGGTAGTCCTGAGTTCAGGTGAAGATGCAGCACTCAATCAGCAGGGCTGGCCTCTGAGGGTTCAAGGCAGACTTCAGGCAGATATACAGCCCTTCCAGGAACAGCAAATCATTCCTGCAAAGTGATACTGTGATGATCAATTTGGAATGTGTCTACATGAGAAACACATAACAGCCATAGTTGTTATCCGAGTAGCACCCCAGATTAGTAATATTAGTAATATGACTCTCTAGCACCACATGGCTTATCACTCAAATAATAGCTTAAATACATTTTGAACATTCAACCATTTTACTCCAAACACCAGCTTATGATTTCTGAAAATATACACATTTTCATCTCAGAAATGCACTTTTTAATGTTACTATAAATATATTAATTCAGCCTACAAAATGCTTCTACAGCAGTGGGCAGGACTGGCAGTTACTTGCGGGTAGCTGAGAAGCTATTGGTAGCTCATGAGCTACTCCTTTGAGACAACTCTGTTAGACTTGATACAAAAGTATGAGTTACTAAAAGTTGTTTGGTTGACCATGCAAGTAACACTAAAGAAGGGATGTATAGTGGGAACACAATTGTTCAATGAGATCTGTTCAAGAAGAGGAGATATAGATCAGGCATGCTAATAACAAACAAGAATGATCACAGTAATAGTTATGTCTCAGAAGAAGCAATGTTTTTCTTGTTTTTGATCCAATAAAAAGTACAATAAAAAATACCCATTCCCTTGGACAGTTTATATTTTTCCTAATCACTAGCATGCCACGTCCATGATACATTAAAATATTCTATCACCAACATAGCATTAGGGGTGACTTCTGTGTTCTGCAGAGGATGCAAGGAAGCAGCCAATGTAGTTTGCAGTATTTTACAACACATTTCACTACAATGATGATCTTCTCCTCAGTGAAGTTTCTCTTACTCTCCTAAATTGGGGTTTGCATTAGTGTAGACAAAAATACTAACTACATGAGCTTAAAGACAAAGAGGGAAAAAACAAAGCCTATGGTACGTGCAGTATTTATGTTGTTGGAAGGGAATGGTTGTCAAGTTGGTGTGATTTTGTTTAAGTGTTTGTCATTCTCCAGTCCCCTTTGTTAGGGCGTCAGAGCCTTAATAGGTAAACTTACAAGAAGACGCATTTAGGTTGATGAACCTTTGGACCACGCTCGGGGACTTCCCATTACCAGATATCTCTTTGGCATAATAAATCAATAGATCAGTAACCCAATCAATAATCACAGTAACTAATTACAAGCTAATCAATAACATTCAATACGAATCAATAAGTTGAACACACCATGACCTTTCAGTCATGAATAACCACACCAATTTAGTTAAATGTTAGGATATTTATTCCCCTATTGGTTACAATCTAATGTCCTCTCTGTTAATCTCATTAGCAGTAAACTTCATTAGACTCTTCTAATTAGCAATTGCATAGAGAATATTCATTCAGTATTTAGGCACATCATTAATATAAAGCACTTAGCAAAGACTCAGTAATACATGATTCAACAAAGCAAGAACTCAGTCATTTGTCTATTTGCTTCAGATATTTGTGAACACCTTACCTAACCTCAAATTAGCATTAGCATGTTGGGCTTCATGCAAAACATTTGAGCAAACACGAATTTAGAAAACATCTAACTATGGCCTCTATCAAAAGAGCAGTTGGTACCTTGAAAGGAAAGGCAAACAGACAATTACAATTTTGCATCAGATAGTTACCAATCCAACAGATCAGCAAACAGCGTCAGTCTTCGTCCTCGGGACATCAGTCGATTCCCCGTCAGCAGAGATAGGACAGGGTAAGGTCTCGATATAGCATAGCTAAGGAATAGGATCTTCCCTCATATGGAGGAGAAGTAAGTGTAAGTATGAACCGGGTAGAGGATAATTTAAGGTAACCGGAAGAATAAATGGCAAAGTCTCAAAGAATGGCCTGATTTTTCCTTGAGTCATGCGGTTAAATCAAAACTGTCTACTTTGCCCTAAATTCCCCATTGGATAATAATTGGTGCATCATTATCTCTGTCCAATAATTCTTCATGCACTTTGCCAGAAGTTACCACAAACCACAGTTCTCATGTCGCTGATAGATCCATGTTATTGACGTGTTCTTCAATTGGAATGTCAGGTAAGAAAAGCTACACTTTGCGCTCCAGTCAGTGTCTCCATTGTTTTCTCCTGCTCCAGGCAGCCTTGCACCTGTTACAAACTACACTGTTGCATTCAGCAAGAATGTCTCCTTGAGCAAGTCGGGTCTCATGAGAAAGAATTTACTACGGCTACACACACATAACTTCTGGAAAAGTACAGCTTCGTGTCCTTCAGGAAACAGCACATTGCACGTTAGAAAAATACAGTTTAATATGAGACCAGGCAGCTAGGCCCAGACCCTCGCTAGGCTAAGGCCTTTAATTAATAAGCAACCTTATTAATACCTAACTCTAATTATGTTACTCTAATACAAATTCAAACATTAGTACATAATTAATTCAGAATTGACAGCTTTCATTAGTCTTCGTATACATTGGTAGCCACTCCCCGTGGGGACATTGCAAACGTGTGCATTATTTTATATGTTAACACATTTTCTATGCAGCTTTATCGCACAATATATTTCAGGCTTTTCATGTTAATATTGCTTTTAAAAGACACACTACAACACCTTCCATGTGGAGGCTTCTGTGCCACATGCAGTGGTCTCCAAGCCAAGTTGCAGAGGTCTCTGCCCCAGTTGTGGTTGCCCCCTTCAAGTGAGTAGAACAAACAATATGGTCATAAAGTTACTAATTGATTAGGTAAATATAAATTATGTTTATGCAGACTCCACCACTTGAAGAGGTGGAGACATGTAGGTATACACTTAGTCGCAACTTACACTCAGAAATGATGAATAGCGCATAAAATAGTTACGTTACTTCTAGGTAAAAGTGTCAATTTACACATTAACAAATCTACATGTGTACATTTACATTTGTGATTAGAGTCCAGGGTGTTCTGCAGGAATATATGCTCAGAATCACTATATTTAGCATTTACTTGCACCCATTGGCCATCTTAGTACAATGTTTTGGCTTTGAAATACGATAGTTGGCTGACAATACTACAATTGTCTATCTCCATCAATCTCTGTCATGAAAACAAATGTTTAGGACTATATGTGTGTATTTTCCTCATTGATTACTCTAACTGCCTGAAATTAATTAAGGCAGGATTAAGGTGCTGGTCCTGGTCAAATGAAAATACTGCTGGTCCCAAGAGAGGTGGCCGAGAATGTTAGCCGTGGCACCTGCGGCGGTCTATATTGTGAGAAACATAGGAGTCATCCTTTATAATGCTCTGTCCATGACTCAGCATACTCATCCTATTTGCTGTTTTTTTGTTTTGTTTTTAGGTTGTTTTATAAATTCATTACATGACCTTGGGGACGCTCAGACTCCTCAGGGAAGTTGTGGTGGACCAGATCTTACCCGTTTCTGTCTGTTACTTAAGTGTCATACATGCAAAGACAAACAGAAGCAGGATTTGGTTCAATAGATGTTATTGAGGCAGTTGTGTTCTATGTAAAAAGACATGAATTGTGATTATAATGAAGATGAAACACAACACTATTATCATTGTGACCAGGAACGTGAAACAGATAAAAAGTCCCAACATTCTGTCACACTAATAAATCTAAAATCCCTACGTGCACTACAAAAAATCTACATGCGAGTTGTTAGCAGTGTTAACCCTAATCTGCCCTTACCAGTCTCAGCAAAGAAGCCCCATCCTTATACCTGGGTCATAAGCATGGGGTTTGCTTGTGGTCTGCTGGCAGTCCTTCCAAGTGGATGGAACTATGAGCCCAACTTTAGCAGAGCTGTGGCAACATGGTACAGTGTGAGACGGATGGCTGGAATGTCCCCACTAATCTAGTTATTGGCAGCATGTTGTTTTATAACAAAACATGTTGTTGTTCTGAGAATTACCCTGACATGATAACAAGTCTTTTCTGTGAAAGTAGACATTGTACTCTTGGACAGGCTATACTCGGTAAATGATCATGTACAGCCTTGGAAGAGCACAAGAAGAAATGTTGTACGAAAGAACTGATAATAAATTTGGGGTGGAAGGGCAGCTGATACACATAATAAAACATTTCCGCCAAAATGAAGCCATGCTAAAACAAGAAAAAGGAATAAACGAAATGAACTAGGGAAAATGACACAGGCCACAGTTCTATGCTAAAATAAATGTGCCCATAAAAGAGGCACTAAAATAACCCCACAACAGAACCATCCACTTTTAAGCCTATAAAGGGAGCATTTGGGAGAAGGGATCAAAGTGTATCCCATATTATCACTCAGCATTTTATGAGCAGTAGACAAATAGTCAGCTACATCAGGATAGACCCAGATCACATTAAAAAGATTTGCCTGTTCCACCTCACATTTGGGGGAGTAATGTGTCTTCCTCCTCCCCATGTACCAGAGCCTTGATATGAAGAGGCAGTAGGTGAGTCCACCCATCAATTAAATAAATAAATATTTTGTGGAAAGGAATTTGGATTGCTATTATTGTATTTATCCAATGCATACAAATATTTTCCTGTATTAAAAATCACCATTTCAGCATCTAGAAACTGTGTTTTCTTTATTTAATTTATGGGTAGACTCACCTACTGCCTCTTAATATCAAGTCCTCAATTTGAGGAAAATTGATCCTACTTCAATGGGTGACCCACCCTCAAAAGAACCATGGGTATTAAAAAACGGAGGCGAGATGTTGGACCTTGTACTTTCCTCTTTACCATGTACCAGAGCCTGTATACTTTAGTGAGATGGTGGATTGATGAAAGGATTGATCATCGGGTCATAATAAAATCTGTGAAGTTATTTAAAATTTATTAGGTGTAATTTTGTTGAATTTGCCAAGCATCTAGGTGCCATTTTGGCTTTCTGCCAGTGTTTGTCAAGTGGGCCCGCGTCTATCTGCCATCTGCCATTTGTTCTTTAAGTGTAGTAGAGGATCTGAGGAGTTCACAACCAGTGGCCTATAGATATGAGATGTGAAAAGTTGGGTTCTTGGTTGACCAGGTTGTGAGCCCTAGACAAGCAACAACCATAATCCGTGGCAGGGAGAAGTACAAAAAGTCACTAAATGAACCTGATCTTAATACTGGGTGGATTGACACAGAAAACTGTGAGGCTTAACTTAGAGGGAACGAGTACACACACAGCATACAAACAGTAATAAAGTGAAAACACAACACAGGAAAAATTCCATACAATTTTAGAAAATAAAATCAATTTTTAACAAATTATTTGACTTTAAAACAACAATGATCTAATCAATAAAGCTGGAGTTATGTGTTGGAGTTTTTAGAAAAAACTAGTGCCTAAAAGATCAAGGTACCAACCGTGGACAACTAATCTTGTATAAGCAGGACAAAGTTAAAAAATATGGCCAACTGCGATGAAGTGCAGGTCGGATATGAGAGGTGTATTTGACCCGGTGAGCACTTAATTTCAGACTTAGACAAATTATAAAAATGTTCTGAGAAAATAAAATTTTGTGGGGCAGTGGTGCAGGGGTTGTCTGAGGAGGGAGCATCATGATCTAGGAGCCTCTGGACAAACTCTCAGTGAAGATTTGAACATCAGACTTAGTCATTTTTCTGGAAGTTGACAGTCTCCAGTGGGACGATGCAGCAGGCTGTAGCCAAAACTCCTTTGGCAGCTAAACAGGATTTGCTGATGCAGACAAGAAGAACGTGGCAGGAGCAGCCACAAAGTCAGGATGACCGGTGATGCACCTTGGGTGGATCAACAAGCAGGTTGGTCCCAGTTTTCCCTCAGTTCTCAGAACAGTTTTCAAGCAAAAAATGTTCTAAGTCCCTGGTTTGGGATTTTAGCTATCTGAGCACGTTGAGCACCATAACCATAGGCCCAGGACTGGTGATCCTACCTTGTGGGTTCAGGTCTCACTTTGGCTTGAGTTCTGGTGCAGGATCAAGGTGAGGGGAGCCTCTTATGTCCATGTGACTCTCAACTGGAGGCCAGCAAATTAACCCTCAGAGTCACTCTGGTAGTCCTGAGTTCAGGTGAAGATGCAGCACTCAATCAGCAGGGCTGGCCTCTGAGGGTTCAAGGCAGACTTCAGGCAGATATACAGCCCTTCCAGGAACAGCAAATCATTCCTGCAAAGTGCACAGCAACTCGAGAAAGTTAGCTCCAGAATAGGTCTGAGGGTAGTACTTTTATTTTTGATGCCTCCTTTGAAATTGGGAGAAGTTTCTAGGGGTTTCTCTTTGAAGTGTTTGGAATTTCCTAACTTCCTTGCCCTGTCTCAAAGCTGGCTGTAGAGACAATGTGGAGGTGACAAGCCCTTCGGGTGAAGTCAGAGCACAGCCTCTCTAGTTGGCTGTGCCTAGTTCTGACCCTCCAAAACCCCAGCAGATGGCCCTTTTAAGCATCCCTACTCCCCCTGTTGTATAATTGTCTGGGAGGAATTCACAATGTCTGTCAGTTACACACAGTCTTGTGACCCTGGGGAGGCTGCAGGCACCAAGTGGCTAAGGGCTAACTTTCTGAAAGTGACATTTTTCAATAGCAGTTTAAAATATAACTGCATCATTAAAGAGTATTTTTCATTACAATTTAATGAACATTAAAAATGATGTGCTCGCCTGGTCCCAATCAAAAATTAGCACTTATTAATTGTAATAGGGCTACCCAGTGTTATTATGGGACAGGTGTGCCGAACAGTAATGAAAAATGATTTTAGGAATTTTTCCACTACCACGATATGTAAAACTTAAAGGTACATGGCAAAACTTAAAGGTACATGTCTACTCTTTTAATTACAATGGATCCTGCCCTGTGGGCTACCTAGGACCTACCTTAGGGGTGACCTGTATGAATTAAAAGGGGAGTTTAAAGCTTGCAAGAAGGATATATATTGCCAAGTTGAATTGGCAGTTTAAAACTGCATTCAGGCTCCAATTGCAGACATGTGACATGTTTTAAGGGGCGACTTAAGTGGTTGGCACAAAAAGTCGTGCAGGCCCACTAGTAGCATTTAATATACAATCCCAGGGTATATGGCATACCAAACAGGAGACTTTCAAGTAATGTAAATATGCCAATCAGGTGCAAACAAAGGGTGGGCGGAAAA
Organism: Pleurodeles waltl; assembly: GCF_031143425.1. Classification (NCBI taxonomy): domain Eukaryota; kingdom Metazoa; phylum Chordata; class Amphibia; order Caudata; family Salamandridae; genus Pleurodeles; species Pleurodeles waltl. The sequence goes on along the minus strand of NC_090437.1, from coordinate 1,317,632,946 downwards.
CTTTGCTCCGCCCATGGAGTTAACAGGGTTTTGACACTCCACGCTACGCTTGGAGCGCTGAGTTTGGCAAAAGCTCTGCCATCTGCCGGGTGGCGGAGTTTACCACCCTGCTAGCAGATATACTATTACACATTTAGCCAACAGCCAGAGCAAAGCGTATGTTGCACAGAAAAACAACACATGCAAAACCCACAGCACTTCTACCAGTGATGTCAGCCAATAACAGCCCTGTGGAGTCCCCAGTAGACCAGGTTTTTACATTGCTTCTTCATCTGCAGAGGTAGAGCTTCTCACGTTAGATGCATGAACATAAAAGAACACACATGCATGCAAGCCCAAAGTAATTTGTTGTAGAAATCGGCCCAGCAGTGCGAGTATATGCTCCCTTTCTCCTCTGGAGTGGCATGCCAAGGAAGGACCCGTGGGTGGATGAGCCTTCTTTTCGGGGGTGGTCGATTTTTTTGATCGAGATCCTTTATTAGGGAGGAACAGCTAACAAGAGTGAGACCCCATTTGTACAATCCCATAGCCTATCACTCTTTTCCTATATGTTCCAGGCAGGCAACCCTGCCCTTCTTTCTAATGCGCTCATAGCAGTTCTGGCTAGCTGCAGGTAGCTTGGCACAGCATTGTATAGCGCTGCATTGGTCGGCGCTACACTGCATAGCATTGAAGGCCATGGTGCAGCTGAGCAGGAGCACTCTGGAGGTAATTAGAGCAGCAGATGACTGCGTTGCCTGGCTTTAACAACTTTTGGGGAGATGTAAGTAGAATAACATGTCTCATGTTGGTTTACGTGGATTAGAGGGTTTAATATGCAAAAATCACACTAGACAGAAGAAGAACAACAATGTCATTGCAAAACCAATACTGAAGGCCAAATAATGCAGCCTGTGTTACTTTGCTGTGGGATATAAAAAACAGGCTTCAATCGGTCCCGAGCGTATTATTATTACTAGCCGTGTCCAAAGCACCTTTCAGCCACGTTCCCAGTACATTTAAGTACCGCGTCCTCATTGCTCTTTGCATCGGGGCTTCAGGCTCATAATTGCACCGATCTGGGGCAAGCTGCCAACAGCCTGTGGAGTCGGGTAGCCAGGGAGCGCAGCCATCGTGCCAGCTGCATCTCGGCAACAGCGCAAGACGGCGTGGCATGAACAGTAGGCTCCATGGAGGTAAAGCCAAGGGCGCGGGCGCCATTAGCCATTTCTGAAGCACCTTTTAGCCATTTGTTTTTATTACATTTAACTGTGGCCTCCTTGTTACTCGCTGCGCTGGGGGCTGTGATTTTACCATTTTGTAGCAGGATGCCGCAGCCTGGTGGAGGTGGCTAGTGATGAAGCAGAAAAAGAAAGACTAACATTCATATATCATGTAACAAAATCGTATAAGACAATGTGATTTTAGTAAAGAAAAATAATGTATGTTGAAAAATGTGCCCAAGAAGTAGGTCCCCATAACTATAAACAAGCTTAATTAATCATGAAAACTGACAAATGTACGAATACGTCATAATTGAAGCTATATTCTATGATTTTTTTGTTAAACTGATATATGCTGAGCTTAAATTTAGCAGAGGCTTTGGCATAGTGGCCTGGTCTCAATGTTAACTGCGTAAGTTTTCACTTGTATTAACAAAGATGTGTTTTAAACCTTCAAAAGCTGTATTTTTCCAGTAGAATGACTAATACACTTATCTCAAAGTTGCGTGCTAGGCAACTTTCATCCCCTTTGAAGCAAGGTCAGTTTCTGCAGGTGCAGACAATAAAGACACTGATGCAGAATTAACTGGCAACTTTGTTGCTACTTGTGTTCCAAAACTCCAAGGACACATTATGCGTAGGTGAACATTAAGAGAAGGACACTATTCATTGGTCAAAGAGAAATCACCCCATGAACCCCCCAATGGAAGAACCTGAAGAATTTTGAACTTTTCTTACTTAATCCCATGGGACAGAGAGAAGCCAGCCATTTTCTTTGATGCCATTTTGAAGCCAATACATTTCAGAATATGAAAGGACCAAAATTGAGAGGTCCAACCCCAAGTTTCCAAAATAATGAAAATAAGATGCAGGGTCTACAACCTATACAACAGCAGCAAATGCCCTGTGTACAAATGTTACAATCGCAGCCAATGCAACAGCAGTTCCCTATGGTACCTAATCAGCAAATGCAAGTACCCTTAGCACCAATGAGTCAGCAACAAGTAATGCTTCCTCAACAGGTCACAGGTCAAGGAATGAATCAAAGTAACACAGTACACCAATTCCCGTTACACAGTGAGAATGGAATAAACAATGAATGGGAGAGTGAAAGTTCTGATGAGGAGGGAAATTGTATGCTTGCAGCATCTTTGGAAGTTGATCAAAAGGGACCATATGTGGAAGGAAGAGTTATGGGTCACAGTGTTTCATTTTTGGTTGACACAGGAGCTACACGCTCTACGGTCAGAAGTATCAAAGTACCAAATTCGCCACTTTCAGGGAGAACAGTTCAAGTAGTGGGAGTAGCAAATCGGTATCTGACAAACCCAATTACAGATCCAGTGCAAGTCTAAATTGGTAACTTCCAAGGGTCACATAAATTTGTGGTGTGTGACTCAAGTCCGATATCCCTATTAGGGAGAGATTTATTATGCAAACTAGGATGGTCGATTATGTGCTCACATAATGGAATTAAAATTCAGACAAACAGTGATGAGGAAGAAGAGGACAGTTTAGAAGAAGAAGAAAATGAAACTGTTGATGAAGAGTATCCCCTGATTACTCTTTATCCTATGCTCACTGAAGCAGATATTCCAGCTGATTTACAAGAAACAGTTGGAAAGGAAGTGTGGGATATGACAGGGGAAGAAGTAGGATTGATCAAAGGAGCAGAACCAGTGAAAGTGACTGTCAAACCTAATGTAAATTTTCCTCAGACTCCACAATACCATATGCCACAAGATACCCTTATGAAAGTCGCCCAACTCATTGACGAATTTGTGAAACAGGGAGTACTGAAAGAAGTACTAAGTAGTCCATGTAATTCACCAATTATGGGACAAATAAAAACAAGTGGAAAAGTCCGAATTGTTCAAGATTTGAGAAAAATAAATTACATAATAGTCAAATGTTGTCCCGCAGTACCAAACCCAGCTGAAATAATGTTTCAAATTCCCTGTGATGCAGAGTGGTTCTCAGTCATCGATTTGTCACAAGCATTCTTTTCTGTGCCTCTTCATGAGGACAGCCAATTTCTCTTTTGTTTCAAATTCCTGGACAGAGTCTACAGTTGGTGTCGAATTCCTCAAGGGTTTTCGGAGTCACCATTAATTTTCAATCAGATTCTAAAGAAAAATCTGGAATCATTGGAATTACTTTTTGAATCAACCTTACTACAGTATATTGACGATTTACTAATTGCATCCAAAACAGAAAATGACTGTACAGTTGACACTATTGCCTTACTGAACCATTTGGGAAGGAATGGACACAAAGTGTCTCCTTCAAAATTGCAATACTGCCAAAAGAAAGTGGAATATTTGGGTCACCAAAAAGAAAAAGGGTCGAGAAAAATCATGAAAGAAAGAATAACGAGTGTACTTCAAATGAGTCCACCCAAAACAAGAAAAGAAGTGAGAAAGTTTTTGGGAATGGTGGACTATTGTTGCCAATGGATTCCCAATTTCTCAACTCTAGCCAAACCTTTACTGAAACTGACCCAGAAAGATGCGCAGAATAAAATAATGTTGAAAAGAGATGAAATGGATGCCTTTATTGAATAAAAGGAATGCATGTGCAGAGCTCCAGCTTTAGGTATGGCTGATTACACAAAGCCTTTCACATTGTTTTGTCATGAACGTGATGCATGTTCCTTGTCTGTCTTGACTCAAGCCCATGGTGGTGTAAACAGACCAGTAGCATATTTTTCAGCTACTTTGGATCCAGTGGCAGCAGCCTTACCACGATGGTTGCGTGCTGTAGCAGCAGTTGGTATGAGCCTGAATCAAAGTTAAGGAATAGCGATGGGACATCCTTTAACAGTTATGGTCCCTCACTCAGTCGAAATACTTTTGACACGTTCCCGAACACAGCACATGACTGGTGCTAGGCTTACAAGGTACGAGACAATAATTTTGGGATCACCTAATGTGCAATTAAAAAGGTGCACTACATTAAATCCAGCAACTTTGTTTCCCAGTAAAAATGTTGAAATTGAAAATGCAGATGATATCGAACATGATTGTCTTCAAGTGACTGAATTCTGTACTAAACCAAGAGCTGATATCAAAGATATTCGATTGGAAGAAAATGATCAGATTATTTTTGTCGATGGTTCATGTTTGAGAGATGCAATAGGAATATTGAAAGCAGGATATGCTGTATGTACAATACCTGGTGTTCTAGAAGCATCTTGGCCTCAAGGAATTTACTCTGCACAAGTAGCGGAACTAGTATCCCTTACTAGAGCATGCCAACTTTCCACATTAATGAAAGTCACCATTTACACTGACAGTCAGTACGGATTTGGAATAGTGCATGATTTTGGACAATTGTGGTCACAAAGAGGCTTTATGACCTCTTCAGGATCACCAGTGAAAAATGGTGAAAGAATAAGAGAATTGTTACATGCTATCCAGTTACCAGGAGAAGTAGCAGTGGTAAAATGCAGTGCGCACTCGAAATCACAAGACTTTGTTTCTTTGGGAAATGGATATGCAGATCAAGTTGCAAGGTTTTGCGCATTGAACTGTATAGTGCTCAGAGACAAATGGAATTTGATAAGTGAGCCAGAACTTGAACCAAATGAAGCCTTTGCTCTAAAAGTTGTAGACAAAATAGAAGAATTGAAATTCCTACAAAATAATGTTACTAAGGATGAAAAACTCTCATGGAGTAAATTGCAATGCGTTAAAAAACCAGATAATTTATGGGTTTCAAGAGAAGGGAAATTAGTTTTGCCAGACAGTCTTTTGACACAAATAGCTAGGTTATATCATGGACAAGCACACATTGGAAGAGATGCCATGATTAGATTATTTAAAATTGATTGGTTTAATCCCAAATTCCGCCAAGCTGCTGAAGCAGTTTGCCATCGTTCCGTCATTTGCCAACAAATGAACGCAGGGAAGGGAACTGTAGTAAATTTGAGCCACATTGGAAGAACAGGTGGGCCATTCAGCAGGATGCAAATGGATTTAATTGAGATGCCTATGCATGCAGGCTTGAAATATGTGTTGGTGATTGTGTGTATTTTTAGTCACTGGATTGAAGCATACCCTACACGCAGAAATGACAGTCTCACAGTTGCAAAACTACTCTTGAGAGAACTAATACCACGTTTCGGATTTCCGATCTCTTTAGAATCAGATAGGGGAAGTCACTTCAATAACAAAGTAATCAAATTACTATGTGCAGCATTAAACATTGAACAAAAAATGCATTGTAGCTACCGCCCTGAAGCATCAGGACTAGTGGAGCAAATCAATGGCACGCTGAAATCAAGAATGGCGAAAATATGCGCATCCACAAACTTGAAATGGCCTGAGGCGTTGCCTTTGGTGTTAATGTCAATGAGAAACACACCTGATAGAAAAACTGGACTATCACCCCATGAAATTCTCATGGGCAGAGCCATGAGACTTCCAGCAGTTCCTGTGAATGCCCTTGTAAATATGACAGATGATATGGTATTGGACTACTGCAAAGGTCTGGCTGATGTGGTCTGCTCTTTTTCTCACCAGGTAGAGGCAACCACCTTGCCACAGATCCAAGGTCCAGGACATGCCCTGAAGCAGGTGACTGGGTTGTGGTAAAGAAGCATGTGAGAAAGTCGTGTTTGGAACCCCGTTGGAAAGGACCTTTTCAAGTGATTCTGACAACTACCACCGCTGTGAAGTGTGCAGGAGTTCCCAACTGGATTCACGCCACTCACACGAAAAGGGTGGTGTGCCCCACAGAAGAGGAAATTGAAGCACTGAAATTACCAACAGCTAACAGGAAAGTACCAGGCACTGAGACAGAATGAAGAGAGCCTGAAAGCGAATAAGAAGAAATTGAGACAGAAGAAATATTATCTGATGAAGATGCAGTCGATCCTTTTGAGGACAACAGAGAAGAGGCCTCAAGAGGTGACAAAGATCCTATCTCAGGTGAAGAAGCAGGAGAGCCTAATAAGAGGATGGCTTTCCCCGAAGCAGACAATACAGGAAAAGAAGAAGAAAACCTGACTGACATCCCAGGTGAAGGAGACAAAACAGAGCAAAGTTAAATTGTTCCAATTCTTCCAGAACCGGTTGCAGGTCCATCAGGTGAAAACAACGCGAAACGGAAACAAAGCATATCACCAGTGAAATCAAAGACTAAAGAAACATTAAGCGAAAACAAATGGCCGAAATTGAAGGAGAAAAGAAAGGACGTGTCTATCATAACCACATCGAATGAAGAAAAAGACACAGCCAAAAAACAAGACATAAGCAAAAAGGAATCGAAAGGAGATGCAAAATTGAAAAGGAAAAGAATAGCGGGCAGAAGATATTCTGGTCCAGAATGGGCATACACAGCCACTAATGATTGGTCAGATGAATTTCTATCTCTTAGTCTTGAAAATGAAGAAACAGAACAACACTTTGGTACTTGAAAAGAGAAATTCCATGAACATTACCAAATAAGACATTAATAACCTGATTGACTTTTTGAAACCGATTTGGAGACAAAGCTGCTAAACCGATAAGAGACTAAGCTGCTAAAGAAAACCGTGTGAACTTTGACCTCGTTGATCCTTTATCTATATCTGCAAATTTGATCTGATATCTTCAACTTTCTGATTCTCTATAGATCATGATAGGCAATACTACACAAGAACATAAAATGAAATATTGTAAATACATGTGTATAGGTCTAATAATTGCATGTGTACTAATAATTATGGCAATAATTCTTGGAATGCATGGAGGGAATGAAAGAGACGCGAATGATGCTTCTACTTTTAAAACTACGACTGAAGTAACTCGTTTGAAGAAACTCGAACGAGACAAAAAATATTTACATGACTATACTAACGACAAGAACGAACTCTCATCTAATGTTTTCTATCGCTTGCTGAGTGAGTATGTTGAGACAATGGACGCGAAAGATTGTTATATATGTACACAAATCCCTACCTCAGTAATAGAAGGGGTGACATATCATAGCATGCCCCTTATGTATGGAATAACATGTAGTTTGTTACTAACCATATTTTATGGCCAGGAGTATATTCAATACTTCTATTCCAATCATGATGTCGTATTTTCATATGTCCCCATAATTGAGTATTTGAGTAAAGTAGCAAGAGATTATTATCTAAAATTAGTTAGGGGTTTCTTTGAACCATTATCACCTTTTTCCACAGTTCACGCTCACAAAGAAAACCTTACATGCTTACTTTCACCTGAAGAGAAAAGCTTTTTAGATCACACTGAAGATAGAAGGAAAATGATAAAAGAAAAAATAGAAAAATAATTACATAAAAGGACATCTGTAGATAACTATGCTTTTGCCGCAATAAAGACACAAGGGAAACTAGATTTAGATGCATTACACATAGGGAAACTTTGTGTATATATAGACCTAAATCATACTATGACACAATCTTTGTAGGAACGAGTGAATGTAAACACGTGTTTTTATTCCAGAGTAAATGGACGTTCATGCTGAATGGACTAGATCCAGCTACTCCAGGGGTATATTATATTTGTGGACTTAATGCCTATTATCGTCTTCCAAAAGGATGGTATGGGAGATGTTATTTGGGAATAGTATTTCCAAAAATTTATCAACTAGAAGACTTAAAGAAATTTCCAAAGCTGTCTGAATTAAATTGTATTCAGAAAAGGGAGAGAGCTTCTGGTGTGGTAGGAGACATATTTGGAGCAATAATTCCTTCAGTAGGAGTTATATTTAATTCAATCAAAATACGAAAGTTGTCTACTATTGTGGATAACATGCTGACAAATTTCTCAGGAGCAATGATCCTGATGGATACTGAACTTGCTGCAGAAAGAGCTATGACTCTTCAAAACCGGCTTGCTTTAGACATTCTTTTAGCAAAGAATGGTGGCGTTTGAAAAATGCTTAGTGCACGTCACTGTTGCTCATATATACCAGACAACAGTAGACAAATTAGAAATATGCTTACAAATTTAACTAACGATAGTACAGATTTGAAAGAATTGAAAGAACCAGGAGTATGGGAAAAAGTTGGAAAAGGATTTGCTTCCGTGGGAAATCGGCTCAGAAACATTTGGAACGGAATATTACTGAAAATAGTAAAAGGGATATTAATAATACTAACTTGCTTAATAGGTATATGGGGAATATGGAAAGCTATTAAAATATTGAAATCAAGAAACAAGAGAAGAATTGAACAGAAAGAACAAAAAGAAATGGTAAAATTACACAGGGAAAAATCAAAAGGAGTAAAAAGGAAAAGGGAAATGATTGAAATGCAAAATTATTAAAACTGAATTTTAATGAAATAAAATTTGTGATGGAAGATTTAATGTGATGACATAATTAGTCATTAGAGGAGGGATTGATGAAGCAGAAAAAGAAAGACTAACAAACATTCAAATATCATGTAACAAAATCGTATAAGACAATGTGATTTTAGTAAAGGAAAATAATGTATGTAGAAAAATGTGCCCGCGAAGTAGGTCGCCATTAGTATAAACAACCTTAATTAATCATGAAAACCGACAAATGTACGAATACGTCATAATTAAAGCTATATTCTATGATTTTCTTGTTAAACTGATATATGCTTAGCTTAAATGTAGCAGAAGCTTTGGCCTAGTGGCCTGGTCTCAATGTTAACTGCGTATGTTTTCACGTGTTTTAACAAAGACGTGTTTTAAACCTTCAAAAGCTGTATTTTTCCAGTAGAATGACTAATACACTTATCTCAAAGTTGCGTGCTAGGCAACTTTCATCCCCTTTGAAGCAAGGTCAGTTTCTGCAGGTGCAGACAATAAAGACACTGATGCAGAATTAATTGGCAACATTGTTGCTACTTGTGTTCCAAAACTCCAAGGACACCTTATGCGTAGGTGAACATTAAGAGAAGGACACTATTCATTGGTCAAAGAGAAATGACCCCATGAACCCTCCAATGGAAGAACCTGAAGAATTTGGAACTTTTCTTACTTAATCCCATCGGACAGAGAGAAGCCAGCCATTTTCTTTGATGCCAATTTGAAGCCAGATTCGAGCAGCCATTTTGATGACCCTTTGATGATTTTTCTCTATTCCAGAGAGAAAGACTTTAAAGAATTCTCACCCTAGAGACTTTAACTTTACTTTACCTTGCCCATTCAATAACTCTTGTTCCCCCCATATTCCTTGCTGCTGCAAGGAAAACTTACCTTTAAGTTTGCCCCTTGAAGTCTGCCCCATGCTGATCAAACCGGTACCTGAAGGACAAAGACTTACCTTGAATGCTGATTGTATTTGGTAATTATGAAAGGATAAATGTATTATGCATTGTATTTTCCTTCTTAGGTACCAACTGCTTATTTTGACAGAGCCCAAGCTAGAAGTTTGTTTCTAAATTTATGTTGACTACATTCGTTTTGCATGAAGCCCCACATGCCAATGCTAATCAGAGGTTAGTTGAGGCGTTCATTTGATGCACCATGCTGAATTGAAATCTTGTTATGCTGACAAATGTATGCAATTAGTCAAATTCAATTACTTTTATTAGTGATTTGCATTGCTATAGCTGAGTGCATTATATCCAAGTTTTGCGTAGATTGCGTTTCTTTCGTCGCTATGGACAGCCAGTAATGTTCGTATATGTGTATCATTTGATTTTAAGACTTACTTCTATTGTGTTAGCTTTGTTAATATAGGGAAATAAACTCATTAACGTTCAATAAACAGGTGTGGTTATTCATGACTGAAAGGTCATGTTGTGTCTAATTACTGATTTTCTGTTTAACTAATTTGTTGATTGATTTTTAATCGACTATTGGTTATTGATTATAAATGATTATTGATTATTGATTTGAGGGATCCGACAATTCTTTGGATGAGGAGAACTCATCCCGGTCAAAAGGTTCACCGACCTCCTGCGTGTCCAAGCATTAGTAAATTATAAGGACTGGGCGCGCTATCACTAGTGTGGGGGGTGCAGAGACTACAACAGCTCGCATCTTACAGTTCGGCACCATTTGGCGCAAGCGAGACAGGGCAGCGTGGCCTGAAAATCCAGAGATGGCGCATGGATGGAACTCTATGGAATTGAGAGAGTGTAGCATATATAATCTATATTAACATGAAATGTTTATGAATTAATGTGTGCTTAAACGTGCACCTGAAATGTGACCACAGGGAGTGGCCGCCAATGTATACGTAGACTAATAATAATGACTAAAATGTTTATATTATGTTTAAATAAGTTTGTACTAATGATTGCGTTATTGAATCTGTGCTGAAATCCACATAGGCCTTAAAATAGCATGAGCCGAAGCTTAGCTGCTTGGCTCTCATATTAACTGTATTTTCTATTTTGCAGTGTGCTGACTCATAAAAGGACACAACCCTGCATGTTCTTTTTCGTTCAAACTAGAAGACGAATGTAACCATGTTAGATCCGTTCTCACAGCCTTTTTCTTGTTTGCAGAATAAATGTTAAAAACCAATTGAAACAGTGTAGATTAATGTAATGTACAAGGTCATTCAAACCGGTGAAGACAATGGAGCTGCTGACCAAAAGATGTGCAAAGAATTACAAAAAGCTGAAATCATACCGGACGTGCCACCTCTGAAAACATCAATTATAGGGACCAATCAAAAACTTGTAAAATAATATGGGGTGAAGAGTTAGGTGACCTAATGTATTTTCTGATAGGTTAAAGATAGTGGGGTATAACAAATGTCCAATAGAATTTTGGGGGAATGTACAATGGAAAAGGGATAAAATCCCATGTCACAGGGAGTCATTTAGGTGGGTTAGGGTATGCTATTGATTTTATCCAGAAACTCTGTCACTCTGTTTGGTGACTTGTTGCTTTACTTGAAACCATCCTCGCCCTTAGATTTGTCCATGTTACACTTTACCTCCTTATGAGGGAAGTGCCCTTTTGCCCCGTAGCTGAGTTTTGACTGATGGCGAATTGACTGATGTCCTGAAGACGAAGACTGAACCTGTGCGCTGCCCTAAACCTTGGAGGGTAATTATGACAATGCATTTGTGATTTGTCTGTTTGCTTTCCTTTCTAGGTACCAACTGCTTACTTTTTGACAGAGACCCTAGTTAGATGTTTTCCAAATTAGTGTTCTAAATTGTTTTGCATGAAGCCCAACATGCTTATGCTAATCAGTGGTTAGGACAGGTGTTCATCAAAACTGACGCAGATAGACAAACGACCGAGACTATGCTTTGTTGAATTGACGCATTATTGACACTCTGCTAAATTTGATTTATGTTCACGCCGTGTTATGTTCTGATGTTTGTGATTCTCGCTTTAATGAAATCTCTTTAAAGTTGCCATATCGTGACTATGCTGTTATGTTTCTTGGTGTTGAGATTAACGCATCTGCTTTTAGATTGTAATTAATAGGGAATAAAACTTATAAAATTCTACTAAACTGGTGTGTTTATTCATGGCTGCAAGGTCATTGTAGAATCTTGAATTGATTAATGACTTTGACTAAAGTGAAATGTATTGTCATGATAAATATTGATGACTTTATTGACGTATTGATTGATATATTGATTAGTTATCTCGTCCTAAGGTGTCTCTTAACTGGGTCAAAAGATTCATTGGCCTAAAACGAGTCCTGATGTGTAATAAATTATCATAAAGGGAAACGTTAACAGTTCTGGTAGCAGAGTGACGGTTTGGCCCTTTGGGGCCCTAGGACGGAGAATTATTGTTTAGATTGTTTTTCTGAGATAATGCAAATTGGAGATATGATGTGTTTCTAAATTCACCATGACTTTTCTGGGATCTCGGAGCCTGCCTAAGTGAGATGGGAATGTTCGCGGCGTCATAGCATGTATGGTGTAGGGTTTGCGCTTACTCAGCTTATGCATTTCGCAGGTGAATTGTGATGCTTGTGTGTATCTAGGCCAGGTAATGTTGTTTTAGTAGGAGTGGGCTTACTCCACAGTATGAGAGTAAGGAAGTCGGCGTACTTCATATGAGTGTGGCGCTTTGTGCTCAAAATTATCAACGTGGTTGGTTGTTCATGTACGGACCCATCGTGGTCTAAGACTCCGGAGTATATTGACCAGTGTAGGAGACACTTGTGTTTATGTTGTAATTTGTGTGGTTTAATTAAGTCAATCGGGCGTGGTTGACAAGTCGAGATTGAGTCAAATTGTATGTGTGAAACCTTTGATGGAGATTTGGCAAGTTCTAAAGTGCACTAGGACGAACCATTGACAAGTCGAGAGTAGGATTTGCGGGTCGAATTCTGCTTGCGGGTGAGGGAACTGAGAAGGAGAGAGTAGCGGCCGAGGCTTCAAGTGAAATCTCTGTAAAGTTCTGAAGCGAATGTGTTACCCTTCCTGTAGTAACCCGGCAAATTTGTGTTGTTGTTAAAGGTGCTCACAGTAATTTTGCATTAGTTTGGTGTGAATCCGGTGAGGGGGGGACGAGCCGCAAGATTTTGTCAGCTGCAGTGTGTAAGTGTGACGTCAGTGGTGCCGCACTGAGATAGGTTGGTTGTCGAGAGGGGTGGCGCACGGATTGGCTGCCGTCCGTGAGAGGCAATAGGTTGAGAAAGGTGGGTGAAGAGTGTCCTGGGAACTAAAGTCACTTCTTGATTAAATACAAACAAAAGAAAGACGTAAAGATGAACTTTGTCAAAGCTTTTAAGAGCGCTCTGAAAGTAGACGCATACATTATGGCGAGGGAAGGGGAGCCTACACTGCCTGAGGTAACTCCAGCTTACATTGTCATGGAGGAAAAAGGTGTTGCGCCTTGTTTATGGATGAAACACTGGTGCAAATTGACAGAAAAGGAAGGATGTTTGGCGTTCCCAGAACACGGGACGTTCAATACGAAAGTTCTAGAGAATTTAATGTGGATGTTAAGTGCACAGAAACCACCTACGAGGCCAGCTCAGTATGAGGCTTTAGCAATTTGGGATCTAATGGCTATTAAACAGAGACAAGAAAAATTCCAAAGAAGAATAAAAAGGGAAGAAAAGACTTTAGCGGAAGCTAGGTGGGACAATGAGAGCAACATGTGGAGACGGGGAATAGTTGATGGATTAAAATTGTTCCCAGCAATAACACAGGGAGATGAGACGCAGGGGAAGAAAGCCACATGTAAAACAGACAAAGACTCTAGTAAGCCTAAAGAAACTAAGAAATCTTGGGAAGAAGAAGATGATTCAGATAACGAAGAATTCTTAAATCAGATATTACATGATCACCTGCCACCTTATGCGGTAAGCGACAATGTCCTGAGCACTAATGCGGGTCCTGGGAACCAGACGCTGGAGAAGGGAATTACTGATACAGCACAGACTAGTGATACGGGTTTGATACAGATTGGTGTCAGTGTACCCACTGCGCCAGACATGCAGATACAGTTGCAACCTCCACCGCAGATACAGAGAATCTATCCAGACGTCCCAGTACTAGAGACTACTACAAACCTGATAGTGCCGCCAGACCCAACATATACAAAATCGAGGTTAGTGCAGATTGAGTCAACTCCGCAATTGCTGCCCCAGCCGCAGCCACAACTGATACCGGGATATAATCCAGCAGCAGGGCCTCCATTAATACCGGCCCCGGCTTCACTGGATCAGACCTTTGGAGTCGCTGCTCCACGAAGCTTGGGACCAGGTCAGACACCAGCTGCAATATCATTGCCAATTACCGTTGGTCCACAGGTGCCATTGTATGCACAAGGTAAGCCTGGTGTATGTGATCAGGTAGTAATGACCCAAGATGTGATAAGAGGAGGGTCCATAGGAACCCCCCAGTTAATGGCCCCAGGAAAGCAAGTGGTTGAAAAACCAAGGTCTTTGTTAGACCTTAGCCCAGTTGAATCACCATTGGAGGCAATGAGACAGGAAGGGCTAGGAGTGCTAACCCCACAGGCAATAAGTACGAATGCTTCACAGTCGCCAATGATGCATGCAGGGAACATTTCATTGCAAGGTTTTACGGTACAACAGTTGAGTGAGTGGTTAGAAAAGACCTTTACTACGCAAAAGACTACAGTAACTGCAGTGGAACCGGAAAGGTTGGAGAAAGATGATGACCTGAACTTTGTGAGACAGGGCGTGGAAGCGGCTGAACTAGTGGATGGAACAATGGGGGTAAACAGATTAGAGATCATACACAGAAGCAGAATTGAGATATCTGTGCCCTAAGATTGCTAAAGAAGTAGGCAAGGTACATCAGAAATTAGCAAACCTGGCAGACAAATACAATATTGATATTGAGAATACTAAACATTTGAAAAGAAGTTACAGGTTAGACTTTGATTCAAAAGACTTCGAGCATATGAGGTCTGCCGGAATGAAAGCGCATTTAAAGGAAATATTGCAAAGTGCGCAAATCTGGGGAGCGTTTGAAAAGTGGGAAGGCAGATGGGCTAAGAAAAGAGACAAGAAGAAAGGTGATAGCCCAGGATCCATTAAAGCTAAAACTACACCAGATACGGAATCAGTAAAGATGCTACCAATGAGAGAAACAGCTGGTGGGGTTCTAATTCATGTACCATGGTCCAGGGGAGACATCCTATCCTTCACTAATGATTATACCAGATTGAGGGAGAAACCGATGGAGTGGTATCAACAAACAGATAGGTTTGTGAAGCTTGAGAAATGTCTCTGGGAAGACCTGAATACCTTGTTTGAGATCATTGTTCCGCCTGACTTATGGCTTGAGTGCAAGCGAGGGGTAGACTGGCCGACGCAGGAGCCAGCAAGGGATAAGGTGACCAGAGCACCCTCTAAGGAGGTGATGAAGTACTATCATAAAGTGATTGAGTTTTTGAAGCTGAAGGTGTGGCCGAAAGTAACTGATTGGCAGAAAATCGACCGGACCTCACAGGAGGTTAAGGAATCAGTACATGCTTACTATGAGAGGTTGTTGAAGGCATTCAAACATTACAGTGGCACTGAGACCATTGAGCTGAAAGACATGAACCATCTCGTGTTTAGATTTGTTGAAGGGCTGAGACCAGAGGTTAGCCAGATGATTAAGAATCATTTGATTTGTTGGCAAGCAAAGCTGATTGATGAGGTGTTGCAGTATGCAAAATACTGTAGTGATGAGATTGAGCTGAAGCGGAAAACGTTGAAGGAGAAAGTGATGGTGATGCAGATAAGGGCTGCACAGGCAGGAATGCAGGGAAATGGGATTCAGCAGATGATACAGCAGCAACCGCAAGGGAATGGTGTGTTTCAGGCACAACCAAGAGGTCGAGGTCGAGGTTTTGTGAATCGCGGTCCAGACTTGAATACTGTTGTGGTTCAAAATGACGTGCATGGGATGAAAAAGATGTCACCATGTCACGCGTGCGGGGGCGTGGGGCATTGGAAGCAGGAATGCCCAAATGTGGTGCAGGATGGTGTCGTTCAACAAAGCACTGATGTCGGTACATTGCAAAATATGAGCGGTCCAAAATTGAGAAATCAAAATCTGAACTTCCAAAATAATATGGTTCAGATGCAAGGGCTACAGCCTATGCAGCAAATGCAATTGCCGCGTGTCCAACCAGCGCAAATGCAGCAAGTACAACAGCAGGTTCCCATGGTACCTAGACAGCAAATGCAACTACCAATGGCTCCAATGGGACAGCAACAGGTGATGCTTCCTCAGCAGGTCACAGGTCAAGTGACGAGCCAAAATAATCCAGTACAGCAATTCCCATTGCGTGGTGAAGATGGAATGAATGAGGAATGGTCGGATGACAGTTCATACAGTGAAGAGTGCAGGCTTGCAGCGTCCCTAGAGGTAGATCAGAGGGGACCCTATGTAGAGGGAAAGGTAATGGGTTACAAGGTTTCATTCTTGGTTGATACTTGAGCTACACGCTCCACGGTCAGAAGTGCAGAGGTTCCAAAATTGCCACTTTCGGGGCGTACCATAAGAGTGGTCGGAGTAGCAAACCAGTACTTCACAAATCCAATTACAGATCCAGTGCAAGTTGAGATTGGCAACTTCCAGGGACTGCATAAGTTTGTAGTCTGTGATTCAAGTCCGGTATCCCTACTGGGAAGAGACTTAGGGCCAGATGTACCAAAGGATTTTACCCATTCTGTGTCTATGGGAAAAAGCTTTCGTACATATGGCCCTTACTGTGCAAAACGAAATGCTCGATTCCATGTTCCAATGATGGAATTGAGGTGCAGACAAACAGTGATGATGAAGGGGATGATGGTCAGTTCTCAGAGTTAGAGACAGAAACCGCGAATGAAGATTACCCTTTGATAACATTATTCCTGATGCTTACAGTGACTGACTTACCAGCCGAATTACAGGGAACGGTGACGGAGAAAACGTAGGACTTGACAGGAAAGGAATGTGGACTGATAAAAGGAGTGGAACCAGTTAAAGTACAAGTAAAGCCAAACGCAGTGTTTCCCCAGGTGCCGCAGTACCATGTGGCACAAGATGTTCTTATTCAGGTGTCGCAAATAATTGCGAACTTTGTGAAACAGGGAGTCCTGAAGGAGGTATTGAGCAGCCCATGTAATTCACCGATAATGGGTCTGAAAAAGCCTTGTGGGAAGGTTCGAATTGTGCAGGGCTTGAGAAAAATAAAAGAGATTGTGGTGAAGTGTTGCCCTATAGTGCCAAACCCAGCAGTGATCATGTTTCAGGTTCCGTGCGATGCTGAATGGTTCACCGTTGTAGATTTGTCACAAGCCTTCTTTTCGGTGCCTCTTCATGAGGACAGACAGTTTTTATTCAGTTTCAAATTCCTGGACAAGGTGTACAGTTGGTGCAGAATTCCTCAAGGGTTCTCTGAGTCACCGTCCATCATTAATCAGATATTGAAAAAGGACTTAGAATCCTTAGTACTGCCTTTCAATTCGACTCTAGTACAGTACATCGACGACTTGCTGATTGCGTCCAGGACTAAAGATGACTGTAAATATGACACAATTGCCTTATTGAATCATTTGGGAAAGAATGGACATAAAGTGTCGCCAAAGAAGCTGCAGTACTGTCAGAAAGAGGTGAAGTACTTAGGACACTTGATTGAGAGAGGGTCCAGGAGAATATCGAAGGAAAGGGTGACAGCCATTTTGCAAATGAACCCCCCGACAACAAAGAGAGATGTCAGGATGTTTTTGGGAATGGTGGGCTACTGTCGCCAGTGGATATCCAACTTCTCAATTATCTCAAAACCAATGATAAAGCTAACAGGCAAAGAGATTAAGGATGAACCGTACACCATAACCCTATCCAAAGAAGAGCTTGAGTCATTCATGGAATTGAGAGAGTGCATGTGCAGGTCACCAGCTTTGTCTATGCCTGATTACACAAAACCTTTCCTACTGTTTTGTCATGAATGTGATGCTTGTTCTTTGTCTGTCTTAACACAGGTCCATGGAGGTGCAAATCGCCCTGTGGCATATTTTTCTGCTACCTTGGACCCCGTCGCAGCAGCCTTACCGGGTTGTTTGCACGCAGTTGCAGCAGTTGGTCAAAGCCTCACGCAGTGTGAAGGCATAGTGATGGGACATCCCTTGACAGTAATGGTTCCACATTCAGTTGAAATTCTGTTGACTCGAACTAAGATCCAGCACATGACAAATGCCCGACTTACCGATATGAGACAATCATTTTGGGGTCGCCTAATGTTTCACTGAAGCGATGTACTGTATTAAACCCGGCAACTCTACTTCCTGTTGAAAGTACCGAGATTAATAATGAAGAGGAAGTGGAGCATGATTGTCTTGAGGTAACAGAACTCTGTACCAAGCCCCGACCTGACATTCAAGATAAGCAGTTAAAAGAAAATGACTGCATTGTGTTTGTTGATGGATCCTGTTTGAGAGATTCACTCAGAATGCTGAGAGCTGGTTACGCTGTGTGTACCATAGCTGGTATTTTTTAAGCTTCCTGGCTCAAGAGAGTGTACTCCGCACAAGTGGCAGAGCTAATTGCCCTTACTAAGGCATACCACGCAGCTGAAAATCTGAAAGTCACTACCTATACCGACAGCAGATACGGATTTGGAATTGTACATGACTTTGGCCAATTGTGGTCACAGAGAGGTTTTATGACCTCTTCTGGTTCTCCCGTGAAAAATGGCGAACAAATTAAGGATTTGTTACATGCGATTCAGTTACCTCTTGAAATTGCTGTGGTGAAAGGCAATGCTCATGTTAAGTCACAAGACTTTGTGTCCATGGGAAACGGCTTTGCAGATCAGGTCGCAAGATTTTGCGCATTGAACTGTATATGGTTCAAGGATCAGTGAGAATTGTTACCGCAAACTGAAAATGACACATGTTTGAACCTTGCATTAAGGGTGGTTGATACACTAGATGAGCTCAAAACACTACAGAGTCGTGCTAGCAAGGAGGAAAAACGCTCCTGGCAGAGAATGCAATGAGTACAAAGAGCTGATGACTTGTGGGTCTCAGAGGAGGGGACCCTGGTTTTGCCAACCAGTCTTCTGTCACAATTTGCGAGGCTTTACCAGGCACAGGCACATCTTGGGAGAGATGCAATGATCAGGTCATTCAAGATTGACTGGTTTAACCCAAAATTCAGACATGCCGCAGAGGTGCATCATCTGTCAACAGATGAATGCCGGAAAAGGGACTGTGGTAACTTTGAGCCACATAGGGAGAACTGGTGGTCCATTTAGCAAGATGCAAATGGATTTCATTGAGATGCCTGTTTGTGGAGGATTGAAGTACGTGTTGGTGATTGTGTGTGTTTTCAGCCACTGGATTGAAGCTTACCCCACACGTAGAAACAACAGTCTCACAGTTGCAAAGCTGCTGCTTAGGGAACTAATACCCAGGTTCGGGTTTCTGGTCTCTATAGAATCAGATGGGGCAGACACTTTGATAATGAGCTGATTAAGCTCTTGTGTGCTGCATTAGACATTGAACAGAAGCTGCATTGTAGCTACCGCCCTGAAGCACCAGGACTAGTAGAACAAATGAATGGTACCTTGAAATCGAGAATGGCGAAGATGTGCGCAGTTACCAATATGAAATGGCCAGATGCAATACCCTTAGTGCTGATGTCGATGAGGAACACCCCTGATAGGAAGACAGGACTATCACCCCACAAGATCCTTATGGGTAGAGCTATGAGGCTGCCCGCAGTACCTGCTTATGCTCTTGTGAATATCACGGATGATATGGTGTTGGACTACTGCAAAGGTTTGGCTGATGTGGTTCGCTCTTTTTCTCACCAGGTGGAAGCTAATACATTGCCACTGATTAGTGATCCAGGTCACACTCTGCAAGCCAGTGACTGGGTGGTTGTCAAGAAGCATGTGAGAAAGTCGTGTTTGGAGCCGCGCTGGAAGGGGCCATATCAAGTAATATTGACAACAACCACTGCTGTGAAACATGCAGGCGTTCCAAACTGGATACATGCCAGTCACACAAAGAAGGTAACGTGTCCAAGTGATGAGGAACTTCAAGTTTCCGACTCAACAGTTCCAGCGAGGGAAGTCTCAGGGCCTGAAAATAGCCAAGAGGGAACTGAGACTGCAGAAGAGCCCACTGAGAACAGCCTAGTCCCTCAAACAATAAACGAGTTTGAGAGAGGTGACAATGTTCCCATCTCAGTAGAGGCAGCAGGAGAACTAAATCAAGGAGAGGTTCTCCCAGAAGCAGACGGATACGGGTTAGAGCTTGAACCCGTTACAGATCCAGAAGAAGAAGAAGAAGGGGAAATAGTAGAAAGAGATCAAAGTACACCGGCATCCCCTGAGCCAGTTGCAGGTCCATCAAGAGAAAACACCATAGCACAAGAGGAGGGTGCTGTTCCGCGTACTGAAAGGACAAGCAGGAAAAAGACGCATAAGGGAGATAACTGGCAAGAGAAGCAGTCTGCGAAAGAAAGGGTCGCACCAGGTGAAAGAATAACAGAAGAAACTGATACATCCCGAATAGAGGATCTAAGTGAAGGAGAATTACAAGGCGAACGCAGATTGAAAAGAAAAAGAACCGCAAATAGAAGGTACGCAGGTCCTTAATGGGCATATGCAACAACATCTGAATTCTTAGCATTCTGTTTTGATCGAGAAGTACCTGGCCAATACTACGGTACCTGAAATTCATCAAAGAAAAAGACTTTGTTAAAACTAAAATTCAAAATTAAAAGTTGAAACGTTGAGAAAGAGACTTACAAACTACTGGATGTGACACTGATAACCTGAATTGACTATAAAAACCCGATTATGACAAGCTGCTAACCTGATTTGACAAAAGGGTACTGGAGTGAGTGAAACGCTGTAAATACACGCAGAGAGAAAGAGACTTTTGCATCAAGAAAATAAATAAATAAAGAGTTTATATCGTCCTCAAGTTGATTGTTGCTCTGCTATCTGATTATTTACAGACATGGCTTATAATAGAGGTAGTAACAAAAAGGGTAAGGTGTGTGGTTGGTTAAGTCTTATATTAGGCATTGTATGTGCGATAATAATTGTGGGTGTGATTGTGGGAATGCCGTGGTTGGATAAGAAAGTGACTAACAATGCTTCAAAACCTGAGACTACAACACTAACACTGTGGGAAAAGTTTGAGCAGGATGCAAAACACTTGCATGTGGGAACTAACTCAAAAGGGGAACTCTCCACTAATGTCTTCTATTGCTTGCTGAATGAGTACATTGAGACCATGGATGCGAAAAACTGTTATGTGTGCACAAAGATTCCTTCATCAGTACAAGAAGGGGTCACCTATCATAGTCTTCCTTTAACATACGGGATAAGTTGTAGCTTGCTATTAACAAGATTCTATAATCAGGAGCATGTGCAATACTTTCATTCAAATTTGGATGTAGTGTTTTCTTTTGTGCCTGTGATTGAGTTTCTGAATAAGTTAGCTAAGGAGCATAGTATAAAATTAGTTAGAGGTTTCTTTGGACCGACGCTTACATTTGGGACAGCTTATGCACACCGCAACAATCTGACTTGCTAATTGACACCTGTAGAGAAAAACTTTTTAGATCACACTGATGATAGACGCAAAGCACTGAAAGAAAGATTAGAAAAGGGGCTAGAAAAACGCACATATGCAAATGATTATGCTTATACCGCAATAAAGATGCAAGGCAAACTAGCTATAGATGCATTACATGTAGGTAAGCTTTGTATATATAGACCAAAATCTGAACATGACACTTGGGGGCATATTTATACTCCGTTTGCGCCGAATTTGCGTCGTTTTTTTCGACGCAAATTCGGCACAAAACTAACGCCATATTTATACTTTGGCGTTAGACGCGTCTAGCGCCAAAGTATGAGGAAAGAGCGTCATTTTTTTGCGTGAACGCCTTCCTTGCGTTAATGAGATGCAAGGTAGGCGTTCCCGTCTAAAAAAATGACTGCGACGCAAATGCGTCGTATTTATACTCCCGGGCAAAAATGACGCCCGGGAGTGGGCGGGGCAAAAAACCCTGCATTTGCGCCGGATTTTAGCGCCTGGGTCAGGGCAGGCGTTAAGGGACCTGTGGGCTCAAAATGAGCCCACAGCTGCCCTCCCATTCCCCCAGGGGCCACCCTTGCCCACCCCAGGAGGACACCCAAGGCTGGAGGGACCCACCCCAGGGACATTCAGGTAAGTTCAGGTAAGTATAATTTTTTTTTTTTTTATTTATTTTTTTGGCATAGGGGTGCCTGATTTGTGCCCCCCTACATGCCTCAATGCCCAATGACCATGCCCAGTGGACATAAGTCCCCTGGGCATGGCCATTGGGCAAGGGGGCATGACTCCTGTCTTTACTAAGACAGGAGTCATGTAAATGGCGTCTGGGCGTCGTTAAAAATGGCGCAAATCGGGTGGAGGCGATTTTTTGCGTCAACCTGACTTGCACCATTTTTAAGACGCCCTAGCGCCATTTTTCCCAACGCCAATACCCAAGCAAATACCTAAAACATCTAAATTACAACATGCTAGACAAAAACGAGAGACGGCGGCTGCTGTTGTTGGAGACATATTTGGAGCCATAATTCCTTCAGTAGGGGTTATCTTAAACTCCATAAAGATTCAAAAGTTGTCTACTATTGTGGATAACATGCTGACAAATTTTACAGGGGCTATACTCCTGATGGATACTGAACTTGCTGCAGAAAGAGCTATGGGCCAGATGTAGGAAAGTCCCAAATTGCGACTTGCAATTTGCGAGTCCCTGCGACTCGCAAATTGCAAGTCGCAATTTGGGATGCAGAAAGGTGTCTCAGACACCTTCTGCAAGTCGCTATGGGGTCGCAAAGACCCACCTCATTAATATTAATGAGGTGGGTCGCAATTTGCGACCCCATAGCGACTCAGGGCACTCACGGGGATGGAGGCCTGCTGGGAACAGCAGACCTCTATATCCGTGACTGCTTTTAAATAAAGCAGTTTTTTTTTTCAAAGTGCAACCCGTTTTCCTTAAAGGAAAACGAGCTGCACTTTGAAAAATAAACCGAAACCTTTTGTTTCGGTATTTTTCAGGGCAGGTAGTGGTCCATTGGACCACTGCCTGCTCTGAAAAATTATTTTTTGGTCCAGTCACAAAGGGGAAGGGGTCCTATGGGGACCCCTTCCCGTTTGCGACTGGGTTACCATCCACTTGAAGTGGATGGTAACTGCGAGTCCATTTGCGACCGCTTTTGCGGTCGCAAATGGAATTGCATACCATTGCGACTCGCAAATAGGAAGGGAACACCCCTTCCTATTTGCGACTCGGAAATGCATTTTGAGAGTCAGTGCCGACTCGCAAAATGCATTTCTACATAGCAAAGACGCATTTGTGACTCGCAAACGGCGATTTTCGCCGTTTGCGAGTCGCAAAGTCTTTGCTACATCTGGCTCTAGGACTCTTCAAAATCGGCTTGCTTTAGACATTCTTTTAGCAAAGAGCGGCGGAGTCTGCAAGATGCTCAACGAGCGTCATTGTTGCTCATATATACCTGATAATAGTAAAAAGATTAGACGTATGCTTACTAACCTAACTAAAGATAGTGCAGATTTGAAGGATTTGAAGGAACCTGGAGTGTGGGAGAAATTAGGAAAGGGAATTGCCAGAGTAGGGAGCTGGTTTAGTAACATTTGGAATTGGGTACTTGCAAAAATATTAGGTGGTCTATTAATTGTTCTGGCCTGTCTATTAGGATTTTGGGGAGCTTGCAAAATAAATGACAAAATTAAAAGAAATTGGACTAAGAGGAGTAAAAGGAACGAAGAAAATGAGAGGGAGAAAATGTTTAATGAAATTTGGGAGAGTTCACACAAAGGACAAGATGTTGAAATGCGCATAATGCGTAAAGTGAAAAATTAAAGTGGAAGGTCAAAGGGAAAGGTTTGTGTGATGACGAACGTCATCAGAGGAGGGACTGAGAGAGTGTAGCATATATATAATCTATATTAACATGAAATGTTTATGAATTAATGTGTGCTTAAACTTAAACGTGCACCTGAAATGTGACCACGGGGAGTGGCCGCCAATGTATACTTTATTGAATCTGTGCTGAAATCCTCATAGGCCTTAAGTTAGCATGAGTCGAAGCTTAGCTGCTTGGCTCTCATATTAAATGTATTTTCTATTTTGCAGTGTGCTGACTCATAAAAGGGCACAACCCTGCATGTTCTTTTTCCTTCAAACTAGAAGACGAATGTAACCATGTTAGATCCGTTCTCACAGCCTTTTTCTTGTTTGCAGAATAAATTTTAAAAACCAATTGAAACAGTGTAGATTAATGTAATGTACAAGGTCATTCAAACCAGTGAAGACAATGAAGCTGCTGACCAAAAGATGTGCGAAGAATTACAAAAAGATTAAATCATACCGGACATGCCACCTCTGAAAACATCAATTATAGGGACCAATCAAAGACTTGTAAAATAATATGGGGTGAAGAGTTAGGTGACCTAATGTATTTTCTGATAGGTTAAAGATAGTGGGGTATAACAAATGTCCAATAAAATGTTGGGGGAATGTACAATGGAAAAGGGATAAAAATCCATGTCACGTGGAGTCATTTAGGTGGGTTGGGGAATGCTGTTGATTTTATCCGGAAACTCTGTCACTCTGTTTGGTGACTTGTTGCTTTACTTGAAACCATCCTCGCCCTTAGATTTGTCCATGTTACACTTTACCTCCTTATGAGGGAAGTGCCCTTTTGCCCCGGAGCTGAGTTTTGACTGATGGCGAATTGACTGATGTCCTGAAGACGAAGACTGAACCTGTGCGCTGACCTAAACCTTGGAGGGTAATTATGACAATGCATTTGTGATTTGTCTGTTTGCTTTCCTTTCTAGGTACCAACTGCTTACTTTTTGACAGAGACCCTAGTTAGATGTTTTCCAAATTAGTGTTCTAAATTGTTTTGCATGAAGCCCAACATGCTAATGCTAATCAGTGGTTAGGACAGGTGTTCATCAAAAATGACGCAGATAGACAAACGACCGAGACTATGCTTTGTTGAATTGACGCGTTATTGACACTCTGCTAAATTTGATTTATGTTCACGCCGTGTTATATTCTGATGTTTGTGATTCTCGGTTTAATTAAATCTTACCAAAGTTGCCATATCGTGACTATGCTATTATGTTTCTTGGTGTTGAGATTAATGCATCTGCTTTTAGATTGTAATTAATAGGGAATAAAACTTAAAAAATTCTACTAAACTGGTGTGGTTATTCATGGCTGCAAGGTCATTGTAGAATCTTGAATTGATTAATGACTTTGACTAAAGTGAAATGTATTGTCATGATAAATATTGATGACTTTATTGACGTATTGATTGATATTTTGATTAGTTATCTCGTCCTAAGGTGTCTCCCAACTGGGTCAAAAGATTCATTAGCCTAAAACGAGTCTTGATGTGTTATAAATTATCAGAAAGGGACGCGTTAACAGTTCCATGCAGAGTTTTATAAAATGCAGCAGAATTCCAGAGTTTGGCCCACCCTTAGTACAAACCAATTTAACCATCTTTAGGTTCGAATTTCAGCAACATAAAAGAAGGCAACTAGGCAAAAGTTTTGGGGAAGCCCACCCCAAGGCTGACAGGTCTGAAATGAGATATACCCTTCCTGCCTAACTGCTCCATCACTACCTTGGGCTCCTAGGGTCGGATTGGTGGGGAGGGCAATCGGACACTGGCTGAGGGGCCAGTGATGGAGGCCACCTAGTGGGTAATTTTTCCATATGTGGATAAAGCAGCACCACATACTAGGGTCAGTGCTTAATTTGTAAATAACAAAGTGCTGGTGCTCAAAGCTCTCCTCTTAAACAGGCGGCTGCTGCACTTAAATGTGAGACCTAGGAATACTGAGGCAGCGTAATCCTGAAGCCATCTCGGGCTTCTTTATTCCATTTACAGCCACTCCCTGCCCCTTCAGCTCACTTTTGCAGCTTTCTGCTCTTTCCCATTGTGACGCTTTTTCGTTTTTCTCTTCCTCCGTCTTTCCTATATGTGTCTTTTGCCCGCAGCAAATGCTTGGGTGCAAAGAATAAGCGTCGGCCCTCAACAATAAGTGCCGGTGCTCAGCACCGGAAACAAGCACAAATTAAGCACTGACTAGGGCTGATTTCTCCAACAAATAGACTGCTACAGCTAACGGTGAGAAGTTGCCTGAGTAAGCTACATATTACATCCATTATTTGTTATTTGCAGAATGACAATTGGGCAGCTGCAGGACGCCAATCATGTGGTGCCTTCTTCAATTACCGGGATCTTAAGGTGATAGTGAGCCTTTTAGAAGCACAATTAACAGGGATTTGGTGTGGGGAGAAGGCTTCTGCCCCCCACAGAAGGTCACAACGATTGGCTAACAAGCCACAGGTGCCTGCTGCCACTTTTCTCTGCTTGAAATTGGGAGGTTCATCCAAATATTGTGCAATGGAATGCAAGAAAAACACACCAAGAACTGCAGACGTTTAAAATAACTTTGCAATTAAAAAAAAATCTGAAGAGAAACAGATAAAAATAAAACACAGTTTTGGCAGTGTTGCTGTTATAAAACAAAAAAAATCTAACTCACCCTCCATCCATCCTGGAGTGAAAAGGGAAAGGGGAGAGAAAAAGGAAATGAAAGACAGGGAGCATAGCGGAGAGACAAACAGAGTGGGGAAGAGGAAAGTTTGCGTAGAGAAAAGCTATGAACGATTGATTGATACAGGCACAAAAGTGGAAACAAAAGTGGAAAGAAAAGGAGATGGCAAAGGGACAAAAGGAGTGAACAGTGAATGATGAAACAAAGGGTGGATGTAGACAGGGCCGGCCTTGGACAAGGGTGAGCTGGGCTCAGGCCCAGGGCGCCCAGGTTTAGAGAGGCACACAATGAGCTCACCTAATTATTATTATAATTATTTTTGTTATATCAGCCGGCAGCTCCTGTTCATTAACTATGTAAAACGTTACATTCTCTTAAGCTGTCTTCCTCCATTTTCTCAACCCCCTCCCTTCTCACTCTCGCCTTCCCCCAAAACTTCTCATCCTCAATTTAGTATATAAACAGGTGATTCAAGCGATGGGCGGATGGGAAATGTGTGTTCAGAGGCTGGCCACTGTTAACTTAATCAGCGAGGATTTGACTGACAAGTGAATACAAAATGCCCCATATTAAGATCATCTGCAGCAATATTGTGAAAGGCAAGGTCAGATGCATAGACTTTTCATAACCCATTGATGTTCCTTTTCTTACCCTTGATCTTCGTCCAGAACATCCACTGCTAGGGATCTTTTGATAAAGGTAGTGTTAAATACACCGCTAAGAAAACGTAGAAATTGAATTGTGAGGGGAGGGTGGAAATCGAGGAGGTAGGAGCCCCAAATTTAATTTCGGCCAGGGTGCTATATACTGGAATAACAGTGTTTCATGTCTTGGATGATGCTACCAGCCTTCAAAACTTTAAAAATAATAATTTACCACGCATTTCTCCCCTAAACAAGTCCCTGATGTTAATGACACACTGATTCATGAAAGGTTGTGACCCACAAATGCGGGCTCCTTTCTTTTGGGTGCCTGGGCCAATTCCTAGTCCCAATCCGACCCTAGCTCCAATGGATTACACTTCTGGATATCTCCTAGGAAATACTTGTGTTGAAAAAGTGCATGGTGAAGTTGTAGATGGTGAAAAAACTGAGAAGTGTGGAAGGCAGATTCTTCAGCTAGTTGTTTAAATGAAATACCAATCAGATTCCACAATCTGAATCCTAAAAATCCATAAACCTGTGCGATCCAAGAACCTGACCATAAGGCAATTGTTTGGAAGAATGTAGGGCAAGATTTATGGCCCCAGTTGAGTCGCACTTGCAACACACAACATGGAGAATGCATGACACAACTCACAAGTCAGATTTATGTAGTCACGCATGTGTGGCCTTGAGTGGCTTCATAAATCTCTAATAGAGCAGTGCAGTGCAAATTGCTGCATTGCTTCACTCTGCACCAGTGAGGCACCAGTGAGGCATTCCATGAGTGTTGAATGTGTGTTCCCACGCCAACATCCATGGATTTTGATGCATTCCCAGACTTACCATAAGTGGCAGACCTGGAAATGTTCCAAAAACCTATGCCTTCCTAAGTGAGGGGTAATATCTTTATTTCTTCTCATTTTTCCTCTTTCTATCTGTGCTGCATTCTACAGCAGACATAGAAAGAGGAAGAAGCTTCAGGGGATTATTCTTGTGCAGGAAGGCATCCCTTTCTGCACAAAAACAATCCTACATTCAATGAAGGCAAGTTTGCACTATGGCCCATTGTGGGCCAGTGCTGAGGAACGGACAGAAATGCACTGTATTGGAATAAGTATGGCCCATTCCTGTCCTTTCCCTGTGACACAGTGCAGCGCAACAATGTGACTAGCTGCACTGTGCCACTTGACCATATATATGCCCGTCTATATTTTTCAGAGCATTATGCCAGCAAAGCAATGGGACCCTCTTTGGCTCAGGTATACCTCTGGGAACTGAGGCGTGATATGGTCGATTCTAGTGGTCATATTTATGAAAGAGTTGCATTGCCCTTGCACCGCAACAGAGCACAAGAGTGATGCTACTGTTAAGTTAGAGGTATCAAGCCACGTAAGGCTATCTTGCATCGTCTTCCCTGGCTTGATAAATCTAGAGTAATGCAAATCAGCACAAATTGCTGTGTAGTGCTACTCTGCCCTGGGAAGGTGTAGGTGTTCCCACGCATCCACCCATGCCTTTTGGGGCATTCCTAGATTTACCTTTACTGGTAGACTTGGGAATGTGTCAAAATGCTACGCCTCTCTAGGTGATGGGTAACAAGGAGAAATATCTTTATTTCTACTTGTTACTTCCTCTTCTATATGTGCTGCATTCTGCATCAAACATTCTGCAGCGCACATAGAAAGAGGAAAATGCCTCTCAGGATTGTGTTTGTGCAAAAGGTGTCCTTTCCTGCACAAAACAATCCTGCTTTCAATGCAGATTCCCTTGCACAATGGTGCAAGGCTTCCCTGTGTTGGTGCTAGGCAGCACATTGTAGGCCAGTGCAGGGAAAAGACAGGACTATTGTGAGAAAACAGGGCTGATTGCAGAGGCCCCCTAACTTTTTGCCCCCATTTTCCACTTTTTGCTGGTGTTTTCCTGACTCTGATGGTGCCCTGGGTACTGCTAACCAGTCCCAGGGCCTTGGAGGGTGCTATATACTGGAATAACAGTGTTTCATGTCTTGGATGATGCTACCAGCCTTCAAAACTTTAAAAATAATAATTTACCACGCATTTCTCCCCTAAACAAGTCTCTGATGTTAATGACACACTGATTCATGAAAGGTTGTGACCCAC